>NC_136533.1:4726362-5091362 GCF_910591455.1 Pholis gunnellus
ATGTGAGGAGCCGATCAAGACCAGCAGTCTTTTTTTCCGGGGCAGTTTTCTGTCTGTACCCGACACAGATAAGACCTGCCGTGAGGTTAAACCCCGGGGAAGATGTTCTGAGATGGCTGGAAAATGCTTTTTTCGGTGTAATTGTGCCCTGTAGGGAATTTGTGTCCGGCAGTAAACTGGGAGGGTCCGTGTTTGCTTCTGCCTCAGATGCCCAGGTACCCAAAAGTAATTGAACCAAACTTTATTTAACTTTATTAAGCCTTAAATTACCTCCACTGAGGGATTTTTAATATATATATTTTATTTTATGTCTGTCTTTCTTTGTTGTAAAGCATTTTGTGCTGCATTTCTTGTAATAAGGTGCTATATTTTTTATTACATTTATTATTAATATTATCATCATTATGATTATTACAAAATAGTACTCTATTCAAATGTAATGTTATGAGAAAAGAGTTGAACATTTTGGAAAATTAGCTTATTCCTTTTCTTGTCGAGAGTTAGTTGCCAATATAGATACCACTCTCATGACTACAGAGCTAGACTCAGGAGGCCATTAGCTTAGCTTAGCACAAAGACTGGAAACAGAGGGAGACAGCTAGCCTGGCTCAAGGATTTAATCACACATTTTAACACATTCGCAGTATTACCAAGTACTCCCAACTCTGCAAGCATATTAATTTGATGTTTACATAATACGTCGAAGATATTGAAGATAAAATGATGCTTCTTAAAAACAAGCTTGCGTAACTCCTAGTATCATATATGAACCAAAGACAAGCATTCCATGGGGAACGATCTTAAGATTCTCTTGGAAGAGAACTTCATAAAAAGTGCTGTTAAGTTAGCCCAAAGATTTTAAAGAAGAAAACATTTTGTACCAAAGATAGTTTGTTCAACATCTTCATTAAACATGTATTTTTTTTATTTTTATACAAAAAAAATAAATGATAGGATCTAATTAAATATTGAACAACTAGTGTATTTTTAGTCTTATACATTCTGATTAATAAGTTGCTTTGCAAATGACCAGGGGATTAAACAGCACTTTTTTTTTCCTTCATGCACTTTTTTAATGAAGCTTCTTCAGTCAAGTTCACTGGTCTTCCAAAGCCACAATGGACGTTCTTTACTGCGAGTATGAAGCTCGATGCTGCTGATGGTACTCAGCTGTGTGCTGCACAATCACAGCAAAGAATTTCACTCGAGTGCATCATTGCAATATTACACTGAGGCAGAAAATAATGCTTCTGAGTGCACATCCTGTATTAACCACCACCTGTCCTTCCAACCTGTGCAGAATCCACCATCTATTACATAACCACACATATACACACACACCAATGTCTGTGTGTGCTGTACTGACACGTTATCATAGCAGCTTGGACAGGCCTGCTTCACGCCCACACAGCTGCTAATAAGACAGATCCATCAGAACAGAGCAAGGAAAAATGTAACCTGGTTCCTCCTTTAGAACGGAGAGATGGACCAGAGACAGTAGAGAAGAAGACAGTAGAGCAGAGGGGGGGGGGGGGCATCCATCATACACATTTCTTGCATTTTGTTTTTGTTATTCACATTTTTTAATCAAGTCTTAGTAAAAAAAACTGCATTCTCATGTCATGTTTTATGTTCGTCTGTAACACTTAATCAATTCTATGAAATGACAAGTTCACGGTTATTGTCTGACAAATTTAAAATCGTAAAAAAGGAGAAAGACAGCAAGACGCAGGCGTAAATAAGAAGAGAGATCAAAGAGTGAAAAGAGGGAGAAGGGAAAAGACTGAAGATAAGATAAGGGCACAAATCAAATAAAAAGGGACGAAACGAGCAGAGTTGAGAAACAAGGAAGACGGAGAAAAGCAGAAAAAGTTGGACGGGTGGGACGAATGGAAATAGAGAGAAGAGGAAATTAAAAGAATGAGACAAACGGAAAAAAATGAACAAGAGGTGAAATGAAAATAGGCCGCTGGAAATGGAGTGAAACTTCATTACATTTTAATGCGTTTCTTCATTGCATTAGAAGCTACAGTACAAAAGCTCTATTAATTGCTCTTCACTGAATTAGTAAAATATGTGTTTGAGGCTGCATAGATATATTTAATAAAACGTGGAAAATATTTGGCACTAATAGGACGAGAAAAGAAAACCAGTATCATAACTCTCAAGAAGGGAACACAATGTAGCTAAAAGTATATGATTAACTGTTCATCAAGAGCTTAAGAATGTTTCCATTGAGGTCTGAGAGGAGGAATTAAAGTAGGTAACATTAAATGAAGGGTCTCTTCAAGAGACGTCTCACAAGCTACAACTCGGGAAGAACTGAGCCTTTGTAGTATTTTGTGTTTTGTAGCCAACAGTGCAGACAAAATGTGTTCTTTTTATATGTTGATACTTTCATTCAAACACTTCCCGAGTACCGGAGAATATCTTTTAATTCAAGGTAATAAAAGCAACAAGAAAAAAAAAAACCTATACAAGTAAACAAACATGTGAGTCTGAACCAGAACTAATTTAAAGAAGATGACGAATAAAAGGTTGATTATTATTTCAGGTTATGTCTTTTATTTCAGATGAAGTGAAATAACGCTGTCCCTAAAATCATCAACACTAACAGCTGTCACTTCTATCCAAACAGCAGTGAAAACATGAAGCCTTAACTTCATGAATGTGAACGACCAAGACTCATTTATCAAATCTGAAGAGCACTCTGCGTATCTCCTCTACCGAGTGAACTGTTGCGGAGTTTGATTTAGTCGAATTAGAAATCAAGAGTGCAGTGACTGTTCAAAACACGCCCGATCTCCACCGGCTGAATTCCTGCAGCTCATACCGACAACTTCACACTCAACGCTGCACTTTCCTGAGTCACCAGCGATACATCGACGGGGAGATAGTCGCACCACACCGCTGCTCAGCCTCAGAACACTCTGGTTCAGGAAAACCCACCGGGGGCATACTCTTGGGAGGGCAATTAGCAATAGATCTATTATGATCTATTACTGCTCATTGTACCCTGAAATAACTGGCAAAATGTGTACAAAAATATGCAACTCAACTGTCCACTATACTGACTGTGTACTTCTACTCCAGAGGAAACCGTTGTGCTTATATCTCCTCAGCATATCTTGCTGGCAGTAATATTATTAGCGAAACAAATTAGTTACAATTTCTACACCGAGGACATACAGCCAACGCACCCGGCTCTCGATTGGTGAAATACGCTCTGGTTCAACTCGGCGTCCAGTCGGCTGTCAGTTTACGTCGACTCCAGGAAGTGACGAAGAGTTTGGTTGTGAGGAGAACTGCAGTCGATGAGTGTTGATCTGCCCGCTGCGAACGACATGCTGGACTCAAGTCTGCAGAGTCCTGAAGCCCCGCCCCCTGCTGCTGAACAGAGCGCTGTTCATGCGTTTATTCAAAGTTTACTAATATTGAACCGGTCGCGTGTCTTAATTGCACCAACAAGAGCCGTTCTTCTTCCCCCCAGCGATACACCTTCCAAGTGTGGAGTAGATCGGATGAACGGGTTCTCGAGTTACGCAAAAGGACACGCAGACAAATGCAATGCAGGAGCCTTAATGCATCGGTCAGATGCAGCTCTGATGTTGAGTGAGGAACATCTAAAGCCAGGAGGCTGAGAGCACTGATCTCTTGGCTCAAGGTGTCTCCCGCCTTTGGAGCTTTGGGGCTTCAGATCCAGACGGGAGGTGAAGAGCCACAAAAAAAGCTTCCTCTGTCTGACCTTCTTATATTAAGAGATATATTTTTTTCACTGGACATACTGTACGAGTTCAGTGTTTCAAGGTACTGCTCACACACACGTTTTGAGTTATTCTGGCTGATAAGACCTTGCTTCAGGCTTTAAAGGGGTAAAGCTTTGCTGAGGTCCCCAAACTCCATAGACACAAAAGACATGAAGTTGGTGTACGTACGCACACACACACACACACACACACACACACACACACACAGTAATCAACCAAAATAAGTGGAAATAATTGTGTTAAGCTTTATCTATTAAGGAAGTCTCATTGAATGATTAATATCTATGACGCCTGGGACCCAACAATATATTAGTCAAGATCACAGTGGGACAATTATCACACACACCGAGACCCTGATTACAACAATCACCGATATTGTTTATGTTTCAGGAAGTGAAGCGTCCTGAGAGAAATCAAGGTTTCTAACGTTAGATGTTTAATGGAAACAGCACAGTGTGATGGTACTGAGCACTTTGGATGGAGAGCAGATTCCCGCATTAACTCTTGTCAACAACAGTTTTAAACGAGAGGAGAAGTTGCGATAGGATCAAATCAGCTGCAACGCCAAATCAGCTCAGGGGTGTATAGAGGAGCCGCCCCCCCCCTCTACTTCCAGCGCTCTTGCTCGGACCCCACCCATCTTCAAACTCGACCTTCATTTTGATCTCAAGTTTCATGAATGTGTCTTGGACGGTTGTGAAGCTATTGTGTTGACAAAATCTGTCCACAGACAGACAGACACGTGAACACCTGTCAAAGTGCTCAAACCCTCCTCTGTGGTAGAGTCTCCAGGAACACATGCTCTCCTTAGAGATCCGACCACTTGTCATCAACCAAGAACAGTTTAGAGTTCTACCAAAAAGATACGAGTTAACTAAGGTTTTAGCAATTATATCAAACAGTCCTGTGAGTGGTGGTATCGTCAAAAGCCTTAAAATCTACAGAGGGCGGCATAATGATGCCACTTATCGGTTAGGACCTAAAAATAAATAAAGCAATTATCATACTTTGACAACAATATGCAGCTCTTAGACCCAAAATATGAGGGTCACTGTATAATACACCATTTTGAGACATTTTCACGGCATTCAGACTCTTCCATTCCTACAGCAGCGACAGCCAAAATGTTCAATAGCACCACGGCTGCTGTGAAGGAATGAATTAAATTGTGGTATTTTGGAAGTAGCACGGCGCTCGCCAAATCTATTCCGCAAGCTCACATTCAAATTCATCTTCGCCTCCCGAGGGTTTATGCAGGTACGATTTTTAAAGCAGCTGAGAGAAATGGAGGAAGTGCTGCAGTCTGCTTCCAGACAGCGGCCTGCAGTACTGAAAACATGGGAACACTGTCACACGTATAAAAAAAGAAACTGGTTTACAGTGCCAGGAGCAAGATGTGGAGTTATTGTTCTCAAGGCACACCGCCGCTAACAAATCAAACCCCCTGTGCAAACGCTGTTAAAGAGTGTTTTTTTCTTGTTTGTTTTTTGGTTTGTAGTAGAGGTAGTTTTCTTTAGTTTTTTCTATATTCAAGCTAGAGGATGTGTTTATTATTCACCAGTCTTATTGACCTACTTCACAATTTGGGGGCAGCAGGAGTGTCCAATCTATTGTAACTGAGACCTTAGAGATCGTCTCTATTATGGGGAAAGTCTGGTGTCGGGTATAGAGTCACTGGAAAGAAAAGCTTTGCTCACACAAAGCCCTTAAGAGTGCGATGTCTCCTAAATAAGCATGAGTAAGCACTCTGACCTGTTTATTCTACGGAGACCTGCACTTACCGGGTCTCTTAAAGTGATAAAGCACCAAAATAGTACAAAGAAACATATTTATGTCCCGTGAGGTTGAGATCACAGGGAGACAGTCTGGTTAAAACACAAACACTGTAGATTTAACCCTCGCACCTCGCAAAAACACCCTCTAGTTTAGGAATGCGAGGAACAGATCGGCATTTTGGGGGAATACACTCATCCGCTTCCTTGTTGAGAGACAGATGACAAAGATCGACATTACTCTCATATCTGACCATGACCCTGACGAAAGCCACAAGCCGGAACACGTTGGTTCAACAATGAAGTTGTTCTGCACGCTAAGTGTTGCTGGCCTTTTCCCTTCTCCGTGCACCTTTGAAGTCGGTGAAGTTGTGCCATAAATCCCTAATTCACTAATCATGAAACTACAGCCAGCGGCCTACGAGCTTAGTAGAAAAACCGATACCTCGGTACCAAGTGGATCCCAAAACTCTGAAAACTCTGACAGTACTCGTTTGTCTAAGCTATCAGCAGCCTTGTGGAGCTAACAGCCAACGTTAATGGAGGTTGCATTGAGTTTCATTATGATGCGTTCAAGTACTAGTTTTTGACGAGAATCCTGAATAAATACAATAGTTTGAAGGAATAGATTGTGGAATTTCACTGGCATTGGTATCTACTTCTAAATTTCTTGTATCGTGACAGCTTAGCTTAGCTTAGCATAAAGACTGGAAACAGGGGGAAACAGCCTGGCAGCACCTCTCAAGCTCAGTTTTCTCATTTGAAATAGCAGTGAATTGAAAAGGCCCACGTCTTCACATAAAACAACCCTGAACTTCTATTGAAACCTGCCAAATACCCACTCAATAAAGAACTATGACTTAAAGCTAAACTTTAAGAAAAGATTACTTTAAGGCTCAGGTTAGATGTTTTCAAAGTCACTGTCAAACAGAAGTTCAGGCAACACTATAACAAACCGTAAAACAGTCACAACTGCAAGAGCAGAAAAGGAGTTTCTCTAAATCCCTCCGGATTTATCATCGCTTTAAAGAAGGTGATAAAATAACCAGCTCACAGCGTGGCATTCAACTCACAGGTGAAAACACAAAAACATTTTTGCCAATTTTTAGTGTTGTATATATATATACATCAAGACAGCAGGAGGAAGTCAATGCATCATTTCTATCTTCACAGCTTTTTATTGTTTGTATGTATGGGGCTGCAGAGGAGTAAAAAGAAACGTCATCACTCACTGTTCTTGCAGGATAAAATCCATGTTCTCTGCAGAGATCTGCCCGCTCACAGGATGGCGAAACGCCGTGGTCCTCTGGTTATGACTGATGTGACAGAGGGAGGAGAGACAAAATTAGAAACCGCGGCTGTGCTGCAAACACTGTGAGGGTATCACCCTGGATCCCCCCCCCCCCCCCAAGATTTTACAAGTACAGCGGACACAAGCCGATCATTCCCCAGAGGAGTAGCGGGCTTAGAGGCTCTGTCCAACCTCTCCACCCCCGATGGGCCTTTCGTCCCTGACTTTCCCAGCAACGTGTAGAATGTGAGGGCTGGCTGCTGGGACGCCCACCCAACCCCACCCCACCCAAACCAAACCGTCCCATACAGCCTGTGTGCAACAAAGTGTTGGGCTCAGCACAAAATGCTGGACAGCGCAGGCCTGGGCCTCCATCAGTTATAGACTCGGTCAGTCATTCTAAGCCAGAGTGTAAAAGCCTTTGACAGGGTAAACAACACAGGGTGGCATGGAGGGTCACTGTGTGTGTGTGTGTGTGTGTGTGTGTGTGTGTGTGTGTGTGTGTGTGTGTGTGTGTGTGTGTGTGTGTGTGTGTGTGTGTGTGTGTGTGTGTGGAGCTTGAATGACTCACAGCAGGGATTTGACAATGACTGCAGTGATATATTGATGTTTATAGTGAAGTTTTTACAGCTCTGAAGTCAATGAACAAAGAGGTCAGTGGACAAACTTCAAAATGTGAAAGCAATAATTAAAACTAGAAAAGTACAACGTTGTAAAGGATAAAAGGCACGTTGCCTCGTCTTTGTCTGACAACACAATAGTGCTGAAACAAGCTCAATTTCACATCACTGTAATCCGCTCATCTTTGGGACGTCGCCTCTTAGAAACTGTGATGGACATGTTTCACTGTTTTCTGACATTCAGACTAGCAGCTAACTAAGTCATGGATTCATCTGAAAAATGCCACAAATGTATTGAAAATAACCCGTAGTTTGGTGCTTAAATATTTATATCATATCTTTTTTAAAAACATGAATTTAAGAAAGTTTTGGTTCGGAAATATAGCAGATAAACCAATAGCACTTCTCCAGCCAATTCGGTGAATATAAACCCTTTATATATATATATATATATATATATATAGAGTGTACAGACTAATGTATTCACACTGACAAAAATTGGGTAAACAGAGCCTCAAAAACATAGAAGAATAGCATCAGTGCTGCATGCAGTTTGCCACAGAATCACTAGCGACACAAAAGTCTGATAAAAAGTTCTTTCCCCTGAATTGGAGAACAGAAGCCCAACGCTGAAGAGAAACACCAGAAACACTCGTCAAACAAACCCTGTGTGTGTGTGTGTGTGTGTGTGTGTGTGTGTGTGTGTGTGTGTGTGTGTGTGTGTGTGTGTGTGTGTGTGTGTGTGTGTGTGTGTGTGTGTGTGTGTGTGTGTGTGTGTGTAAAGGTTCAGAAACCTTTTCCCATATCTCACAGCGATCGATGCGACACCGTTTTCCATTCTGCATCAGCTCACATTACTCATGTTGTACAGGTTCCTGCTCCATGTAGCAGAAGATCAAACCCGACAGGACTACAAGGTTTCCCAGAAGACCCGGCGACATGACAGCAATGTCAAAGAGCGAATAACAAGCACCGACGATGCTGTTATTAGCTCACAGCGTGAGACCTAAACACGACTTATCACATGAAGCTGGTCACGTCTCAACGCGCTGCCTCCAGACGCTTTCTTTCACTAGTTGCCACTACTGCAGGCCCATGTAGCTATATGTATGTTATGTGCGTAATCATGAATGTGGAAGTTTAAAGAGCGCTAATGTACACACAACCCAAACTAAGCATTTCACGATCTTTCCCTAAACCTAACCAAGTAGTTTTACACCAAACTGCCGTTTCCTGTGAAAACAAAAGTTCACAACTGAACAGTGAGTGTGCAGGTCGGATTAATCTTAGTTTCCGCTGAGGTTCGGAGGAGTCTGGCCTTTTCTACTGCTGGCTGCCTGCATAACGTCACCATACTGGACTGATGCTGGCTGTGGGTTCGATTGTCAGATATCAGGAAAAGAAAAAAGGACATCCGGAGCACAATGTGGGGAATTTATAGTTTTCCAAAAACCCTGACGACTCACCTGCAGCGGCCCACAGGGGACTGCACTCACACTTACACACAAATGTTTGACAGCTGGCCATAAAAATAAAAATAAAAAAATCTCTACAGAGCGAAACGAAGAAGAGTGTGTTCATGAACACGGAGAAAAAACCGTTGCTTCCAATCCACAAGGAGAGGACAGCAGCACGGTTCTGGAGATGCTGCCAGAGTGTGTGTGGTTGTGTGTGTGTGTGTGTTACACACCAAAGTGCTCCAGATAGTAGCATCCCTCGGGGGGATACGCTCTGAGAACAGGATGGAATTATAATAGATCAGTTGTAGCATGTAAAGGGAAACAGAAAGTCCTGACAGGCTTCTGAGCCATGACTTATGGCCGAGACGTTCTCTCCTCGCAGAGGCAAATTCAACAGCTGATGATAAACGGCAGCCGCAGTCGGTCGGCGCCGGTTTACCGCTAAACAGCTACCGGGGTCGATTCAGGTGATGTCACGTATGTTGCATTATGGTTGCAGATCTGGAGGAAGTCCTCGCAACCTGTTTGAGGTAAATCATTTTTGGTACCTTTGTTTTTAACTTTTTTTTTTTCATTTTTTCAAAAAATGGCAGAACTTTTTGGTGATATCCTCTACAAAATCCTCTAAAGTAATAAATATATAACATGACATATCTATCTAACTACAGTATTTGGAGATACATTTTTTAAAAGGTATGAATCTGTACGGCAGGAGTCTTTGGTCGGGTACATGGATTACACTAAGAAAGAAAATGAGTTAAATCGTCAGGAACAGCTCACATAAATGGGAGCTTCAGTGGGAAATGATGCTAACAGGATTAATACAAATGAATAGATTATTGGTTTATTGTTAACGTGACAGTGCTTTTACAGTACAATGATTCAGAGGACGGCAACAATCTACGACTTCTAAGTGTGAACGCGTGAAGCAAAGCGTCCTCAAACACCTTTGTCCTAATGAATAAACACGCTGCGACGTTAATACAATAAATAAAACACACAATAAACATGAGCTCAAGAAATAATGTAAATTACGCCATGATGACAGCTGTAAGACCATCTCTCATTCACACTAATGTGCGAGTACTAATAGACGCATGCAGAATTCATACAGAGCTCATGAAATAAAATGCTAAGCCTATTAACTCTGATCTCCTTGCCAGACTATTAAATGGTAACAGAGGTATTTATGACCGCTGAGGACACCTCAAATCCTCTCAGTGAAAGAGCGGTACATTTCAAGATCAAATCAAGCGCATTTGTTTACTTCTCAGCTGATATGTGGAGCACTCCTCCTGGGGGAACTGATAAATCCATGTCTGATTGCAGGATGAGAACGGGAACAGCGTCTCAGAGTCCTGAGAGGTTGTTTATCTGCGGCTGTGATTTCCCTCTGCAGCGAGGTTCAAAACGGTGCGACATGCAATGACGCCATGATGGTGTCATTTCAGTCGATGCCGAGGCAACGATGACCCGAGCTGTGAAGGGACAAAAAAAATGTTGAACGCGGCGCTAAAAGCTTTATAAAGCACCCTTTTAACAATGCCCTTTAATAAAAGGCAATAAAAGACACGTCCACACAATGCGTCCTCACATCTGGGAGTCCTTTGAGTCTCGCTCTCACAGCGAGTGAAGTGCAGCTTCAGTAGAGATGGAATTCATCAGCGTCTCAAACATAAATGGTAAAGATCACTTAAGAGCGAGAGCTTTTACATGGAGGGACCGCTTAGTTCGAGTGTTAATCAGTCACACAAGAAGAACCAAAACCAAGAGTAACATCAGCCGATCAGAAGGAGATCCAGAGAAAAGACGAGTCCGGAAAAAGTTGCTCTAATCATGCTATCACTAATGCTTTTGATATCTGCAGTGTGTGTGTGTGTGTGTGTGTGTGTGTGTGTGTGTGTGTTTAGAATTAGATGAGGCTTAGAAGGCTGAGAATTCTTGCCGCTTGTTTTTCTACAGAAGAAAACTCGTTGCTACACAACAAACAGGTGATAATATGAAGGGTTACTAAGCTATTAATCTAATTGATTTCCCCCTGTATACATATATAAATGCTGACTCATATTAAAGTAATCAGAAAACTGTTTTTTTTGTCCGTATTGGTTTGTTTTGACGCGTCCCCTTGTGTGGTTTTGTGGGTCGGCGTACCTGGAGTGTGAACACGGTACGCTATCTGTGGATGAAAGCTGTGATAAGAGGTACAGATGAAGTTTGTATGAACTCATTATCAGAACTCACTAAAGGCCCACGTGGCTCAGGTGAGAATGTGAGTGCTCGGAGGCTTTGAATTCAAAGCTTCTGCTCGGCCTTTTAGCGTGTTCGTCATGTTTCACATCTCACGTTATTTCCATTGTAGCTCACGGTGGCTGAGAGGTAAGTGCACCTGAAACACAGCATCAGCTGAAAGCACACAGTGCAGCTGTAAAAATGTATTCCACTCATCCAAAAAACTTGGTTGTCCCATAAACTTTAAGGACAGGGACAACTGAGGCACTACTCTACTTCTCTCCAGCACTTACATAATAACCATATCATTTAAAGAGCCACCCCTCAAAAAAACAACAACTCCAACTGATTATAATAGTCTCAGATGAGGGCGACACTATGACGGCAGCGTTCCATAAAAGATGCATTTACCTGCAGGGTGGCAGCGACGACTCGACTCTTTTAGAGTTTATGGAACATTTGAGTTTTGTGCCAATATGAAAATCACCTTTTTATGATATTTTACTTAAATGTTGACATTTTTCTAAAAACCCTCTTATTCATTTAACAAAGGAAGACAAAGTTCTCTAATAGTGACGCTTATAATAATGATTTTAATGAATCCAAACCTGGTTTTTGATGCTGTTTGTGTCTACCTGTCCATATAATAGTTTAGTTTATTAACTTATTCTGTCATTTTATCTCAGTGTGATCTCTGATCTCTCTCTACAGGGCTACATTAAGTTGTTGCTAAAGCATTTCAGATTGAAACTCCTTCACAATAAAAGCATTCAACTGACAAAACACAGGATGGGTATTATTGTGAAGCAGTCACAGGAAGCACCGTGTGTTTGACACTGAGGTTAGCGCTTCATTTGTCGACAGTTTACATCCACGTCTACATCTGTCCCAAATGTCAGACTTCTTCATTTTATCCTAGACATTTGTGTGAAATTGTCATAATTAGCATGTGACTTGTTGAGTTATGGCCAAAAATGTGTTTTTTGAGATCCTTGGCATTTGACCACCCAAAGTCTAATCAGTTTATTCTCGAGTCCAAGTGGAACTTTGTCCAATTTTTTTTAAATTCCCTCAAGGCGATCCTGAAATATCATAATAATGGGACGGGCGTGAGGTCACAGTGACCCAATAATTCTAAACAATTCATCCTTAAGTCCAAGCGTACGATATCATTTAATATCAATAATTTGAAGACATTCCTGAGATATCGCATTCACGAGAACGGGGACGGACTGAGAGAAGGACAACCTGGAGACATATCGCCTTCGGCCGCTGATCGAAAGAATTACATGAAATATGTTTCCTTCTTTTTAACATGAAAGCAGTTTAGGCAGAACATCATTTCTGCCAGAGGGATTCTGATACAGACCACACAGGACAGCAGCAGATCTGTCAGCATGTGAACAAACTGCCATTCATAAACAGATCATCACAGCCTTGATGCACTGCAACATGTTAGCGTGAATCATTTCCTCAGAATCAATCCAACAAATGAATCCTTCCTCTCACCATTAGTGGCAGCTTGAATTCTCAAATCTGATGCCATTTTTCTAAAAATGTAGCTGCGTCAGCAGAGTTTCTCAGATGCACCCGACACAAGACTGATTGCACCAATAAGCTGAGCTCAGACACACTTTTCTTTGTGTGTGTGTGTGTGTGTGTGTGTGTGTGTGTGTGAGAGAGATTCTGGCACCTGCTTCAGCGCTGATCCCAGCAGGGAACATATGCCTCCATCAAAACCACCACATTGATCACAGTTTCTTTGTCTGTGTAACTTTGGAGGCACAGAACTTTCGTTGTTGATACGACAGCTTGCTTTACAGAGAAAACTGCCCCGACAGATAAAGAGGCTCATCACTCCCGTGACTTCTCTCCCTTTCACGCCAGCATCCAGTCTCAAGACAGTAATTTGGGGTTTTGTGACATGAGACTGGAAGATCTTAAAGAAGACACACAAGAAGCGCTTTCATGCCATTTCATTCTTAAGAAAACCCAAAGAAGCTGTTCAGACAAAACGGCTCATTACTTTGTCTTCTGAGAAAAGGTGAAGATCCAAACACCACTCTGTTATTCTCTGGTTCTCCATTTATCAGACTAGCTCCCCTGCAGCTGAGGCAGACTTTTTTTCTGTTTTTTAACGCAGGCATGACATCGGGGAATTAAACTTCCTCTTACGAGACAATCTTGACCACTGAACTGCTTTCAGCTGCTCAGCGTTTGACTTTTCTGCCCCTGTCGATATCCACATGACATTTATGAAGGACGGGCGGTAAACCTCCGGGGGGGGTGGGGTTACATAAACAACAGCGTCCCACCTCTCATGTAAGCGGGCACAATCACGCATGCCACACATGATCTGGCACGGCTGCACCTGCTGCGTCATGTGACTCGGGTGTCACCGGGTCTCTCGAGGAACTCCGCTCGCTTTATTTACTCTTGTTTGTCCTCGTAGCCAAGTTACAGGACGAGCCGAGTGGGTGCTGCTGAAATGATCAATCGACTGACTGAAGATTAATCACCAACACATTTCATGAGAGTATTTACATCATTATGAACGGAATATTTTCATCTTCATCACCTTGGTTTATGAGGGACTGGGATGGACATGTTCGCTGTTGACATTTTAAACACAAAAAACTATTGCCAGCTACTCGGAAAAATAATGAAAAGTTGAATCAATAAAGAACATGATAATTACTCGTCGCTCTAAAAGCAAATTACAGTCTGAAGGTCTTTCTTTCTATTAGTCCTCTTGCCAAAAATGAGTTGGCACATCTTAATAATCAAGGTTACTTCAGAGCCTGTGTGAAAGTGCACAAATACCTTTATGGTCAGAGAGACTAGTCACACAGTCATGATTGGCTGTCAGTGATTTTTGTAGTTGCCTTTTTAATACCTAAATGCCCAATATAATGGTTTTGGGGGGAGGAAAGAACAAATAGACCTGATTTGAAATTATGTTTAGTCCACTTATGTAATGTGGTTTTAAGATTCTCTATACGATATTCAGAGCATTAATATAGCAGGAAACAAATATGTAAAGATGAAGTGGAGTAATGTCTACCCGAGGAGAGAATGACGTCACTCTCCCTCTGTGTGCGTTGTTTTCAGAGCTTCTCTGTGTTTTGTAGACATAGCCGGGCCAGCCTTGTGTGCCCGTTAGTGCACGTTAGTGCACGTTAGTGCATGTGTGTGTGTGTGTGTGTTTGTGTGACACACTGGCTAGCTCATGGCCGACACTTTGCACTGCCCTCACACAGCCTCCTGTTCTCCCCACTGTTTGCACTGTTAGCACTGCACTGTTAGCAGCGAGTTGAGAGCCGTGTGGAGGCAACATACGTTTGTAATGAATGTAAACGAATGGTTATTTTTCGTACTCACAGCTGTCAAGCTAGCGGCTTGTGGAAGAATCCTGTGACACGCAATGAGTGCACGGGCAAAGTGTGCGCAGGTAGACGGGCGGGCGAGCAGGCTGGGAGTCCAATGTGCAGCCACAGATACCGTAGCTTATCGTTTTGGATTTGATTCATTGGATGTAAAGACAATTTCAACAAATATAGAAAAAACTGTTTTTAAAATACATTACCAACCCTAGCTTTAAAGGAGCTCCATACTGACTTAAATGAACAAGGATATATATAATTCAATTTCAAACTTTTTTTAATTTCAGAAAATTGATAAACAAAACTAAGCACTGATATAATTGTAATCTGTAACTCACACTAAAAAGTATAAACCCTTTAGTGTAGCTCTCATTTATGGTATCTCATTATTTTCTGATTCCTATTCACCGTCAGTGAAATCTCTCCTGGTAAAAAATCTGCTTTTTTTTTTTAATTGGTTGCAGAGTTTAATGGCGTTATGTAAGACGCAGCATAAAAGAGGCTAAATTGAATCTGCCAGACTTCTCGTCTGTGCTCCTCCTTTGTGTTCGGTTAATAACCAACGACACTGTCAGGGCTAAAGTTAATGTGTTAATGATTTACTGCAGTTATAATGCTACACATGGCACCCCGACACGTCTTTCTATCGACGCTGGGCTGATCGATGAGTCACCGTCACAGATAAGCCACGCCTCCGCCTGACTGAACGTTTCTGTTGGCTTCGCCCGCAACTCTCATCTCCGATGAATGGCAGGTATTCGTCTTCGTTTGCCACCCTGCCCGCCTGTTAACAGATGTGTAGCTAGACAGCGTGTTTCTAAATGATTTGGCGAGTAGGTGTTCTCTCAGTCAAAGGTTACGTCTATTTAAAGGCTTTTTTCCACATGAAATGTGTTTGAAGTGCAGCGAGGGCGGGCGGGGAGGAGCGCTGCCGGTGCAGTATGGGAAAACACAGCAAGGTCATTGCCATTCAGAGCACACTGTACATGTTTAACAAAGTGTGTGTGTGTGTGTGTGTGTGTGTGTGTGTACAGTATTAGGCACAGAGAGACCGAGGGAGAGCAATAATGCTTGCATTTTAAAGTGTGTGTGGACGATGCAAGAGTGCGTTTCAGGCTGCAGGTGAGCAAACATCAAGAAATGAAGAGTTAAAAAATCTTTGGTAAAAAAATTAAAGTAGCTCATTTAAAATGCACTCACGGTAGAAGTTATTTTTTTAACACTGTGGCTATGTGTGACCTTTTCAAAACTAACAAGCAGCAGCCCGAGTGCAAATCTTAATTGGGAAAAAAATAGAAATTACAATAAAAAGCCAAATGACTTCTCTTCCGGGCAAAATGACACAACACTTTGGAAAAAGTCCAGCAGTTTGACGCGCGATGGTTTCTGATACAATTCAAATAGAGGGACCAGAAAACGTGCTCTTTGTAAAGACTGTAATTTGAAATCTATTGGAGAGAGCACAGACCAGCACCAGTCGTTTCCTTTAACTAATTCGATAACAGACCCGCACATAAACACACACATGAATGCACAGGCACACAGACACACACGCACACCTCTGCCAAGAACTAAATGGCACTTTGGTCCACGGCCTAATGTTTAAATAAAAATCCCATAATTGAGTTGCACAATGCCACAGCTGCAAAAGGGGTCCTGATTTGGCCGCAGCACAAAAGTAGGTTAAAACATTATGACGGTTGATTTTTGGCAGCCTGCAGAGCGGCCTGATTATTTAACAGCCTCCGACAGTCAGAGGAGCTCGGTGACGATGCTTTCAGCCTCCAGCTCTCCCCAACACATGAACTCCAACACACAAGTGTTTATGTTGAGGTTCTCAAAGCACAATCTTAATGTATTGGTGCTGAACAAATGAATAGATTCTTTAAAGACACAGTGAAACGGAATTTATGAGTAATTTGTATATGATTGGACAGATAAAAAGTGGGCGGGTTTAGAATCTAGCCCTTGATGCTAAAATTGATGGATGGATGTCATAATATTTTTGGTTGAAACAGTTTGTTTCTGGCTCATTTGAGCACATGTCATATTTAGTTTTACAAGAAGAAAAACATCAATGGATTTTGATATAAATATACAGAGAAATACATTTTTTTGCCTTTTTTGTTGTTAGTTTTAGAATGATCAGACTCACTGTACATAATTGGTAAAAAGATACACAAATACATTTATGTTCAATTTAGGAGGAAAGCAGAACCAGAAAGTAATGCCTTGCCAAACGCTTCCTAATAAAAATTTAAAAAAAACAGCAAGAAATGTGAGATTTTGTGAGACGGTCATTTAGTCGTCAACAAATCACAATATTTTAAAAGGTTATTCAGCAGAGCAATAAAAGAAACTTCAAACCCACTTATCATTCCACTCGGACTACTTAGTGCATTCTGCAGTGTTATTAATAGCACTATGGATTAGTGTATGATCTATCCTGATCAAGGCAAAGCTGGGCTGCACTCATACACAGAGATACAACATCGCATAAAGAGCTATCAAGCACGCTGATTAATATCAGTGCATCTCTGCTGGTGGCTGGCAGCGCAGACAGAGAGCAGCTCAGCGTTACATTAGAGTCCACTTCCACCTCGTTCTGCCACTGCAGAAAAATAAAAACCATGAAAACATGCAGGAAGTCTCTTCAGCGTAATGAAAAGCTGAAAAGCCCCGACTGTTTCCTGTATTTATCTTTGTTTACCTGTGTCCACTCGGTCACCGCTGCGGCGTCATTACTGTTGTTTCCCCTCCAAGTGTGTGGGCGAGTGCTGCATGAACCGCACGCTCTTCCTGTCTGTAGGAGGGAGCGCCGGCATGCTAGCTTCGGTACTATAACTGGCCGGGGGGGGAGTGAAAAGATGGAACACAATCTGACCACTACAAACACACACATACACACACACACACACAGACAGAGACGCTGAATTCCTAGCAGGCCGACGCTGCCAGTAAATTCCTTCCTTGGCCTAGTGAGCATGAGGCGGTGACACATTTGGTCCGGCTCCACGCCGCTGCCTGCCACTATCTCTTGTTCAGGTTTCACAGTCGTCCACTGCCGCCTACCCACCCACACATCAGCTTCTTTCATTTGATTTTCCCACAGTCTCTCTCTCTCTCTCTCACACACACACACACACACACACACACACACACACACACACACACACACACACACACACACACACACACACACACACACACACACACACACACACACACACACACTCTGCCCCATCCCTCAGTTCCTCACTCTCACTAAGGCTGGAAGGCATTTAGAGTTGCACCCCCCCCCCCCCCTTGTTTGAATAAAAGAAGGTGTATACAAGTCCACAGAGGTTTTGTCAGGTTAAGTGGTGAAACCCAGACAACATGTGTGAGCTGAACACTACCGGTGAGCACACTGCCACCAAAATCACCGTAATGACGGTTATTCTGACAAATCGCTCGCGTCACAGCTCGGCCTACGGGGCTGATAAGCAAGACCCATAATGCTGGTCTTTTGTTCCACATTTTCCCGTTCAGTGGTCGACGGTTCCAGCTTTCAAGTTGATTCATCACAAACTGTGCAAGGCTCTTAGAGTTAGGCTGGAGGGTTGTAAAGAGACACAGCATCACATTGGATTTTCTCATCTCACCTGGCTCCCTTCGTCCCACCCGTTGTTGACTGTTCAGACAGGAAGTAGAGGTAAAAGGGGCACCGCTACGACCTCAGCGAAGGAGCTGATGCACGAAGGATCATTCTGCTCATTACATCACAGCACTTTTTACGATGCCAGGGCAGCCCGTCTCTGGTTTCAGCACGACCAAGTAAAATACAAATTAAAGAAACATCTCCAGCAGCACAGAGGGGACGAGGTGGGCAGCCGCTCAGCCCCGCTGGCAGACTGAGAACAGTCTCGTGTGCCAGTAATAACTGAGCACACGAGCATCGCTGGCATCGCTGGCATGGAGACCATGTACCCACCAGTGCCATCAACAACACAGCAATGTACTACTAGATAGCAAAGTATTTTAATGGGATGTATGACCACATTATTTCTGTTGACAGACACACAAGTAAGTGAATCAACCCACATATTGCCAGTTCCACTGCAGCGACTGAGAGGCAGAAATGTGGCTTTAAGAAGTTGATAACTTTGGAAATTCCCAGATAAACAGTCTAAAGGTCTCAAGGTACAGCTTGGAAGCGGAACGGCTCTACCAGCGCATCAAGTCAGAGGCATTCATCTCGAAGATGAGATACATTTTTAGGGCGGTCTATATTAGGCAATAATTCAAATGCTTCTACAACACCACGCAATATGCTCTTCAGATCAATATACATTATCAAGCACGTAACATTACGTTCTGTTTTCATTTTTAATAAAGTCTAAATGAGATTACCTGCAAACATTTATGAGGAGCCACAACTTTTGAGAGTTTATGACTTCTTTCTATGACGTTTTATAATGAAACACTTCCGCTATAAATGATCTGGATTGCATTATCTACATTTCGCAAACACAATTATAAATACAGTTATATTCATAAAATGTACTATTGTGTATGTGTCGTTACTAACTTATAAGATAGTATTTGAAATAATTCCTGGATTACAAAGAAAATAAGCAGGTGTTAACTTAAAATCAACAAGCAGGATGGAAACTTATGTTTCGTAAAACTTCATAATGAATAATAAACGAGTGCATGAATACCTTTTCGTGATGCTAGTTGGGGAAGATGATCCCTTCCCTCCATCTCTAAACTTGCCAAGTTTAGAGATGGAGTTGTCTCACAACATAAACACTTCACAAATACTGTACATCATTCTCTGTGTCGACAGCCCACGAAAAAGGTAAATATTTCACAGTGTTGCTGCCAGAGAAGCTCATCGACAACAAATGCACCTCCAACGCACCATAAGGCGACAGAACGAGCCCTGGCGCTATATGAAGGGAGGTGCCGGTTTATATAGTGCTGCTATGCGAAGGTTAGATATGTGCTGAAACGGTATGGTTATTTGTTTGAGTGATACACTGCACACCAAACAGATCATTGTGTATAGGAATTTCAGTTAAACCTCGAGTCGACATAGACCGTACATAAGAAGTGGACGTCACTGTGACATCACCAAACGGTTTTGAAGCCTTGAGTTCAGCATTTTCAAGTCCCCCATGTTGTTTTATTGTTCGTCACCATTTTGTTTTTTGTGACTAGAAGTGACATCAGAGGCTGGAGCTAAATACAACCGAACTCTGAGCAGGCAAGACATTTTTAAGCAACAAAAGTTTTACAATTAACTTTGATGAATTGAAAACACTCTGTGAAAGGATAAAGTTAAGATTAAAACAAACAAAAGTCCCACACCGGACAACTCCGTGGCTAAATCAAACGCTTCATTAGTGTCTTTTTGACTCTAAATGGACCATAATTTACTAAATGAACATCATGCTGTATTGTAGAAAACATGAATCTAGAGATTGAGACCATAAACTCATGTTTACAATGTTTACTGAGGGAATAATAGTCATTTTCTCATAGACTTCTATACAATCAGACTTCTTTTCACAACCAGAAGAGTCGCCCCCTGCTGGCCATTATAAATAATGCAAGTTTAAAACACTTAAGCACTTTTCGGGACCGGAGGTTGCCGCCTGGTTCATGACAATGGGACAGATTGACAGACAGACAACCCCAGAAACATAATGCTATCGCCGGCCTGGAGGCACGACAAAAAAAATGGGTTTCTGTTTGCCCTCCAGCATCCCCCTAAATTAATTTGTAAGATTATCAGCATTCATTATTAAAAACCTCTCAACCTGCAATGGGTGAAGAGGCTTGGAGGGAGCAGTGCTCATTACTTTAAATGAGAAATGTTAACAAGCCAGTTTCATTTTCACCCCATGGTTGCATACGGCTGGTGCATAATAATACCTCTGAAAGTCTAAATATCATAGCGCATCAATGCTGCAGTGGTTTTCTTTTTCTTTATTTACTGCAGCTCTCAGCTTTACAGCGTCACCGTCTCTCACGTGTTTTGTTCGAGCTACAAAGTTGAACAAATTCACTTTCACATACCTATAGGACATTTACATCTCGGTCAAATTCTCTTTTGTTTAAACCAGTTTTCTCCAACTCAGTCTCCCTCTACAAACTGTATTTAATCACCTTGTGTTTTCAAGGCGAACAGATGAAGTTCCTCAAGTTCTCTGCACTGAATGAGAGTACTATCTTTGCATGAAGATGTCTGCAATGAACAACCAACTTTGTTAGTGTGGATGAATTAAAAGAGATAGATTGCCATGGAATCGAGGTGCAGAGATTGTAGTAACTATTGTCTATTCATCTAGCGACATCATTAGGTTGACATTTGTTGATGTTTATTTGTTTATGCACCACCTGCACGACTAATGGCATTCCCATTCAGCTCAGCGGTTTGAGTTTAGTGCTAATTAGCAAATGTCAAGCATGCTAATGCGCTAAGATGGTGACTATTGGTAAACATTAGATTTGCTGAATATCATCCTTTTAACATGGTCACTGCATTCATGTTAGCATTTAGCTCAAAGCACTAGTGTATTGTGCTACGTAGAGCGACACATAGCTGCTAGCGATGGCTGTTGCTATAGTTCACTATATCACACTTGAAATAAGGTTATGTCTCACTCCATCCCTAAGGGGCAAGTTTTTATTTCTTAAGCCAAGCAAGACTAAAACCTCGGTCTGAATCCAGGTTTAGGACGGTTGCGGCTCTCATGCCTCAAAGTTTTACATTAAAAAAACACAGATTTAACTTTCAAAATGCTGGACAAATTCCATCAGGGTGTCGTTTACAATGAGGGCGATACAGTATGCATTTGTGTTACTACGTAGTCAGTATGCATCACAGTCACGGGGTCACCTTCTCCAACAATCATTCTACTTCAAGAATAAACCCGTTTCAATTATGCAGACCACATGCTGGCGCATTTCCTGACAGCTCTACGGAAATCAGATCCCGGCTTGTTCGACACTTGTCCGCATTCAAATCAGCCGTGATGTTTTGGCCCCCCTGCCTCAGCGCCTGGCTGACTCTAATTATAGCCGCTCTTCGACGGGCTGAGGAGCAGAGTGCCTGTTAAATGTCTTATTGCAGAGATAATGAAAATATTGGCATTAGCATAAACAGGGATGGCAGCGGAATGGAGCCCCGTGATTCAGAGGAGCATGTAGAGGAGTGAATAACGCCCCGGCTCATAACGGAAGCGCCTGCGCTGACTGAAAATTAGCCGTCACATGGCAGCTTGTGCCTTCGCTGCAAGTGAGATTCATTGCGAGCAAATTGAGGATGTGCTTCAGAGTGGGAGGATTTTGGGAGGCTATTCAGGGGGCAAAGAATGTGTTGCAAAAAGAAGCTATTTCTATGGATTTTATAATTACAAATTAACTGCTTCTGTATGAGCCGAACATTTTGTAGACAATAAGGCCATCGGTTTCTGGAAGAGAATGACGTTTGTAGAGTAATAGAGGACAAGAATGTAGGACATGAGTGCAACGTTAACGTCATCAGCATAGTAACAAGGCGTCCCATCTAATGGTTGCTCTTCAGCGGTGGTGGGGCTTCGTGGGCGAGGGTCAACGTCGAGAGGTAAAGTGGAGGGAAAACGTGTCAGTGGTGCAACTCAAGCAGCTGTTTGGAGCCTCAAAGCTGCAGAGTTTCTGCTTACGGTGTGCAGGGTTAATAATACAACGGCATACTTTATTGATCCCTGTTGGCAAATTCTCTTTTAGTTTGGACATCCTGCAAAAGAGCTCTGCTGCAGCGGGCTGGGATTCAGGGATTTGTTGAAGGGCACTTATACGGCGGTAATGATTGCAATGAAATTTAATTAAACTAAAACTTGAATGCTAGAGACAAAAAAAGTTCAATTCTCACTATAAAAAAAATAAGATAATCTTCCACCCCTTATAAAACTAGACTAAAGCTGAATTCACACCAAATCAGGCGTTGCGGCGATGAGCGCAGGGTTGTGCCGCGGTGTGGCCGTGTCATTTAAGTGGGCCATTCACGCCAAGCGACTGCACGACGATTAACGCGTTTGTGCTCCCTCGTGGCCGGATTGTACAAATCTGGATCCCCAGTTACATGACTGGCTTGTCTTTTGAAATGTGATTACGTTTCTCCAAAAGTTGATTCTGATTTCAACTTTCTTGGCCAGGTCTCCCTTGAAAAAGAGATTTTTAATCTCAATGGGACTCACCTGGTTAAATAAAGGTTTCAATTAAAAATACCGCGAGCAGCTGTGTTTTTTTCATTTTTTATAGGCATCCAATGTGGACGTAGTCGCTGCGACGTTCACCCATAGGGTTCTGAGGATTGTTGTGAAGCTCAATGTTGCTGGCTCCGACTGTTGCCATCTCGGTAGCGACGACACAGCCGGACTCTAAAAATGGGCAAAGAGGTGGATCGTCGGTGGAGCTGATTCGGGGCCTGGTGACGCAGCAGAGCAGACAGCTAGTGACATGATACGTCACCTACCTGTCACTCTTTTGTACCAGGCTGTTGACATGCTTATTTCTGCTTTAAAGTTGGGAATTCTAACACAATTCTAACATCTCTTTTAGAGCAAACTGTATTGCCAAATCATCGAGTGGATAAAGGAGCCAAAAGGAAAAGTCTGAGGCTCAGCAAAGTCAATGGGATGCATCGTCTGTGAATCATGAATATCTGCAAAAAAATGTCAAGGCAATCCATCCCACAGTTGTTAAAATATAGTGCACAGACTAACTGACCGTGCCATCCATCGAGCCACGCCGCTACCTTAACTATAAATAATACAATATTAGTCTTTTTGCAATATTCTGCAGCCTTTAACGCCAATGTTGACATACAAACATATTCATAAATGGTAGCTGAATATCTGGGTAATGCCGTCTACATGCGCTTCTTGTAATGGATCTGGAAACATGTTGGTGATTTCTGGCACAGCTTTTGGGATGTAAGGACAAGCAAGAGATGATAAATCAAAACAAAATAGGCTTTATGGTACACTATCATAATTAAATCACTACCGTCGTTAAAACTGAAGAGCAGTTTCACTTTACTTTACTCTGGAGTGCTGAAACGCAACTAGCAGCTTGTTAAGGGCAGAACCGGAGCCGTCAATCCCCCTGACGGAGCGACAGGTAGCAGTCGCTCTGCTGTACAGGATCTACTTCCACCATCTCTTATCCTGTCTGTCCCGACAGCCTGTGGACATGAAACAATTCCCCCGTTCATACAAACACGAGGGCACCGAGCAAACAGAGCAGGACGCAAATATGCCGACGACAACAAAAAGAAAACGGTAACGGCAGACAACGCAACTGAAGCGGCACAGAAGACGGATCTGATAAGTGGATTACATCCCCGAAAATGATCATCCCAGTGAGACACGTATGTTGGCAAGAGTCAGTGCCTTTAACTTTGACAAAGAAAGATAAAGATAAATAGTATTCAAATATTTATAATAGGATAAACAAAGAGAACTGAAACAGGGATATAGAAGTAAACATCTAGTACTGAAAACATGTTTTACTGTGTAAGCTCTTAGTGTAAATAATGTGGGAAAGTATCCCAAGAAGAAATGAGTTCGGTACTTTATTTTACTTCTGAATGACAGATATAGAAACTTAAGTTGTATAGATCCTGGAATGTCAGGATGTATACCGTCAAACTGGTCTCTGTTTGATTTCCCAAACTCTCTCTCCTGGTTTCCTGTCAACTCTCAAATAAAAGCTTCAAGTCTTTACATAAGACACATTTGCACAGCTTGAATATTACAACTCCTCACAGCTATCTTGTGTAAATTCTGTTTGGTGCCAGCAAAATAGCATATGAGGAAAACACCCAATGTATTTTCATCTGACAATTCTGTATGGTTCTTTTGTAATGTCTGTGAAAGATAACAGGTAACACAAGTAACATATAACGAGTAAAAGTGTCATCTTTTATACTTCCATTGTTAATATTTAATTCATTCATTTGTTATCTTTAGCTTCTGGTGGATTGCTGTCTTGATTATTAATCTAATGGAAATTGATTTGAACCTGGATGTTTTGTTATTGTTGTGCTGTATAATTGTCAAACCAGGCGTTAGGTTGAGTATTTGAAATGGTCTCCTGCACATATTCCGGCTGTTAAAACCATTCCCAAGGCTCCGTGGTTCTCAGCTTGAAATAGCAACTTGAGTTCCCTCTAAAACCACGTTAATTGAATCTCTAGTGCCACATGAGTCACTGTTGTTGACCTTCAATTTGAGGCGATCGCATTTTCATTGATTCCAGAAATATCAACCTTTGTGCCCCTCAAAAGTACATGTATCGGACTATTTATAGAGCGTCCGGCTCGGCTTGGCAGACTCAGCTACACACAACCTCCCAGCCGTGACTCCGGCTCCGTGACCTTTCTTGTTCCATCATCTACCTCCCGTCTCCTCTCTATCACGCGCTGAATATTACCAGCTCCTTTTTATTTCTTTTCTTTGTTATTCTCTTTCTCATCGCCCTGGACTGAGCATTTCTTTATTCCCCCTCAACATCCTGGTTTCACAAAAAACTGTTATATTTTGTGACAAATCGCTGCCATTTATTTCAGCTTCATCATTGTCATCTTTTTTTTTTTTTGAGGCTGTCCCACCTCATGTCCCTGCGTCCCTCCCCACCTCCCACCAGGACGCTCCCCCCCCCCCCCCAGACAGACACACGGGTTGTAAAGCAGCTCTGACATCTAATTGCAGCTCCATCAAGTAGCAGGATTGGGATTCTTCAGCCCTGATGAGCTGCTCTCTCTTGATTGGGGCCGTTTTGTTTTGGGGAGGGATGGAGGTGTAATAGAGATGTCCATCACAACCAATCAGAGACGGCAGACGGAGTGGCGTCCACCTCCGTTGCTAATGGTGATGCCACAAGGCAGAGACAAACCCCCCCCCCGAGCCGTCAAGAGACTGCTTCGGGACATTTTGTTGCTATGGCAACATAGAGATGGCTTTAAATAAGCCCCTCACTCTTGTCCATTGCGATAAATATTGCCAAATAGCGTTGGGATTTTATGGCAGGCTTTTTGCGAAAGAAGGAGATTAGAGTGTTTACTGCAAGCAACACCTCTTCTGTGTGTGTGTGTGTGGTGTGTGGTGTGTGGTGTGTGTGTGTGTGTGTGTGTGTGTGTGTGTGTGTGTGTGTGTGTGTGTGTGTGTGTGTGTGTGTGTGTGTGTGTGTGTGTCCGACAGGAGAGCAGCTTTCAGCCGGACAGCCAGGGACTCTGCACTGAGACCGACAGCCTGGCATGCTAACGGAAGACAAGGCTACACTGCATTCACATTCAAAACACTTCACAGTGTCCTGACGGGGCCCCGTCTCAGAGAGGAGAAGGGATTTTGTGTGTGTGCGTGTGCGTGTGTGTGCGTGCGTGTGTGTTAGAGTATCAATGGGAGTCGAATCAAATCTGGCAAGAAAGAAAGAAAGCAAAATAGCAGAGAAAACCAAGGAACTGTAGATGTGTTGATGTAACCTCTAAAAGAGGACAAGAGCTGTTGACACATCTGAACACGTGCAGGTATAACAAGGTTTAATACCTATACTGAAACACACCATATATATATATATATATATATATATATATATATATATATATATATATATATATATATATATATATATATATATATATATATATATATATATATATATATATATATATATATATAATGTATAGAGTTTTACAAAATACATTTTTGGGCATTCTGGTGACCTGGAGCGATGACCCGAGTTCAGGTTGGCCGAGGATGTTTGTGGATCAAAACTCTCTCTCCTTTCTCTTCCCTTTGACCTCCCGACTATCGCTGTCAAATAAACGCAGAAATATTCAAGTAAGCAGACAAAAATACATAAAATTGTTTCCAGTTGAGCTCCCTTTTGTATATTTTGACCATAGGAATCATTTTCTCTTTCTGGAGCAATAATTTAATATCTTTTGTGGTGTTTCAATGGAACCGTGCCATATTGTAATATTTCAAGCAAATTGTTGCTCAACAAATGAGTTACAAATAAGTTTTTTTTCTTTTACAAGAGTTTTGCTCTTGAGAATGAAACACCACCACGGTAGCCAATACCATAACATATGATTCATGACATATGTCGCCATGAATCAGAAAAATATCATCATCATTGTGACGTCGTCAACCATATAGCCTGGACTTAGTGACAGCATCACTGGAAAAACATGGAACTTATACCAGGGGCCCGTTCCATAAGGCGAGCTTAACAAATAAGCCAGGCTTATTTCGGTTAGTGCGACTAATTTGGAATGAGGCCGGCAGCACTCTCGGACAGGCAGATCTGCTCATTTGCAATTTCTCACATATATCTTCAGAGGCTGCGTTTGATCCACGCGTTTTACCAGATTCTCTGTGAATAAAGACAGCGTGAAGGAGAAATGCAAAGATAATACAGCTTAAGATTCTATGAGAAAATGTCCAAGAGAGAGACGGTGAGTGAGACGGAGATAAAAAAATAAAAAAATTTTAAACGGCACAGTCACAAGGAGACAGACTCGCCCACACAAACACACAGACGTTTCCCTCTCAGGGCCGACTGACGAGCATCGTATTGATCCAGCTGAGAAAAGGCCTCTGAATGCCACGCAGGACCCTGTGATATTTAATATGACCAAATCAAACCACCCGCTCCCACGTTTAATTAAGGTGATATACCGCACTAATCCGGGTGATTAAAAGGGGCAACAACACATCGCTGAGCGGGAACAAATCAAATATACACCTTGGCCCTTGAACGTAATAAGCCGTTTAGCTCCAACTCACCTGGGGAACAGTTGTGTGAATACTGAGTGTGCAGTTAATGTAACACAAATTAGAATCTGAAGGTGGATGATTGGGTGGATTTAATGTCACATGTGAGCAGCAGTGATGATAGCGAGGCAGCAGCACTTTGAGCCAGGCAGGAGTAGTACCCACGTCGTGGCCGGTCCATTCATCAACGTGAGCGTGAAAGTCGCAGGTTCTGGTTGTGCAGAAAAAGCGGACTGTAACGTGTAGCGTGTGAGTTGACGAAACAAATTTGATCTATAAAAACGCATAGTGTCTTCCCAGCTTTAGACCGAGCAAAAGACTAATGCCAGGTCAGACTACATGATATTATGAGCCCGAGAACAGCAAAGACCGACAGACGGGGAGCATCAGGAACGAATAATGTGGAGAGTGTCATAGACGATGCTTTAAAATTGCAGTTTACATACATACATCTGTTGAAAATGTCATCACCTAATCCTTTTATCCTTTTAGAAATTTGTATAAAATGTGCCACTACATGAGTAGTGGCACGTCTACACCTGCCACTACTCATGCTTCACTCATGATTCACCCAAGCGTTCCATCCGCAACTGCAAACCAAAGCATCTATTTACACCTCAAGCCCGCCGTTGAATTTTCGGGCTGTGAGCTCCGACACTCCAGAAACTGAGGAAGGACTCGCAGCTGTCACTGTTGTGCTCGTAACTGTGCAGCCGGTGTGGAGTAAGGCCGGCATCACTCTCCAAATAATCTCGTGAATCACGGTGTGAGGAGAGGAAGACGGAGGAAGCAGCAGAATTTGAAATACTTGTTTTTTTGTATGTGACTTTTAGAAGGCGTGCTGGAGTACTAGAGCTAGCAAGGCTGGTTTGTGGGTTCTGTGGGCTCCGTCTTATCCATGAAAAATAACAGTCACCTTGCAGGAATCCACACTAACATAAATCTGTGCCATGTTTTGGTTGCCGAAACTGAAAACACAGATGCTATTTTTTGTCACCACAGCTGTCTCTGCTGTGTGCAGGAGAGTAAACTCTCCAACGCACACGCAGCGTCGTCTGGTTCCAGTTCTTTAACAGTTAAATCTAAATATCACGAATGCAACAAAGATTAAAAAGTATTTATTTTTGGTTCCATGTTTGCTAAGTTTTCTGTCCCTATTTTTGTATGTGTTTATTATGTTAAAAAGATGTTGCCACTGATGGCAACCGAAGGCCATTTTGCAAATTTCTTGCAAATGTCAAGCCCTGCTTTGGAAACATTTGAGGTATTTAAGTCAATAGCCTATGAATGTAAAGTTAACGTAGCTCCAAACCAAGTTCTACGATCAAGATGTAATGAACAAACAAAAGAGTCGGGCCTCACTCAGCTGGCTTGGTCTGAGAAAACACAGCAGTGGTGAATTATGGGTTACAACCCGAATTTGAACCAACAGATTATTTCAGATAAGTAAGTATAAAACCCCAGAAAGATGTTAAAAGTCTAAAGTTAAAGCGATATTCAAACAAAATCTGCAAAAGAAAACTAACTCAGAAATTCATACTTCCATCAGTGTTAGATTTGCATTTCTGGGGCCGGCCACTACGGCAACATTCATCACTTCACTGAAACTTGGCTTCAAAGACGTGAACACTTCTTCCCCCACGAGGGACACACAGATCTGCAGCAGCATTTATTACCCAAGATCCAAATGTGCCCATAAACTAAAAAAAGTTTCAGAACACAGCAGGCGGAGAAATGCAGGCACTAAAAATAAAGTCCATCCCTGCTTTGAATCTCAAGTTGCACATGTTCTTCTTTTAATCTACCGGATACAATCGCCTGTGTGTATTTTTAGGGGCAACTGCTGCTGAAATATTAAAAGTTTGGACCTCTGTGGCTAACCTCAGGTATACAATGGCACTTTATGCCTCATTAGGAGGTGGAATTCAGTCTGCCCACTGACACTGAGGAGAGTCAGTGTAGTTCTGCTCCGGCCCACGCTCCCCTCGCCGAGTCCACTGAGACCGACGCGAGACAGAGTTCCTTCTTGTTTGGAGCTGCCAACGTGGGAAGTGGAATACAAGCGCTGGAAATGTGTTTGGGTTGTCCCATTTGTCCTACTTAACTGTGTTCCTCCGCAGCAGATAGTTTCGGCACTTAACGCCTCGCTGCCGTGCCAAACATACTACACTATGCTTCACAAAGTCACACATGAAAGTGCTATTACTGAGTGAGTAATGCTTTTGTAAGGCATATCCACCTTGCAAAATACACAGAACTTCCGAAAATTCATCCTCAAAACTGCATTAGTCAATGTTTTTTTAACCCCAGAGACATAACACAACACAACAGTGGAGGTGTTGCACACTTACTGTGTGGTTGATATGTGAACTGCTGATGAACCCGCGGTGTGCTACCTGCCCAGCACCAAACAGCACACCGACAAAGTTACCAACAAATGGTGAAGAATTTAGCTAAAGACCCAGATATCTTTCTCAGAAATTGGTGGAAGTCCAACACAAAGCTGGACGAAAAGTAAATAGTGCACTTAAATTCTTCAAGTGGCCAGAAAAAAGGACTCAAAAAAATGTCAATGTTGACTTATTTTATCGTAGTTTTATCACAATGTGTTCTTTAGTAATGCCAGATATGTAACAAACTGACTTATATTACCAACCAAGTACTTTTGTTACCTAAACCTAACCAAGTACTTTTGTGACCTAAACCTAACCAAGTACTTTTGTGACCTAAACCTAACCAAGTACTTTTGTGACCTAAACCTAACCAGGTACTTGTGTTGCCTTAACCTAACCTGGTGGGGAGCTATGCTAAAAACATTAATTCCACTTATGTCAGCGCTGTTCAATACTGAGTGGACACCACCAACTTTAAAAACGTCTCAGTAAAGTTAGGAAATGTGATGACGTCAGGCGGTGGGTGGGTCTGTCTGTGTGAGCCCCGCCCACTCAAAAAGATCCAGTCGGGCACAAACGTTCTGGACTTGACTTTCAAATGTCTATCTGCATATCCTGTAAGACAACACCAATCCGTCTTTGGGTTTTTGATGGGAACCATATGGTGTGTAACCTGTATCTGTGGGGTTTTTTCCCCATGAACAGCACCGCCTCTTCATACATGTACAGTGGATGCTTTGATTACACACAAAGCTGTCTCAGATTAGGCCGGGATTAGAGCTGTGCTGCCCACACAGACTGAGCCAGCTGGGGCGTAATGTGAGACCAGAGAGACTGGCGAGCTCAAAAGGGTTTCAGTGACAGACAGATGGAGAATGGGGAGCAGGCTGATACCAAAACTCCTACGCATCCAGCTCTGGAGTGGAAGTCGGGGCTCGTTCCTGATAAAACCGCTACTTAAAACCTGCAAAGGCTGCAGACTCCATCTACATTGTCTGGTAGATGAATAAGATAATTACAAGGAAAAATACAACACAATTCAGTCTAATTTCCCCTGAGTGCAAAAACACATTATCATGCTAATATGACGAATTAGTCCTTTATATCATAATGACGTATATAAATAGAAAGAAAGCTCCTGTCCTTCAAGCTAATGGCCTTTGGACGGGAAAAATGTGCATCCGGATAAATACTGACAACAAATACATTGTAATGCACTAAATACACTGGATCAGTATTGGTGCCATTTATGACCTTATTAAAGGTTTCAGGTGTTGCCCAGACATGAGGACTCGGTCAGTGTTCTAAAATTGCATCAACCTTTCATAATCCTTCGAATTTGAGTAAAATTCACGTGATCTTTAGAAGAAAGCTTCATGAATGTTGGGTTATGTGAAGTTATAGCCTTATATGATCTAACACATGATTGAGTTTCACAAAATAAAGTACACAGATTTGAAATGTATGAAAGAAAAAAAAGAGGAAACATCATCTTAAATACTGGAATCAGTATCAGGTGATGAAGCGGAGGATCAGTGCACCCCTAAAGCAAACTAAAGCCAGGCTGATACCAGAAGTAACATTTGAGAATTGAAAGAGCTATTAACAATACATCAGTCACTATTCATTCTGCTAACATAAAACCATAACATGCACACAACCGATCCCATAAATCAGGTTTTTTATACTTGCAATAACAGATTTTTTGGCCACTTGGGGGCAGCAGAAACACGCTGCGAGCACAACAAAGACCTTTAACGTTGAACGCTAACAGTTGCATATTTTATACATCCAAGTCAGAAGTTCTTTAAAAAATAAAAAAAAACACATGATTTCTATTTCCAACATTTTACATATTTCTATCAATCTAGAAAATAACACATTATATAAAATATGTCATCAGGTTTTTCAAGTTAAGAATAGTTAATGAAAATGTAAGTAATAAACAACAATGCTGTGTATATTGCTGTATCATTAATAGAATAATTCATTATTTGTTAATAGAGGCAACATATACTTTATGATGTTGTATGCGCATTTTCACAAAAAGAGCATTTTACCCAATATTTAATATTTGATGAATGTTCAATACTAACATTCTTCAGGAGAATATTGACTTTGAAAATATAGATTGAAAACAGTTCCCCTGAAAAACTCGCAGAGGACTTTGCAGTATTCTCAGATAAGAATATTTACATTTTTATCACCTCTGGATTTTGACAGCTGGACAGTAAGAGGATTTTATTTAATGAGATTTAAATGAGTAAATTTAACTGAAACTGCAAAAGTGAGAGCGACAAAAATACGATTTTGAGTGACAGGCGACGTGCATCCCCCATTCCCAGTGGAAATCACTATTTTTTTACCAATATATAATATTCTGCAATATAACACAGCAATGTGTCATCTCCTTCAGAATACAGTTCTAGAGGTTTGAATAGATAAAAATGTCTTTTGAGGGGAAAATGTATCTACCTTTAGGCCCACTCTCCTCATAAAAGGCTTTGTCTCATCATTTATTGTTAACACCGGGTTATCTTTAAGACACTTCTGTGCCATTAAGGCAAAGATTTACTAATATCTGGAAGTGAGTGTGGTCTATCCAGTGCTGTTAAACAGTCCACACTACTGCAACTGTATGCGTTAAACACAACACATACTCGAGACAAGGACAACATTGATGGACGGATGTTACTCTTGACAACATAAGTGCTCAACATCTCGTCTCCTCTCCGATTCAGCCAGAATCAACAGTTGAGAGTTGAGAGGCCTTTGAAGTCGGCGCTCTCCGAGAGTCGCTCAAGGCTAGGATATGATGTCCAATGACATCATATCCAGCAAGATTTTTCGGTGCAATTTCAAGGGTTGGTGGAGAGATCTTCTCAACTCGCTGAAGTTAAAAACAACAACAAAAAACACAGATTACACTCGCCGCCAACAGCTTTCTGGGCTGGATTTAGACACCAAACCTCCAGTGAACTCGAGAAAACCACTTTGCTTGTTTTTATTTTCTCCCACTTAACTCGTGAATTAGGCAAGTTGAGACGAGGACGCGTCTTGAATTGTAAGAAGGGTGGCATTTGGACACATTGTCCCGTCTAAGAATGTGACATTACAAAAATGTCAGCAATGTCTTTTATTCTTAAAATTTGTATTCTGAGTTTGCATTGTTTCCCCATACAGTTCTATGGCCCTTTGACTTGTGCAAACAAACAAGAATGTTGCTGAAATGTCAAACTGGCGATGCTTTTCTTCCAACAGCAACAATATAATGCCTTTCAGTCAGCAAAAAGGAACATTTTCAGCCTGTATTTCTACTGCTAGGCTTAGGCTGCTAAACTATCCACATTAATGAACTATTATAAATAGAGGAAGGTCCTAAGAAAGGAGGAAGGTCCCCCAAAAGATTAGATGTACTACACGAAGCTACGACTTTCTCTGTGAAAGTCTGAGTTTAAGATTGATCAGAAGACATGTTTTATTTTTAAACATTCCTTTAATGACAGATGTTAGAACCTGGTTTTCAGTCTCTCTCTGTTTGAACAAGCATCACTATGAAGTGTCGTCGTAGCAAATCATCTGATGTCAAAATCATGTCAAAGAAGAGACGAATTTTGAACTGAGCCTTTTTTTTTTTTTTAAGAAGCGCACCCTTCAGAATGAAGTCGATTATTTATTGTGCTCTGGTCAACTTTTGCTTTACAGTTGACGTAACGAACCAGGATTACTGCTCTACTGCGGTTTTCTGACTTTGTAGTGAAAATTGACTGACATCGACGGTTCGGCCACCATCTTTTTTTTTACCACATCACCACCGCCACAAACAAACCTCGAGTGTCGAAGAAACCACAGCCCTCTCTGTCTCTTTAGTGGTGGTGCAATCCTCATCCAAGTCTGCTGCCGTGACAGCCCGGCACTGTGTGACATAAGGGCGCCCTCCCTCGGAGTGACTTGTCGAGAATTCATTTTGTCAAAGTGTCAGACGCATCAAACAGCCAGCAGCAGCAGCCGAGTGTCAACACTCAGTGGGAGAAGAGCTGAATGACAGATTCTACTGCAGAGTCTCGAGAGGAGACGCTGGGTCAGAAGCTTGTACTGTACTTGGACATTCTCTTTGCACATTTTCCGTGCAATTTTCTATTTGAATGTTAAAGAAAAATACAAGTATGCAGTGTACGAGGGCGGTTAATCAACTTTAAGACACATTTATTCTGATTTGTTTTAGCATCTGCGATTAGTTTTATCTTCTTTGCCGGTACTGGAAGCTGTACGCAGAGGGATTTCCTGTTTCTTTGTCCCCAAAATAATCTCTGCTCCAAACCCTCAATTGTCTTATTTTCCAGTTTACGCTGACTGGTAATGTGAAGTTGTTGGCACGCTCTTTAATGCCAGGCTGAACGGCGCCAACATTTATACAGCTTCAGGCTATGTAGTCAGTTGCTTCCTTATTAAAAAACAATGCCATTTTTCTTGCCCAGAACACAAGAATATCTTTAAAAAAAACTCCCCTCTCGATCGCCTACTGCACTGTACTGTAATAAAGAGAACACATGTTATGCACCGTCTATGGGGACGGGGGCATTTTCTTGCTAAGTGTCAATTAAGTTTGAATGCTTCTGAACATACAGTCGTCTCTTAGCTACTCACTCACATTAAAACCTCTGAAACTATTACAGTGTCCTTCCTCTTTACAGCTATTACCTATCGCACTCTCGTCACGCTTATTTCTGCTTTGGCTTCAGATAAAGTTTGAACACTAAACGCTCATTTTCATTCTTTCAGAAAGAATCCTTTTACGCAAATCTATTTAATTACTTTGACTACAGATGACAAGGGCGCCACTGTAATAGATTTTCCTGCTGGGTTTCATTTGTCGGACACATCATTCAGTCCACGTTTAGGGATTAGCGAGTGGTCACAGTCACACACACACACTTTGCCATCCAAATATTTGAGAAAGGTGAAGGGTAGTAGCTCTTACGGGGTCAATAGAGTGCTGCAGGAATGAGTCCGAAAACGTCTTTATACTTCCGGTTCCATCTTGAAGTCGGTGGGTTTTGTGGATGAGTTTTTAAGTTAGATGCTTGAAAATAAGGTCTCACGCTCAGGAGATTCAAAGGCTTTGTTCTACGATAAAAAAATACATCAGTATATACCCCTCTTGTGAATTTTGACGGTTTTATGAGTCTTAAAAATGAGACGACTTAACGTCACCGCTCTGAGGACTTGTCTGCCTTTAGCTTAGTGGTGACCGTGGTCTAGTTAGCTTATAGCCTAAATGTTAGCGCTTTACTTCTGGCGCTTGCATTCACGCTTCAAAAATCTGAAAAGTGGTGTTCTTATGTGACGATTATCTTGCTGAGCAAAACATGGAAGAATCATTAAGTTGTTTTTGCCACAGAGCTTATTTTCTGCAATAATCAAACATTTCAAATCGAAAAATCCCAAGTTGAGGGAACCTCCCTGCACCACTCTTTTACGAGTTTTTGGAAGTTGCATTATGAAACGGCTGTGCCTATTTACAGTATGTATGAGTGTATATGCGGCACTGTGTGTGCGTGTGTCTGCATGAATGTGCGTGCAGGTGTGTGTGTGAGTGTGTGTGTGTGTGCGTGTGTGTGAGTGTTCGTGTGTGTGTGTGTAGGTGTGCGAGTGTGTGCGTGTGCGTGTAGGGATGAGGCAAAGGCTTTCAGACAATCTGCTCCATTCACCCCCTGCTGGGCCACCTGCCCAAATCTATTTACATCCCTGAGCCGTTGTAAGGCTGACAGCAATGTGCACACACACACACACACACGCGCTCACTTGCAGTACAGTATATAGAAAGTAAAACTCTCCCTTGCAGGTTAAGTACACACAGGTACACACACCTCCGTGGTAACTCAGCACATGCAGCGCTGCAGATGCGAGTCTGTGTGTCACTCTCTTGTATTTCTTCTTGTTCTCTCCGATGAATACTAATATGATGCGATATATGACGCTACATTGATAAATATACACTAATTAACTTATTTATCAAATCTTCCTACATTTTTAATTCTTGTACTTGTCAAATATGCGCATCAACACCTATACCATAGGTCGAACAGTAGATACTCCCACTCAGAAAACATGACACTCACAAACACACACACACACACAAATAAATATAATCAATACTCTGAGGCAATCACACGCAGGCCCTCATTAGGCTTTCACGCTCACCTCAAGCCTCCGCGGTCTACCGACGCTGCTGGCTTACGCCGGATTAGCGGACCAAACAACGGAGTCTGTCTGAGGACTTCCTCAAACAGCGGATGATTACCTTGTCATTTGAATGCAAACACATTGGATTAAGCGGAGGAATGAGGGGGGCGGAGTCTAGCTGGGTCAATGGCGCGTCTGTTGACAGGTGAGGGAATCATTAACCGGAGCGGCCTCGGCAGAGGATCACTGACCTTTCACAGAGTTCATAGAACGGGCTTCATTATCGTGCCGATGCCTCTTTCTCTCTTTAGTGTGATGTGTTATTTTTCAGCTTTGGGCTTTTTATTAATAATAAAAGCTATTCGTAACACATGAGCCGCCGTTTGACAGTTCAGTAGGAGGCTCATAAATAAAACCGTTAGAACACTTTATTATTTCATTGGAGTGACAAATGCAATATTGAAGCCTTATCACTTCCTCCTCCAAGGAAAAACAAAGATCGTATTTCAGCTGTCCGCTTCCTCGTATCCTGCAAAATGTTCCCTTAGCACCTCAACTGTGAACCAAAAAGCATTTTCCCCTTTCTTGTCAGCGAGATGTCGGAGTTAACTTTAATATTTTACTTAGCACTCAATCGCCCAACAGGAGGAGGCATGTGCAGGTGAACAGAAAATCCCGCAGGAGGACTGTAAATCCAAAAAGAGGATTAAAAATCGAGATGAGAAGATGGGGAAACGGGGCACAAGTGACATTGAAGCAACCAGGACGCCACTGATCTGTTCACAAAAATAAGCACCGACAAGGAAGATAAATAAAACTGTGAGTAGATCTCCTGCAGCCATCCAGTTTGTTTCTCCTGCATCTTAAGCACGTCGAACGTTGCATTTATGCAGCACAATGTCCAATTTGACTCGAGTACATGAGGTGATTGGGCAACAGGTGGAATATTCATCGTGTGAGTCAGAGTACTTCACCATAAGAGACTAGAGTGGGAGTGAATAGCAATGGTTAGTTTGTTTTGGAGCTCAGGGCTATTTCCTGGATTCCTATTCCCTCCCTCCCTCCCCTCTCTCCCTCTCTCCCTCTCTCCCTCTCTCCGCCATGAGCTGGCTGATCTGACAGGTCATTGACCTGCCCACTGGTCTGAGGTATGACTCACTCATCAGCTAAATCCCTCTGTCCCCCCGGTGCAGACGACCCCAACTGTTCCAGCCTACTGCTGCTAGAGCACCAACATTGATAGATAATAGACCGTATTAAGGAAGTGGACGCCATCCATTCGGTTTTTAAGCCTTGAGTTTGCCATCTTGTTTTTTTTTGGAACCAGAAGTGACACGAGAGGGTGAAGCTAAGTACAATTAACTTCATGAACTAAAAAAACACTGTGAAAGGGTTTAAGCTGAGATGAAATAACAGACAACTCCCAGACCGGACAACGCAGTGGTAGCGACTTGTCAATCACGAGGTAGCCCCGCCCCTAAAGCGTAAACTGCTTTATCGTCTATTTTACTCTAAATGACCCCACCCTTTACAAAATGAACAACATGTTGTATTGAAGAATGTTTACAATGTTTACTGAGGGAATAAATCAAGAGAGAAGTAGAGTCATTTTCTCATAGACTTCTATACAAACAGCCTTCTTTTTGCAACCAGAGGAGTCGCCCCCTGCTGTCCATCAGACAGAATGCAAGTTTAAGGCACTTCCACACTGGCTTCACTTTTCAGAAACGTAGGTTGCCACCTGGGATAAAGACATAATGCTATACACATAATACATAATATGTATAGCATTTATCACGCTATACATGTTTTTAAACATGTCCTCGATATGCTCAACCCCACATTACTAGTAATGGTGAATCAGTATTCAGGTGCGTGAGCTCCGGCAGCCTTTAGAGGTGAGAGACTATCACAGTATCAGACAGGAAAAGAGGCGTAGGCAGGGGGTCTCTTCTGCCCTCAGGGAATGAGGATTGATGGTGCTCATTTGAGACTGGGTCACATCTGAAACCTTGTGATAAATGTAATGATGTCATTACTGCTGCGAGGTGGTGGGGGGGACCAGAGACATAATGGAAGAGGACCAGCAAAATGTTATGCAATCCGTTTCAATCCAGTGTTTTTTAAGAGAGAGAAATGGAGCCGGTCACTTTGAAATACAGTATGGTGAATGAGCTCAACACCCTCACTGTAGGAGTGGGTTTTTTTTAGGTAACACAATCACAGCTTAGATCTTGAAAACAGCACTATTGTCTTTCACTATTGTCACACTGACCAGTATTACTGCCTATTCACTAACTTCTATTATTCTGCACAGGCAAAACCAGTTTCCTGGTTCCGTTAAAGCAAACGCCAAACAAACATTACTCACAAACCAGTTTGGTCACAACCTCCACTTGGGGAAAGACTAAAACACAGAGGCTTATTTTAAAATGAACAAGGATGCATTAAATCCGACTCAAGGGATCAACAGCTGTCCCGAATGGCCATAACAATTTTCCGGAACCCCCCCCCCCCCCAAAAAAAAACAACAGGCCAAGCATTGACCCCTGAGGGACACCACAGATTAAAGTGATTAGAATCGAAACTGGTACTTAAACTTAAGGAGACTCAAAACCAAGTAACAGCCAGAGTTCGGGTACTCGCTGGGGTTGTGATAGCGTACCTGCAGGGCGCATGGTAGAAGGGATATCCATGGTGAGGTATGTGACTGCAGTATCCAGACTGATTCCACATGGTGCTTCTCTCGTTCCACGGGATGACAGTTCACAAGTGCCCGCCGCCGTTTCTGTCGGCGTTCTATTTCTAGTGCAGGGGAATCAGACGCGGGCTTGCTGGGAGAGTCACATTAATCAGCGCCTCTTCTCTCTCCTCTGGAGTGGCTCCATGGGGAGGAAAACGGTGCGTTGGTGAGAGCAGGGATTACTGAGGAGATGAGGTGAGAAAATGAGCTGAGGGGGCTGTGCTGAAATACAGAGAGGGGATGATGTCAGGTGAGTCAAGTCTGGTGTGGTTCACACACACCTGGAAATGAGGTCTGCTGCTTCTGCCGCCTCGACAACGGCCACGACTGCTCAGCGGAGTCTCAGACGACTGCCCCAGGTGAAGTCTGACATCACGGGCTGCTCCTTTAATCCTGCCTCGAGCCAGTCATTTCCCCTCGCAGTCTCAGGTGTAATCAGGTAGAACAGATGTCTTTGGGGTTAACCTTGCTGAGCTGTATCTTTTGCCTGATAAATCATGCGTAATATGCGTCTCAATTCGCACTTCCAGGGGGGGGTTTTTAACGACCTCACAGACGCCGATCTGCATCAGAAGGAGTCCAATGTAGGATTTCAGAGACCTCCGTTTCTCCAGCACTCCCTGACGCCACGCAGGATCTGTTTATGTCTTTTGCACGTGCAGCACATTCTCTCCAAAGTTCACAGGCGCCACAAATCCATCTCTTCTGGACATGAGCAGGTTAAAATCCACAGCCCCCTGCGTCCCTCCGCTGCATCTAGTCCGGCACAAGCGCTTATTTCCCCAATCACAGGCTTCCCACCGGCTCTCCACCCTCACGAAAGAACAGCGGTGCACGACGCTGAATGACTGAGCATACTCACAGAAAGAGAGAGAGAGAGAGAGAGAGAGAGAGAGAGAGAGAGAGAGAGAGAGAGAGAGAGAGAGAGAGAGAGAGAGAGAGAGAGAGAGAGAGAGAGAGAGAGAGCAGGAGAGAGGGGGGTGAGTTGGCAGAGAGAGAGAGAGTGAAGTGAATGGATCAGTAGTGAGAGGGCAAGAGAACGAGGAAGAGGTAAACAGAGCGGAGCTGCATTCCTTTTCCCGCCTCGTGCTCATCTGGCAGGATACACACCGCTGAGAGGACGAGAGAGAGAGAGTCAAAATGTGTGTGTGTGTGTGTGTGTGTGTGTGTGTGTGTAAGAGAGAGAGAGAGAGAGAGAGAGAGGGAGGAAGGTAAAGAGACAATGTGAGGAAAGACGGAGAGACCGTGACGTGTTTACATGCACACAGAAAATGTGACTACGGTGTAATTTAAGACCTGAATGAGAAGCTGGCAGAGCTCGTGTAAACACCTTCACCTCACCTCTGCCAGGCTAATTATGATTGCAGTCAACTGCGGTTGTGAAGTCACAGTGAAGAACGTAGAATGCTAAACGGAGGCCAGAAAGAATATGTATACGTGTCAATTGTATTTTATTGTATTGTACTTTATGAACAATTTGTGCAGGTGCAGGGCTGACGTGGAGCATGTTCATCTTAATAACTAATGTCATGATAGTTGGGTATTGTTATTTAAAGCTAGTGCCGATATTATACCGGAGTTTCTATAGGTATTATGTTTTTTTTCAATGCCTTACTTTGAAATTTATAGAAACATATTTCCCATAAAGCTGATTTTTTACATTTAACAAAAAAAAGTTCTCAGATGTTAAATGTTGTCTTAACACCACCAAGAAATATCAAATCAAATAATAAATGAAGACCATGATCCACTCCTTACATTCTTGCCTTTCACAATAAAAGCCCTAGACATACACAGTCCACTGCATTACCATTAACCAGAGGGAACTCAAACCCCCTGAGAGAGAAGAATAGAAAAGGGTGAGCTAACAGCAGACGGTGTTAGTGAACAGCAGAACACACTCCGACTCAAACCTCCCAACCGGCACATGAAGCCTGCGGGTGAGAGGTCAGGAACAGAGATGGCTCTGCTAAGCAGAGCACAGCCGTGACCCCGCTGCAAGGACGGCGCTGCACCTGGGGAAAGGCTGGCGACACGAAACACCGGCTGGCGAAATGACAGCTTCACTCACGTTGGGTCAGAGTCCAGACGTGTAATCTGATGTTAAAAAAAGAGTTCCCACAGGGAGGTAGTGCCTACAACCATGCTGCCACTGGATTAGTTCGTGAGTATTTGTTTTCTTTCTGTATTCCCTAAAGCGATTTTCACCTCGCGACATTGATACTTTAATGATGAAAGGTCTTAATTGGTTATCGGATAATATATGGGGAAGGGAATGAGCACTAGCTGGGCTTTTTCTCCCTTCAGGAGCATGTGTTTACTCATTCTTTCATGACATCTTACACCCCGTTATGACACTCTTTCGATCATCTTGCATCACTGTCCCGTGTGAAGTGAAAGTCCCTCAGCCTAATGACAGAAGAAGCTCATTTCCCCGAGCCTGTGGCGTTCACATCGTCAAAAGTTTCCGATCAGCCGCCGAGAAACGCCAACACCCAGACGACGTTTGGTCATGGCGTTCGTCGCCCAACTAAACAAACTTTCCTCCTCATCAAAAAAGCATTCCGATAAGCAGCACGCAGTTCAAAATGTAATCAATTGAAAAGGGATTGAGCGGCGAGGTCGGTGGCATTTGGAGCTTTCACGTGGAGATATTTCACAGTAACTCAAACCAGACAGCGGTAGAAGTGACAAAGAGCGGGACGAGCTTACGTCATGCCGATCAATTTATTAACGTCACAAGCAATTAACGGGAAGCACCACAACAAGCCAGAGCCCCCTTACATAGAGGCTTCTGACCTGTAGGGGTCATGAGATGATGAAGAGAGAATAAAAGCTTGAATAGAAGCTTGAACGTCAATGTGCTTCACAGCTCATTGACGTGTGAGCAACAAGACATCGCCTCTAGAGCGGAGACGATGTTTGATTAGTTGATTGACAAAGTTACTCAGCCACCAAATTGATAACCAGCTAATTGTTTCACTTATTTTTAAAGCAAAAATCTGTTCTTTGGTTCTCGCTTCTCAAATGTGAGGATGTGCTGCTTTGTCATAGAGGATAGTGAACGTCGTCTTAGGCTCTTGGAAACGGCCATTTTTTATATTTTGGATTTATTTAATGATTGTCATTAATTCATCATTAACTTGAAAAATAATGACTTGCAGCTCTGGTTGCTTCTTATACAAAAGGTCATAGCATGTTAATGTCTACTATCATCTTGCTTTTACATATTTATACTAAATGTATGGACATATGTGTCGTAGGAATAATACACTGAAAGCACAAGAGTGTGTATTCAGGTGTAATACTAGTTCGTCCACAGCCCAGTCGGCGAAAAATGATAATGCCCGTTTCCTGATCGCATATTTTTACTGAATATTGGCGATCGGTTGCCGATCAATCGGGGCAACCCTAATGAAGAGCCACACATCCCTGTCTGGCAACTTCTGATGTCATACAGACTTCAATGTATTCACAGGACCTGAAGGAACATCACCATCTGTGGATTAATTGGCTGGTTACATCAGGCTTCTTTGCTGTGGTGAGACAGAACGAAACAGAAAGAGACAAACAAAAAAGGGAGGAAAAGAGGAGGAGGAGGAGAGGGAGGAGGGTGAGGGATTGGGAGGTATAAAAAGCACAGAGGAGGTGGGAGGGAAGGAGGTGCGCCTGCCCGTCTCCCGCTGTTTGTTTTTGTTGTGAAATTTAATTCCAGCACAATCTAATCAGGGCCGGGAAACACAGGGGACCCTGCGCCTTCCTTTTCTCCATCCCCTGTCTCTGTCTTCACTCGCCTTGTTTGAAGACGCAGGTGGACCGGCTCCACCTCTGCTCGCCTATCCACCCCCGCACACACACACACACACACACACACACACGCACACGCACACACACGAGAGGTGGACTATCTTCTGCACAGCCTCACTGACACTGATTTTTATAAACACATTCATGCGTGTGCAGACCACACACACACACACACACACACACACACACACACACACACACACACACACACACACACACACACACACACACACACACACACACACACACACACACACACACACACACACACACACACACACGCACACACACACAGCGGTTGGCGTCTTGCTGACAGCTTTGTTGAATCATTGTGTCAGTGGGTGAGATGGCAGAAGTGTGATTCGGCCTGCGGTTGGGCTTATCAGGCTTTTACAGCCTAAGCCCTTTCATAGCCGCTCGCTTCTAAATGAACACACAGACACACACACCTAACACACCTCCGCCTGCTGTCAAGGTCACATCTGAGCCCATATTTCTGAAAATCCTTAAAAACACGCACCTGCACCCTTTCCTTTACTCCAGCACTGCCAAACAGCACAAACATGATATACCTAGTTGTTGATCGATACCATTTGTTTCCTCATAACTTGAAATTACTGGTTTTAAAATCTCATACATAAAAAAACCTCCAGGACCTGACATTTGCCGCTCAAGGATGTCACTGCGCTTTCGCCTGTTTTGCCCCCAGAAATCACAGAAAACGTTTTTTTTATAGCCACAGGAAGGTGTAAAAACATAAAACTCCATTCAAATATATACAACAGTAAACCTCTTCACTACCACTCCCAGCAGCTAAGGATATGACATCTTGCTTAGCTCGGCAAAATTTTTACTATTACTCTCACTACCGTCTTAAAAAGTTGTAAGCAAGGATAATTTTGGCCCATTTTCGACACTCTCTCCCACGCACACACTTTCTAAAATTAGACACACTCACAATCTCTAGCTCCCTAATTTCCTCCACCTCGCCTGTGTTCAGTCACTGCCTGATCTACCGAATGTCTGGGGATTTCTTAATGCAAAGTTTTTGCTAGAACAAACCTACAATCACCAATCACAGCCGTTTATCTACACGCATGGGGACCAGGCGGCAAATGTGCAGGTGCCTTCATCCTGCATTCTCTCTACTGTCCAGCAGGGGGCGGCGACTCTGGTTGCAAAAAGAAGAAGTCTATGAGAAAATTACTAATTCTCTCTTAGTTTATTACCTCAGTAAGCATTGGAAACATGATTGTGATTGACAGGTCGCTACCACCGCGTCACTCCTCCGCCATCCAAATATTATCACTTCTGTTCACTGGTTGCAAAAATCCAAGATGGCGACTGCCAAAAGGCCGAACTCAAGGCTTCAAAACCGCCGTCCACAACCCAATGGTTGACGTCACGACGACTACGTCTACTTCTTAGCCGAAGATTCTGGAGGAATAAAACCAGCGACCGCTGAGTCACATTCTGGAACCTTTTACTGGCTTAAATGTTGTCTTCTGCATGTCACCGCCCCAAAATGAAGGGCCGCCCTAAAGACTTTGCATTGGTTCTGCTATGCTAGTCTCTGGATGAAAAATAGACCAAATAAATCAGATCGGGCTTGTTTACGTGCGTTGTAACTGAGAACGTTGGATAAACTCCTCCTGTCATCTGGCTCATATAATTCAAGAACGTGCTCGACTGTCTTGGGAGAAGCTTTGCTAGCTTGAATGACGCAATGCCTTCTGTGTGTAGCCGTGCGTGTGTGCGTGTGTGTCAATATCTCTGGGGATCTTTTGATCCAGATTCTTCAATCTTCAGTCACACACACACACACACACAGACTCGGTCCTACTATTAATACACCTCCTCCACTGAGCTCTTTCCTTTCATCATGCCTCGAGGCCTCGCATCTCCCCGGCTCACGAGCTACAAAATATGACACCACAATTAGGAGACTTCTTTTATGTTCTGGATCAGAACCAGACTTGAGAGGAAAGCAAAGACACTTTCTCCGAGGCATGCGTTGGTGCTGCGCAACAGGAGTCCGACACGTCTTTGCATAATCAAACCAAACAGTGAAAAACTATTAAGAGGAAACCAGAAAACGATATCTTAGCTAGTGCCCTGAAAGCCACATGTCAAGGACCAGGGTGAAGCCATATGTGATTGTGAAAAAGCTTTGATATGTCACTGATGAATGAATGTTCTTAAATCTCCTTTTCTTTTGCCTTATGTTTTGATGCTTTTAATGGTTTTATGTGAAGCACTTTGAATTACCTTGCTGTTGAAATGTGCTATAGAAATAAACTTGCCTTGATGACAGTGGACAGCTCTATACTGACAGGAGAGGCTTCTTCCAAAGACCCGACGGAGCTTTCAGGTTAAAAGCTTCCAGCTGTAACAGTGAGATCCCCACTACTGCTCACTAGTCAACAAATATGCTATGAATACGTTTAAATGTATATTTGAATAGTAAAATAAGCAGCTTTGCCACTGAATCTACCGCATGACAGGACTCACTCAATGTAACTTTGATTGATTGACAATGAAACGTAAACAAACCGGGTACCAATCAGCTGTGTGGTCGAGATCAGACTGGAGGACGGGTGAGTAGTAACTGCTGTCTTGCAACATTTATACTTATTAAACAGAAAACCCACATTTCACAGAATGATATTTACTGGAGATGATGTATGATATAGCCAGCAGCAAGCAGGAAACTTTCAGGCAAACGGGAATAAATAGAAAACATTGCATCTGACAAAAGTCCAGCTCAACGTGCCGTGCTGCGTTGCTCCCGGACAGTTAGGACACGTTGTCATGGACATAATACACAAAAGATGATATTCAAATAGTTTGACTTGTTTTTTTTAAGAACAAATGTTCAAAAAGTCAGTTTTGACCAATGTTGGGTCAAACATTGTGGGTCAGTGGGTCAGCTTGATCGTTTATCTGAATAAAGATTATTTTTTTGAGCAGCAAAAAGATGCTCTTTCATTTGAAATATCAAAATGATAAAGTTGCTCAAGACTGAGTCTGAAGGAAACCATCTTTGGCTGAGTTTGAAGTCCCGACAGCAGCCTGCATGAAGCATACTGACCACAGTTGTATTTTGTAGTTTGGTCCAATCATGATTAATTAAAATCACAGCTCTTTAAAAAAAAAAAAAAACTGTCTCTTGACACACACACACACACACACACACACACACACACACACACACACACACACACACACACACACACACACACACACACACACACACACACACACACACACACACACACACACACACACACACACACAAAGCCCCATTGGTATTCAAAGCATGCATAATCCACAAGGACAGAATGAAACTGTAATGATCCTGTTGCTGCAGTAAATAGTAGTGACATACAACGAGGGGAAATAGAAAATAAACGGCAGCATGTCAACCTGTAAACGGCCACAAAGGATCACTGCATCACTGCATCACTGCATCACTGACATTGCAAATGTAGACACGCGTGTGTGAGCGTTTGAAAAGGTGTGCTTTATTAGCCACGGACTATCGTAATGAGATCAGCTGCTGGCACAATAGCAGGCTAATGTGCATCATATTTAACCAGTCCAACACAAAACACAATACCTCACTCTGGAGAGAGAGAAACGCGTCTCTTTGTGCATTGAGAATCTAATACACAAAGGGAAAGAAGCAGCATTACTCTCCTCTTTTGTAAATCAAAGCACATAAGCTCATTCTCCCTCTACCGAGAGGCTCAGGTTCAAAGCCGGGCAGCTTCTACAGCCACACAGACAGACAAGAGGATTTCACTGGTTTTCTTTTCCCCCATAAAAAAACTCGAACTGAAGAAGAATTTTCTATTACACAGAGAAACTTGAGTAAGGCGGGGGGGGGGGGGGGGGGTGATGAAAGGAGTCACTAAAGGCTCCTGAAACTTTCTGAGTTAAGATCGTTTTTCGTTGTTTCTTTAACCACAGGCTGAAATGACCTGATCATCTCTCTGAAGCAGATCGGTCTGTTTCTTTAACTAGAGTATATTAAGTTTGACAACAAATTATAAAAAACTAGAATTACCGCCTCGCACTCCCATGTCTGTCCAAAAAGCTCATCACTTCATCATTTTATCCTCTTAGACATTTGTGTGGAATTGGCATAATCAGCATATGAACTCTCGAGCTAGCTTTGACCATCACACTCTGATCAGCTCCACCTTGAGTTCAGGTGGACCTCAGCGCCACGTGTGAAGAAATGTGCTCACGGTGTTCCTGAGAATGGGACGAACGTGTGGACACAGTGACTTTGACTTTTTAAACATCCAAAAATCAGATGAGTTCATCCTCGAGTCCAAAGTGAACGTCTGCGCCAGATTTGAAGAAATTCCCTCAAGGCGTTCATGAGATGTTGCATTAAAAAAAAACAACACACACAATGCGTCCGGCCACAGCTGTCGCCGGCGCAGGAGGCATAAAAATGTTAAAATATTAACCTCACACCACGTTGATCCTCACACCAAAGCTCTGGAGCTTGTAGGGAGCCGATAAGTGACATCCGACAGGTCGACACAGCAAACTAATCCTGATGGAGGAGGACGGACACTTCATGAGCGCTAGCACCATTTCTGTCTTCTCTTCTTAGAAATACGTGCCACATGTAGGAATCGCAGTATGGATGCTATCATTTAGATTTTGATGTATTTGTGTAGAGTGACTCTGGCATTCTCAGCCAATGTGTCAGTTTGATTTAGATGTTACTTATTGATTCCAAATGGTTTCACTACTAGATTTGACAGAATTCAGATTCATTCAGCAGATTACATATTCACTTTAATAAAAATGTGTTTTTTAATATTCTATCAATCCCAACTGCCCGCCTGTCTTTTATGATACTACTAATATTGGGGTGTGCCAAAGTCAGAAATCCCCTTAAAACGTGCTGCCCTCGCCACTCTTACTTTGTAGAAATTGCAACTAGCAGTTGGATTTGAGGCTTCGCTCCCGGCCGTTTGGCAGTGAAAGTGATGAAAGTAGAGATTTGCAGAGTTCACAAAGCCTCGGGTGACAACGGGGGGGGGATGATCATTAATGCAGAGCTGAACGTACTAGATCTACCACCAGGGTCATACGTCCCTATCAGACAGTACTTTGCTGGTTTGGACTGGTTTGTATCTGTAACCCTGCAGTTCTGCTGAAGACGGAGCAGCAGAATCACTTTCTATCTTCCATCACTGACTGAAATCTCCTGGAGCAACTCACATCACCCTCTGCCTCCTGAATCATCTTTCATCCCACTCATTTCTTTCATCTATTAACTCAAATTTGATCTTATCCTGAAGGGGAAAAAAACCAACCTTCAACCACTTACTGTATCATATGCACCTATTTCTAAAAATGATTTTACCAACACTTGGCTTGCATAATAATTATAATCACACTGCCAGGGAAATTCAGCTCTACTTGCTTCCACGGTCCTGCCCATTTTTAGTGATATTACTTAAATTAAACTGAAGCTAATCTTGTTCTATGGTCCTGTGAGTGTCAGCTAATAACTGGAATATGAAAGATCCTTCCATAATAGGAAGCTGGTATTCAAATCAGGCTTTCTGAATTATTAACATCACTGCAGCTTCTCTCACTAATAGCAATGATTGCACCCTGAATATTGTCTCTCTAGGCCCATAGAGGGAAGTAAACAAGAAATGAAGCTTCATTAGCTCTCGTAATGCTTATTGACTCTGCATTGGAAGCTGAAAATCATGCCCTGCAGAGTATTCAATCTGCTCTAGATAAGAGCATCTCAAATTGATATAAATTGCAATCCATTAGCTTTGCCTTTGAGCTAATAATACGAGGTATTTCATTGTATATATATATATATATATATATATATCTCCTCTATTCTGGTTCCTGAACTGGATTCACTTGGATTCCGATTGAAATGGTAATGATCAGTCCCCCGCTGCGTCTCTGTGACTGTGAACTCGACCTCCCCACCCAAAGGTGACCCCTTTCTGTTGGCCTTCAAAGGGCATCGACAGTGAACGGGCCGGCAGTTCACAGCCGGAGGAACAGAGGAAGAGCTCACTGTCGATCCGTCATTGCTGGTGACACGAAGGTGAAACTCAAGGTTACGCTTTTACTGTTTTCGCTTAAGTGTGAAAAGGTGTCACTGGAAAGGCCGGACAGATGAACCAGGGTGTCATCAGCTGAATTATTGAAACGGGATGATTGAGATTAAAACAGCAAGCACGCGGAGAAACAAATGCATGAAATTAATGGAACGGAGGCGTTACAAAATAACCCGTGCTGACAATTTTAGTTAAATACTTTCCATGTGCTATAATTAGCCTCTGTTTTGGGTGGTGGCTGCTGTGATGAAGCGTTCCACGTTGCACTACTGTAAGAGAGGGCAGGGAGAGTTACGCCTGGACAAAGGGACAGAGTGTGTTTGAGGGCATTGTGGCTCAGCTTTCCTTTGAAGAAAGAAAATAAAGGGGGAAATTCTCCACATGCTCATCTTTCTGTCAACGCCTTCCCATTGTTTGGAAATGTCACATGGTCATGCAACGAAGGTCAATAGTTGACTTTTAATGGCAGATAAATTGAACGAGTGAGAAGTGCCGAGTGCGGACGTCTTTGTTCGTCTCCAACGGTCGCCAAAATACCAGCAGCACAAAAAGACTTCTGTGATTTAGGTAAAAATGACGAGGATTGGGACAAATGCATATTTTTTACATGCAATACTTCAAGAAAATGTATTCTGCTTTTTGCTGTACGATATATAAAAGCAGCAAAAAGTAAAGAGACTCTAATGTTGCAGAAACCAAGTTTCTTTGCATAAATTACTTGCTCGCTGCTGTTGCAGACATTTTTTTCTTGCTTAATTCAGATTTACATTTGAATAAATTGTAAGTGCCCCTTGTGTGCAACGAAATGTTAATAAGCATTTGGTCACAAATCAACAGCTGCATAAACAATTTGCATCTGTGATCATGATTTGCATGTATAACAGCCGGTAAGGCAGACACACTATGTCTAGACTCCGTACCAGAATAGCTGTGTGAAGGTGGCCTGACTGCAGCCTTTCAAAGTAAAGAGAAAGGATACCTTTCATAACCTCAACAGGAAAAGGGATGACTCAGATGTAAACAATCTCATAACAATTACCTGAGACCCAACCCTGCTTTGTGCAATACACCAATATTGTGTCTGTAGTGTCCAGCTGCCCAAAATCTCCAGGTGGGGTGTGTACACCTCATAAAAGAATGTTCAATGATTAACAGGGTGAACTAGATCTTGTGTGGTTGTGTGTTGGATGACAGGAGGAGCAGAAGCATTGTACTACATCTGAAACCATTTGCTGGTATGTGAGGAATTGCTGCTTCTTTGTTCTATATCATTGTCTTTGGGTTTTGGACTGTTTGTCAGATAAATCAATTTATCAACTTGAACGCTTCACATTTCTTTGACATTTTGTTGCAGGAATGCTTTTACATGTTGGTTGCCAATAAGTGGCTAAATGAGAATACTAAACGTCATCACGCCGACTAGTCCGCCTTTTGCTTAGTGGTTACTTATTTTCTGCAATAATCCAAAATCCAATGGAAAAATCCCATTGACTTTTTGGCGAGAACCAGTGTGATGCTGATTTACGGGGTAGGTCTACAAGAACACATCATGCTTGCGGCACTCTAGTGTATTGTGCACTGACTTGTGTCAACTTAAAAGCCGAACGTCAGCAAATACATGCCAGTCATATACAATATGTAAGGTACAGTATTACTTGCATTATGGTACATTTCAGTGGTTACTCAGCTCATAGTGCTTTGATATGTTCAGGAATGTTACGAGCTGTACGATCAACATGAAACCTCCTCTTCGAAACATCCCGTTATCGGTCTTCTGAGGTGTTAAAAAACGTCCACAAGGAGAGTTTCCCGTCTCACTGAGTCCCGCCACAGTGTGCGGTTTATCATCACAACACCCCAGGGGATTGGACGAAAGCAGTCCTTTTTACTAATGGACTGCTTTCTACTGCTAACCTGATTCAGTCAAACACACAGTGCTTGGCGGCAACCAAGCAGCCAATTCACTACCTGAATACCAAACAGGCTGGCCAATGAGTAGACAGCCTGTCAGGCCAAAACACTGACAGAAGCGAGGGACTGAGCGCGTCCCAGTGGCTCGGCAGTTGGCAGATTATTTTGAGCGGCATACGAGGGTTGGATGCACTGGGTGTCACAGACGACACCAAAAAAAAACACATTCCACCACTCTTTGTCAGTGTTGAAAGCTCCTCTGCAGATTAGTGTGACGCATATGAAACACTTCAGTTAATCTTCCAGTAAATTCGTACTTCAAAAAGCTGACAAGGGACATTTAACCTACATTTGCCATCCTATTAATATCCGGATAAATAACCCACAAATCTTTCAAATGTATAATGACACTGCAAGAAATCTTGGTGTAACAATGTAATCCGATCTCAGCTCTAATGGCCGCCTCAAACAATAACAAAGTCATCCTCCAATGATGAATGAAAGACAAGTGCGTTTCCTCTCATTGAACTGGGCGCTCTGCAAAAGTGACAATTATTGACGTGTTAACTGGGACTTTGGTTAATGTGTGATCGACCAGATTGGTATTGGCACCGATCCTGACCTCATGTAGTGGATCAGGTATCGGTTATGACACCAGAAATTCACATTAAATACTGTTTTTGCCAATTCACACTCATGACTTTCGTCATTCAAACGCTGTGTTATTACTGGGTTCTCCATTGTATTTTTGTATCATGTTGTGATTGTGTTTGCCTCAACACCGTCCAAGAAATGGTTTAATTCTCGTCCAACCATGTAAAACACTTTGTAACTCTGTTTTGAAGTTTATTATTGTAGTGTATTATGTTAACCTTACATAACATTCCACACAGTAAACTGAACAGAATCAGTGCTGGAAAAGAAGAAGATAGTTTGGTTCATCCTTAATGACACAAACACACAAAAAACGGACAGACGGACGAACAACCCCAAAAACACAAAGCCTCCGGCCGCGGCTATCGCCGGTGCGGAGTCGGTCTGAACACAACAGACCAATTATCAGGACTCTACATTGGCATCCATTGTGTCCGATTTATTCCCGTTGATGTTTTCTCTCATTGTCTTCTGCATATAAATATATTTACTTATGAAACACAAAGCTGGAACAAACATCTAGGGAATAAAATACTCAGTCACCTTTAAAAGCAGATTATAAATATATTTTCTTCATTCCTTTTCACTCAGTCTGAAGCACTTCTACCATTAACCACTCTGCACTCGCTCTCTTTATTTCTCTGTGGAGTCATCTTTTTTAAGTCTTACCTTGTGTTAAAAAACTAAAATCTATGCAGTATGAAGATCACACAATTATCTTTAAAAACTAGAATTGCCTTTAGAGAAAGTAAGAGGCTGAGTGGTTGAAGTCTTGACCTTCCATTTATGAGACAAGACAACAGCAGGGACTTTCTTCAGACGGTGGAGAGACCGCGTCAACAAATCTGACATCTGGCCCGGTTAAACCCATCAGTGACGAGCGTTTCCCATTTCTGTCATCATGGAGTCAATATTATTAGCTCGGGTGAGTCCGGCAGCTTTACAAAAGGGCACCGAGGGTGGGGGAAGGTGAGAATAAATGGAAAGGCAGGTCCTTCCCATTTTGATTTTTGCGGTAATCAACGGTGTCACATCAAGAGCGCATTAAGTCGCTAAATCCTCCTCCTGAATAATTGACTGCATCTCCAGATACAAACGCAGCAGCCCCTCCGCCCATGACAGACATTAAAGCTGACAGCAACTCCCACCACCTGTGCAGAGAACAAAGTGCTTCCAGTGTCAAACATGAAACCGTCGTGTTCTGCTCTTGTCTGCAGTGGCCGTCTTATAATAAGCCCAGAGCGGCTGATGTACCCCCAATATTTCTGCTTTAACGTGCGTTATCACGATGGAATCAGAGAACACAAGAGGCAGGCTGAAGTTCTGCATGTTAAGACTTGTGTAGTATCAAGGAGTGCTGAACCAGTCTGTGTGGACAGGTTTGTCAGCCTTACAGTGTAAACTGGGTTTGTGTGCGTTTAAGGCTGGTAAAACAACAGGAATACTTTCCAAAGCAACACACTGCGCCACAATTACAGTTGATGAAGTTTACGATGTTCAGTATTCATGGACTGTGTGTGTGAAAGCTGTGTGACGATGTCTGAGGCAGTAGTTTGAGGTGTTGAATACATTTGCCTAAACAGCATTTAAATTAAAGGACTATTTCACCAATACTACAATTACAAAAAATAGTTGGATTCAGAAATGAGCAGTTTATGTAATTTCAAGGTCCGACAAGTTCTTACTTTTTCAAAATAATTTTATTTTTATCATGAAAGCTGCTTTAGAATAGTGAATCCACTCCACACCATGTTAATAAAAGAAAGAAAAAACAGAAAACATGGCAGCGCTCTACCACACTTTCATTATCTGCCACTGTGTTTGATTAAGAATAAATAAAGCTTACACTCCAGTCGGGTCATCAAGCTGTCTTGGCATATTTATCATGTTCAGCTCCTCAAATGTAAAATAGTGGTGCTTGGGTTTGAGGCAAATCCTCACACAGGTTCTTTTGAAATTAAAATCTTTTCTGGGGGCACACATATGGAGGATATTCAGTTTCTAAGATCCCATCCTTCCCCCCTTCTTAAATTGTAGAGCAAACAACATCTATTTTGAAGAAAAGCTTCTGTTTGGACATCCAAGCATTGAAAACAGTAGCAGATACTTTGAGTTTGTGCCACTCTGATGACAGATCTGGATTGTGTGTCTTTAAGGCAATTGGGAGATTAATGTAGTAACAGTCTATAGTTTCAATAGGCTAATCCGTCCCCCTCTGTCACCCCTGTGTCCTCAGCCTCGCCCTGTTTCTTACAGCAGGAGGAAATCCACCTTTTCTTTATGGTCTGAACAGCTGAGTGAGGCTGAGGAAAGTGCTGAGCGTGCCAGTAAAGCTGTCATACAGCTCTTGTCAAGCTGAATTAATCTCGCCTTTGCATTCAGTTGATGTTCCGAGTGTGTGCTTACAGTAAAACCCCACCGTGGCAGCCTCCGCCACAACTGGTGCGCAGTGTGCGCTTGAGGATGTGTGCGTGTTCACTTGTGTACATTTGGAGCCTCTGCTTTTATGTCTCTTATGCCCCGATACAATCCCATAAAGCTGACAAACTACGCCGCACGCAACTTTGTTTTATGACGCGCCGGCCGGGCAGCGTACTGTACCGAAGGGAGCCGCGTTTCTCCCTAGGAAACAAGGAAGCTAACGAGCTTTGACCCACTTCACTCTCCTCAGGCACGACACAGAAAACCATAAAGAACTTCTGCAACGTATTAAACCCGACACTACGCCTCCGCGATGCTCGGCAGCGCCAAGATGACGTGCTTACCTCGAGTCACACGTCAGATCCCACGTGGAGAATTCGTGATCGTCAGCGTTGGTGACCACCTTGGCCGTCGAGGGCCAGGCCGCGTGGCGCTTGATCGCCACCAGCTCGTGGCCGGCCTCCCGCGTGGGGTCTCGGCTGCAGCAGGTACCCATCCTCCACGACAGAAGGACCTCTTTGCTGTTTGATTAGAGACTTTATCTCACGCAAACCTCACTCGATTTAGCTCCTTTCCCCCAGACTTTCATCTCTTGCGAGTGTCGTTCTTCTACAGTGTCCTACAACCGCCGTCTCTCGCCGCTGTTTCGTCTTCCCTCTCAAATTTTACTTTTAGGAGATTCTTGAGTCACAGGAAAGGACCAGAGCAAAGCCGATCGCTGCAGACATGATGACGCACTCTCGCTATTTCAGATGTTTAAACTTTTCTCTCCGTGCTTTCCTCTCAGTCTAAAGCTTGCAACTGTCCCAACAAGTATCGCCCCTTCTTCCCTTGTCCTCTCCGTCTCCGACCTCCCCAGTGCTCCTCACATGATCTCTCTCCCTACGAGCTGCATTGCTAATGTTTTGGTCGCCTGGCCCTCCTCCTCACACTGACAGAAGTGTTACTGTCTCCCACAACCATGCCGGACTTTAAAGAGCCACAACATTGTATTGACCATCTTGTCGTTTCTCTCTCGCGCGCGGTTTAGCATCTGTGTCCCTCAATCCCTCCTTTGTGTCTGTCCTCCTTTGCTCAGTGTTGAACACAGACGGACGTTCCAATCCCAGGCCTGTTCTTCTGGTCCACAGACAGCAGTCGGGTAGAGCGAGACGGGTTGGTCCTACGCGGTAGAGATGTGTGGGCTTGTCATGTGGAGGAATTAAGCCTTTTGGTCCACGTCTCCATTTGTAGGCTCTGCATTTTACACATTTTTACACTTCTGAAGTTTATGAAAGCACGCTCTGTGCTGCCACAGCACCTTTGATGGCGATGATCTGGTGCACCGATGTACACATCTAGAATTAAAACAGCCACTTAGCGAGATGGATTATTGCCTAGCTTTTGATCCTGTGCCGTTTATCGAATTTTTGAATTCTGCTTTTTATTTAGTTTGCCATTTATTTTACTTACGGCCCATTACTGCCCACTTTCTGGTTAAAAGAACGGACGACACCATGCTGTTTCATTGCACAACTCATGTTGATTTGTTTACTGCCACGCTTCCTTCATGAACTGTGTTACGCTCATCGCTCAGAGAGCGACTTTTATTCACAAGTGTTATTTTGAGAGCCTGATAAAAGAGGCCAATTGAACCAGGGAAAAAAAAAAAATCAAAGAACTAAAGGAAAATCTGAGGCTACAAGCGAGCAGTCAATGTTGTGCACAGAAGAGGTGACTTCAATCTCTTGGGAAGTGAGGCTGAGTAGACAAAGCACACTTGGCTGGAAGGGGAAAAATGGAATACATCATGAAATACAGAAAGCTCTCTGAGGATTAACTTCATAGGCTCCGTGTCAGAGAAAATGGCATTTGCTGAGACCCTCAAGAAAATCACCTAATCAGCCGACCAGAGACCGGGGATATATTTCTCATTTCCTCTTCAAAGACAAAGTTATATGCTTACTTTAGAAAGGCTTTCTCACAGACTATTCTGGCAGCGGCAATAGACTCCAAACATATATCGTTTCTATACCAATAAGCCACAGGTTTAGTGGCAGTACACACGCTGTCGTAAAGTACCAGCTCCAACACTACAGCACCTCCAAACAATAAATGATCGGCCTTACCGGTGAGCTGATGAAATTTGTCTTTGCACAATATGAACCAAATGATAATGTGAATGCATTATCTCAGGAACGCCTCGAGGGAATTTATTCAAATTTCACATTAGTAGTGTGAAGTTGTCATAATTAGCATACGACTTCTTGAGTTATGGCCAAAATTGTGTTTCGTGAAGTCGCAGTGACCTTTGACCACCAAAGTCTACTCTTGTTAATCCTTGGGTCCAAGTGGACATTGTTGCACCTTCACGGAGTGATGTATTGATCCCAATGTGTTGAACTCATGTAAAATAACTGCTGATAAAGTACAGAGAGGGAAAATAATCAGCAGGAAACCAAGTGCAGCTTTTCCCACTCAGTCAAGAGAAACGTCGTCATGCACACAAATCTGCTTTTTAGACATTTTAATAGATGGTGTGCGAGTGAGAAACTCTCTGTGTGTGTGTGTGTACGTGCAGGAGTGACATTTATCCGAAGTACAATTTGTCACAGAAATTTGACTTCCTGAAACATTTAAAGTGGCCTATTCTTTTTCCTTGGGGGGGGGGGGGGGGGGGAGAGATGATGAGGAAGAGGCCACTCAGCTTTTGAACTTTTACATATTGATTAAGACGAAGACAAAAAAGAGAAAGAAAAATAGGACTTAATGATCACAACATGATTACCAAATCAATGCTCAAGCGAACCAAAGTTTAAGGACGACTAATAATTATGGAGTTGTCATTTTAAAACTGTTCACCTTCACGAACAGAATCATTTCGCTGCGTTTCCTTTTCAATAATGCATTCCTCGGATGAGGCTGGAGGGCTCTTCATTATTTTCTGATTATCTTTTGTGAATGCGAGTGTTTGTCTCGTACCGAACAAATTCCTCTGTTCATCTATTTGTTCATAAACATAAATAAAAAAGGAGCAAGCAGTCTGCACTGCTTCATCTCCGCTTCAGATTCACACAGAGCATCACGATAAACCACACATCAGCCCGACAGATCTGTGTTGTACTCAGATCCTGTGTGAGAGTCTGTGGATTAATACTGCAGCCTCGGGGCGAGGTTAAATATTCAAGACATCCATTTTCAGACTTGCTTCAAAAGGTGGTATTGAACAAACACAAACACACACTGGTGCTGAAATGACCCCGAAAGACGACCATCTTTGCATCTGTAACAGCGCGGCGAGAGGAGGACAAGAGGGAGAGAAGCCTCCAAAAAGAACACCTCGGTTTGAAGAGGAATAGAAATGAGTGATGAATTATCAGCTACTCAGGAGGCGCATGGTTAGGACAAACATTCCTTGATGTGAAGGAGGATCATCTGAAAGGCAGAACAAAAGCTCACGGCTCCTGAGGATGAGTACAACAAAAATGCTTTTTGTACGAGTCCGCTTCCACAAAACCAAAATTGAACATTAAATAGAACCATTTCCAACCAGCAGCACCCACAAATGAGAGGAGACAGAATAACTAACCGAACACGACTAGAAGTACCACAACACTTACAGCGCTGAGGTTAAGAGGAAAGGTCACTGACGAGATCCTCCATCCACGAGATGAAAATCAACGAACAGCTGAATAATCAGCCTGCCTACTCAGGCGAGATTAATCGTGTCCAAGTGGACGTAGCAAAGGGGACAGAAGGGATTTATAGCACGAGAATAAAAAGTACAAATCAAACTGCATTAATTCCTTCACACCCGCTGAACTCCAAAACCTGCCTGAGGGATTGAAAAGCATATTTTCTTTAAACAATCGCCAGAACGACACTATTTATCTTTGCCACGAGGTGTGAAAAAACGCCATTATCGTCAGATCTTCATCTTTCCGACGGTCCTTGAACACTTCATGTGTGACAAACGCTTCCATCAGAAAAAAGCAGCCGGAACGAAGCTTCAAATTGTGATATTTCATCAAAAATATTTTGTTCTACACGTCTCATTTAAAATCTCGCCACAAACAAAGCATTTGCTCTAACCAGATACCTTAAAATACATTACATTCTGCGCTCTTCAGCGCAACTGGGAAGCCATGATTGACCCGCCTGAGACCAACAGTCAAGTGACGAAGAATGTCGTAAAACTTGGACTGAACTGCTGAACACCGAGCATTGAGGACAGGAGAGGCTGTAAGTAGATGTTGGAGGCACGCGGAGCCTCCAACACTTGTGGACACGTGAACAAATGTTCTATCTAGATGTATAGATTCTATTGTTTTTCCATTTTTTGTAAAATAAGTTATCAAAGAAATTCAACAAGCATTTTTTATGATTTAAGATTTATGGCATGGTAACTGTGTTATAATGCACAAAAGACATTTTTCATCTTCTACTTACTTCTAGTCTATTGTGTTGTTTCCATAGAGGTGCAGGACTTCTATAGTGCAGTGAAGATCAAGGCCACGGAGAGTAAAATGTGACGACAGCAATAAGGAACGCTCTGAAACTGCTCGAGGTTCAGAGCGTTAAAGGAATAGTTCGACAAATTTGATGAAAAATGATTATTTGCTTTCCTGCTTTGTACTTTGATTGTGATTCATAGTTGACCCATCCCTTCATTGTAGTTGACCCATCCCTTCATTGTAACCAACATCGTTAAGATAATTCCCTCAATAAATGCCACACTACAGCACATTTACACCCACAAACACCCAGAAGAATGGGCCATTATCACCACTGTCACATAGACATCTGTTAATAGTACGAACTGTTTAAAACATGAAACGTACTGTAGTCCTATTTTGTCAAGTGTAGCTGAAACCCCGTCTGGCCTGAATTTCAAGATGATTTATTACATTACGTGTGGAATAATAAAAGAGATATTAAGCACCTTAGTGTTGCCGTAGATGAAGCTGGTAAAGATATGTATTAAATGGATGTCTGTGATTTCGTGGAGAGGCAATAAAAGAAGCCTTTCAAGCAGAGCATTTTCTCTTTTATCAGAGTTTGTCCGGTGTCATGAACCAATGAAATAGGAATGTGTTAAAGCGCACACACAGACACACACTGAGCTGTTGATAAATCATTAGCCAGTGGTGATGCAGACTGAGACCTGTGGGGTTTCATGAATAGAGTGAGTCAGCCATTAACACTGACTCACTGCTCTGAGCTCACTTCTCACACCTGACGTCCCTCCTGGAGACCTGCAGCTGCAGCTCACAGCTTTAAAAATTCAAATGAGTGATTCTTTTTTTGTTCGGCGTTTTAGACGAGAAACTTTTTCAAAACTTACACCCGCACTTCTAAAACATTAATATACCGAGAGAACGACGAGTCTGCCCCACACTCACTGCCACTGAAGCACAGAATCGATGCCGATTTTGTGTCGGACGAGGCTGTTTTGTTCCTTTATGAATAAAGCATAATGCTGAGTCAAGATCAATGAATATTCAGCTCTTTTTCTTGATATCTAATCAACATGGATTTAAGTAAATTGTACTTTATATGTTGTTTATTATCAGATCATTAGGCGATACAATGTCAAAACAAATCGTGACGAATGTCCATCAAAAGTTCCCAGAGCTCCAGAACGATGGCACAAACCTCTTCTTGTTGACGTTTTTCGGCTAACTTTAGCCTAAAGTTAGCCGAAAACATTTGGTGAATGAAGCATGGCGTACTAAAGAATTGGAAGAAGGACCCCACACACTCTTGACCTCCCAGAGAGAGAAACAGAAAAGCACATGAAAGACGGAGTGGAGGATGAGACGTGAAGGTACAGCGAGAGACTTAAAACCAGAGAAGAAGAGTTAATGAGCACGACGGACCAAGATCAGCTGTTCATATGGCGACAGAGAGGAACAGTGAGAGAGACGCTGCCTCTTGGGAAGCTTCCTGGGTTTGATGAAAATGTACCCGTCTTATTTCCAAAGTCATTCACTACAAACTAAAAAAAAAAAACTCTCACCTTCAGAGGCAAAAACAAACATCAAACATTTGCTCCACAAAAGAGTCGACATTCCTGCGGAGGGTGTTTGTTCTTTCGGCTTCATGCAGACCAAAGTGTGCAGAAACTATTAAACCAAGCCAAAGAAACCACAACCGCGCTACGATAGCATCATCATTACACAGCTGTGATTTCTCAATTTGACAAAAACACCCGAAGAGTGCTCCATTAAGGGTACCCGGCATTCCAGCTAGGCAGCCGGTGAGCTTTGATCAAACGTGACTTGATAGAGTTCAAAGGTTCAGTTTAAAAAAAAAACATAATCCAAACCTCATTAGTTACTAATTTACTCTCACAATCTAAAGAGGCAAAAGCATGTTAAAGTGAACACGTGATATAACCCTGGCAGATGTTGCTGAAGTGAGCGTTCGGTAGCGAAAGCAGGTGTTGGAAAGCAAATATCTGGAGGGAACCTCATTAAGTATGGAACACAGCCGGCAAAGACAACATCGCTTAGAGACGCCGTCCTTGGGCTGACATTTAGAAACAATCTTTAACTTTCCTAGTGCGCTGGAAGCAAACAGAAACTGGTTCGCACCTTCGACCAATGAAAACAACAGAAACAAAAAAAAAGCTGTTGTTGACAAAAGCGTTCTCTTCCAGCCTTTTATTTGTCTGCTGGGGAACTGTTGGTTCTTTGGTTTTAGCCGCGGCCAAACAAAAGCCTCTTTTTCATCCGAGGACAAAGAGCTTTAGACGGCGAGCACAAACGCCTTTAACATGATCCGCCGGTTTTATTAGCAGGTTCACAAATATTATCCATCACGGTTGGGAAAACAGCTGGTTTTTTTTTGCTTTTAAAGTTCGTCCTTTTCCGTGTGAGCAAACGGCCACAAAGCAGCCATTCAGGTGGATCCTCTCGAACGCAGCGTGGCCTTCTCTGCAAATAACAATCTATATTTAGCTCCATTCATCGCTCTCCGGGCGACAACCGCAAACGTGAAAGTTTTGAGAAATGAAAAACAGCCTTTAATACGTCAAACCTGCTCACATCCGTAAGCCTCTTCCCGGGGAAACATGGACGTGTTCTGTGACTCATCAGTGGGTTTTTCTAACAGTTTGTCAAGGTTAACTGAGCACCGAGGAAGAACCAGAGTCAGCTTCTGTATTTCATCAAAGATAAATGTGAAAAAAGGCTTTTTAACCAAGACTACGTTCTCTGTTAAAACAAATGAATCCCGCACTTTTCTGACAAAAGATCTCACCTTTTAAAAGGTTTAACAAAGACATTTATTAAAAGAGAAACTACGCCAGTGGTCTTGATGGTATCTAGAGCCGGTATAAGACAAGAGCCTCAAAAAGGGTTTAAACCTGCGAGGCCATACTCCTGACATTATCGTAAGCTTCTTGGAGATAAGCCTCTCTGTCACGGCTTGGCGATACCATCATTGTGCTTACGCTGCCGATCATGCAGAGCTCCAATCACTGCACAACCAATAACGGGGTTCCTCGCCAAGAGCAGCACCTCCGCAGAACTCATTCAGCGTCACGCTCGTTCGCTGGGAGCGGATTATAGACACTCTCTAAAATATATGTTGTTTTTATTGAAGAGTCAGAGGCAAGCTGATCTGATCATGTGATGGGTTCACTTTTTATGAATTTGAATGAACTGATTTTAGATTCCCTGCTGTTATTTTATGAATCTTTTTTATCTTCCATCTTGAGTGATCCTCGATTCATCGTCTTCATATTTTATATCATTTATCAAATATATTAAACTTGTTTTGTAGCATCTATGTTTTATGTTCTTGGCCAGTACACTCCCATAAATTCTCTTCATATAATTTACTTTTTAACTAGATTGAAGGCGATCCTTATTGTTACAGACCATTAAACACTTTATATCAATCCTCGTCTAAATACATTCACTAAATATGAACCTCTGCATTTAACTAAGTGGGCTGCTATCTTATCCCTCACATAAAGATCACTTCTCTTTGACCTAAGGAAGACCATGAAATGTGGTTGAAAGGTCAAGAAAAACATTATCTAGTCAGTAGATCTTACGTTTTTCTATCTTTTATTTACTGTGACTCAAACTCAACTGCATACACTGAAAGACTGTTTAGACTGTAGCCGAGTCCCACAGGTCAATACAGCAAACAGCTTGATGGGAGTTTAAAGCTGTTATACCTGTGTGACTGACACTAAATGCTCTGGAGCGGGTTGGGTTGTAATACTGTGTTGTACTGGGATGTTTGTTGTCAACATGAAGCATACTTGGCTTTTTGCAGCAAGCTGACACTCATCACACACACATCGCTTCAGAGCAACCGGGCATAAACAGGAAGCTTACAACTCGTGCTTATTTTTAATTATTCTGTTGACTATCTTTTTTCAACCCATCCTTTAATCGTTTAGTCTAAAATATGTCAAAACAATCACGAAAAATACCCAGCACAACTTCCCAGAGCCTTTGTTGACTTCACATTGTTCTTTTTTTCCAAACACACAGCCAAAGATTTTCACTTTCCAACGATATAAAACAGAGAAAAAGCAGCAAATCCTCACATCTGAGAAGCTGGAAAGCCAAGAATGTTTGGCATTTCAGCTGGATGAATGCCTAAAGCTACTGCTAGGTCACTGAAACAGCTACAGGAAGTACTTCTAAACAGAGTCAACGGCTCATGCAGCAGAGTAGTGACCGTGTTTCTCACACATCTCTAGATCACAGGATGATGAGTAAGGACAGCTGTCTTCTGCTACCAACAGACATCTCTGACATCTCTGTCTCTCACTGTGTGTGTGTGTGTGTGTGTCTCATTCTTTCTCCCTCTCCCCTGCCGCCTCCCTTAAACCCCTCTGAGTGAAGCCGGTCGTGCAGACGTTCCTGCAGGAGCTTTAACCCTCCTCGGATCTGATCGGCTCTGCTCCCCCCCCCCCCGCTGGGAGTGGCTGCAGGATCGAGGAGGAGGAGGAGGAGGAGGAGGAGGAGGAGGAGGAGGAGGAGGAGGAGGAGGAGGAGGAAGAAGACCCATCTGGAGGCCCCTCGAGGGTTTAGGAGCGAATCACACATCACGTCTGTTTGCATGTGCGCAGGTATGAGCGTGAGCAAACACGAGAACAGAGGCACCGATTGTGAGGGAGTCAGAACATCGTCAGACAAACAAACGTCTCTGAGTAATACTGAGGAGAGGTATGAGAGAGAGTGGGTTTAGCGCAGCGGAGGTGGACGTCTTCAAAGTCATACTTACATCCCACTTGTCCTTAGGGGGACATACGGGGGGGGGTTATTACTTCAGGGACAGACAGGAACGAAGTTAAAAGAAACAGAGCCGGAGGAAGAGTCTGACAAACAAACTGTTGCTACTTCTACAATGAGCTCATCTACAGTTCTGGGAGTCACAGAATGATGTTCACATGGCCTATTGAGAGATAGTGGAGTGTGATGATTATAGCTGGAAACACATTGTGCCCCGAGGACGTGATGACGGTTCAGTGATTCAGACTCCCTCAGAGGCTTTTAACCCCGTCTGGATGTCTAGAAGTCGTGCAGAAATGAACCCTTCTGATAATCGATTCATCGTTTAAGCGAGGCGCGATCACTATGAGAAGTTGGGAACTTGGCCTTTGGGTTGCCATCAGTGGCATTCGCTTCTTAATATATAAATATATAGAAAACGGTAAACAGCAAAACGAGCACAACAAAATGTCTTTGTTCCATTGATTTATAACTATTCCTGTGACAGTCAGAACTACATCTAGTCAACGCAGCGCGTGTGTCGGTGCGTTTACTCGCGTTCGTACAGGCTTCTGTTTTTACAGACAATTTTGTATACGAGGAATTGAAGGTGGACATGTTAACTGATAACTTAAGATTCAAACGGTAGCCCCCGTTTGAGGCTGGACAGTTAGCAGCTAACCTACAGCAAGTAAAAACATCAAACAATCAAAAAGGTGACGGCTAATTAAATATGACAATTAGATGCTTTTCTCAGTTTTACAAAAGAAAATGTGAATTAATGTGCATTTCCGTACAGCTGTTTTTATCCAGTCCTGTGCCATTAAACCATGAGGATGCAGAAGAATTAGCATTTATGTGTGTTTGTTTGCATTAGTTTGAGGAACGTCTCCTCATCATTGCTCCACACAGTGTTTTTCGTCCCTCCAGTGACGCCCGAGGGACGGATAAGTCACGCTTACCGTACGTTATAATTTATTCACAACCAGTCCGGCCTTTCTAGAGGCCCCTGCCGTGTATCTGCTGGGTCTGTCTTGGTTCTGAGCCACCGAGGATCTCTCTGTTAACAGCTTCAAAATGATAAAAGCAAACCACGGTCAAACACAACGTCATAAAAACAGACACTGTCCCGCTTCGGAGGAATCAAACTCCTTTTCTCAGAAAAACATGCAGAGACACAGAGGGAGCCGTGTTGTTCTTCTTGCCAGTAATAAAAACATGAAAAACATTTTTTCAGATAGAAGAGGCTCCAGAACAGAGAGCCCTGGGGGGGGGGGGGGGTTACATAACACGGCCTCTAGATGAATAGTCCTCCTCCGAAGTGAATAGGATATTGGATTTCAAGGTAGTTATTACTCCACCATATTGTTTCTGTTCAGGAAATACCATTCATAAGCCAATTAAGAGCTTGGAGAGAGACGGTAAATAAACACATGTCCCACTCTGGCAAATAGAAAAGAGTGTTTAGTTTAAGTTTTAACCTGTTTGTGTTGCAGAATAAACACACTTTAAGTCAGAGTCCCCTCTGATACTTCTCCATGAAGTCCTCCATCTTTATTATTTAAGTGTATCACTGTAACTAGCACAGAAGATCAGGGGTGTAACTAACAATTGTGTCCTTTAATGACTCTTTAAATGACATGTTTAAGTCCTAAGTTAACCTTTAGCTTGTTTTGTCTTCCCAAAGTTAGAAGTAGAGCAGCCACGATTGGTAATTGATTTGTCAGCAGGTAGAAAATTATCTGTAACTATTTTGATAATCGCACAATAATAGTCTTTGTTTTTTTCAAGCTTCTCCTCGAGTGTGAGAATGTTATGTTTTAGATTCTTTGGGGTTTCGGAGAGTCTGTCAGATAAAACAAGACTTCAAAACAAATCTGTTTCATTTTGTCTAACATATTATATTGAACTATATGTATATAAATGAATCAATAATGACAATGATCATTATTTGTGGGTCAATCCAAAAGACACTTCCTCTACAGAAGAAAAAAAGCAGGAAATCCTCACATTAGAGAAACATGTAAATGTTTGCCGTTCCTCCTTCATAAACGCCTTGAGTTGTTATATTACGGTAGTATCACGTACAGTTGGTCTATATTTAAAGCACAGAGGCTGAAAGTTCATACATTTTGGGGAAAAAATTCAGATGCAAACAACGTTATGTCTGAAACATCAACAACCGCCTGCTAACAGCTGGATAGCCAATTAAAATACAGAGTTACACGTTAAAGCTCAACAAGAGAAGGTTTGGAATAAATTAAAGGTTTTATTTTAAACCAGACATTCAGAAGAACGAAAAGAAACAGTAATTGCCAGTTTCATGTATTTTTAAATGACTCCATTCAGGATATGTTTTTAAGAGAGTGTCAGAAAAGAGAGACACACACACACACACACACACACACACACACACACACACACACACACACACACACACACACACACAGTCTGAGTCGCACATCAAACCCACAACAGCACACCAGGACGGAGTCTGGTGAATTTTAATCAGTGTCTAACAACAAGATATTTCGCAAGAAGCCTGAATTCCGACAGCATTTCCTCAAAATCTGAAACAGCTTTCACTTAAGAAGAAGAACTCTCTGTTTGTACTGAAGCAATTACCAGCAGCGACGGCAACATGGACGACCTTTGCCCTCCGTTATCTGCAGCGACACTGAAATCTCATAAAAAAAAAAAAACCACACTAAATCCCACTGAGGGCATTTTCAGAGGAGACTACAAGACGTCAAAACAACGGATTACTGACCAACTGAGTCGACTAATCTAACATCCAGAGAGTTAACTCTCCATTTTACAGACGCTTTAGAAGAAGTGCTGGCTGTGTTTGTATGAATATTCAACGACCGGAGAAATCAATTATCCACCCAGGAGCCTCACAAACAAAACCCACACACAGAAAAAACATGAACGGCAGGACGGTATGTGGAGGCATGGGCTCCCAATCAGGCCCGAGAAACATTCGACTCACAAGATCCTAGGAGCCACATGTAGAACACATCCACCCAAAAACATTTAGAGAGGAACTGCACGCTTAAACTGTTTTTTTTAATCTATAAACTAAATGATATGACTGTACTGCATGAAAAACCATCAACGCTGACTCGTAAAAATCATCATTTAATGGTTGGAAATGGCTCAAAACGACATCCCCTGTTTCAGCGCTAATCTTGAAAGCTGAACACTGAGATGGAGTTTGGGACTAATCTACGTCATGAAATTAAAGAACGTTAACGTTCTCTAATCAGACTCGCCTCCCCCCACAGCGACTATCATTTCCATACCAGAACCATATGTGACTAAAATTGAAGCTATGAGCTCATTACAACGTCCGTTGAATCAGTATTAATGACTGATTATCTGCAGATAGCAGCGTGCTCTCCTACACGGTGAGTAGATGAAGCATTAAGGTATCCCAACTATCCTCATTTAGCGACTGGTACCTAGCGAACGTTCGCTCGTTTATTCCACCATATGTTCACGCTCAACTACTAAACTAGCTAAACTACTGTAGCCGTATCATGTTCATCAGGACTTTCTTCACACGGCGTGTGCCCACCTTTCTTTTTGTGTTTTTTCTAAATGATGCAGTCGGTGGACTGAGGCCCTAAGTGAGACAAAGGTTTTGGCTACGAGTTCAAAGTCAACACAACAAATTCAAACGTATTCTTCGAGTGCTAAACTAGTGTGTTATCTTTTCTGTTGGTCTACGCAGCCCACATGTGCCTCCACACTGTAAAACCGTACAATTGTTTGGTGGTTTATTCAACATTAACTGTTGCAGACAACAGGACAAACCGTAAACCACGAACAAGCGTCCCACTGCTGCTTCAACACTGTATTCTCAATGCAGCTACATTGGAGGCGATTCAGCATTTTCTCCACCGACATAATTATTTACTTAAGTGATCAAATGACACAACTTGTTCTGTTGGCTGGACATTGGCAACATTTGTCAAAAGCAGATGTGGAAAGTGTTTTCAACAGCTGCATGTGGACTGATTCTAGATTTTCTCCACACTTCCATCATAATATGCACTCAGTTCATAGAGTTCACCTCGCTATCACTAATGCAACAATTATGCTATAATATTTTTGACTTATTTGACTATTCTAGGCCAAGATAGATGAACAAATGCATGAATAAATACAACAGTTAATCCGTGGCAGAGTGGAGAACAAGCTTTCAGACCATCATGCACCTCGGGCACATACAACGGTTTCATTATTGAAGAATCGTGAAACGTGGAAAATAACCCAACGTATCAAAGATTTGACATCGTTTTCAGGACTCGGGTCAAAATAATCTGACGGTGGAAGGGCTGAGTACACGTCCGTTGCTAAGAAACAACAACTTGTCCATAAAGACGGTGTCTGTTGGGGATCATATGGAAACAGATACGGAACAATACAATAATGCAAAATATAATAATCGTAAATGGTTAATTCTGCAGTAAATATGTCTGATACTTTTGTTCTTTTCCTTAGTAAGTCAAGTTTGGAATGTCTGTGTACTTGTTATTTGTTTATACTGTGGTATTGCTACTTTTACTTCAGTAGTCTGAGTACTTCTTCCAATACTACATCTCAGTACCACTAACATGCAAAATAAATAAATAACATAGTGCAACGTGCAACGTGGTGTGTTCCTCTCATGCACAGCAGCTCATGAAAGCAGCGGGGTCATTAATCGGTCAGCAGGTAAGTCCCAGTCTCACCTCATTTAAATCCACGCTGTCCTCGCGGTAATTACGGACAGCAGCCATATTAAGCTGCTCGGTAACTTTGAGCAATGCGCAGGTGACCCGGAGCCATAACGGAGACGCACGCTACTTACTTTATGAAGTAACTGGCCCCGTCGTTCGTGAAGCCTTCCTCCCATCCCTGAGGTAGGTCTGAAATAAAAAGTAAAAATAAAAAACAAACGACAAGACTTCGTTGGTGACACCTGAAAGTCTACCTACCTCCCCCCCACCCCCCACTCCCTCTGTCGGGCTGGGCCCAGCATGAACACGCAGGTAAACACACACACAGGTGAAACGGTAGCTACCTGAGCGGATCATGTGTCCGGAGTTAACCGGTTCACCGGAGCGCGGATGGAGCCAGGTGGTGGTCTGCGCCTCATCGCTGCAGCGCGAGCGCAAACACACACACACACGGAGAGAGAGAGAGAAAAAAACACCTGTTACACCAACGGGAAGGAAACACCAGCAGACTCCGCCAACTCCCGTTAAACCGGGAGAGACGGTACGTTTAAGCGCTCGTTATCCACTCACTTGATGAAGAAGACCCGGCCGTCCCTGCAGACACCGTACGACCAGTGTTCAGGTAAGGCGTCTCGCCCGAGAGGCGCCGCCATGATCCGGTCTGAAGTCCTATTTCATCTCATTCCCTCTCCATGAGTCTCTCCCGAGAGCTCAGCGATCACCGCTAGGGCCAGCGCCGCCTTCAGGCACTCCTCTGAAGCCCGTAAATCTGAGCACCGAGAGCTGAACCGCTGAAGAAAAACACAGGATTGTGAGCTGTTGGAGATCGTAGTTGTTTGGTTTTATTGCAGACTGCAGACAGATTGGTCTTCACTAACATTCTGCTGTTTTATTTAATTATAATGAAATAAAGAGGAGTTATATTAAAATTCCACACACATTGCACATACTGTTTATAATCGTCATTCTAATATGTGTTATGCTACATTTAATTGATTTTAGGCACAAACTAAATATACAATTTAAATAAAAGTAATTTCCCACCGGAATAACACAGCTGGTACCAGACTATAATTCAGCTATACAGAATTTACAGAAAATATAATTGAGCAATTAAATTAACTTGTTGCTTAAAATACTCAGAAATGTGCACGTTTGGTTTGTGGCTTGTCAAACAGTTTCTGCCGGGGGACTTTGTACTTCTAACCCTGAATATTTCTAAAATCCTGGCTACAGCCCTCGTTATGAACGTGAGTAATGAGAACAAAAACAATCGACAATAGGGGTTCAACATGCTGACCGTGTAGTTGCAGCTCACCCACATCAAGTCCAGACAAGGATCTTAGCTGCACGTCATCCACCATCTCTCTCTTGCCTCATCGGGTCTTCATTGTTCACTGTATAATAAGACAAACTTGCCCAAAAAATACATTAAATGAAAAACTGGCCAATGGTTTTGCTAAACCATTATGTCAGTACAATAACGGGAGCGCCCAAAAACAATAGTAGTAGTTTGTTGATTTGCAGAAGAACAAGTTATTCATGAATCATAGGGTCGAGGGTTCAACTGCCAAAATGTATTTGCTCTGTTGTTTATTGATTCAAAATATAAAAGTGAAGTTAACCTCAATTATGTGGCACTCTTCACACCTGCCGTACCTGGTTTGGCCACAAAGATGTATGATTTAAATAATGCTTTCGAATGATAGTTTGAATGTTGCTTTTCACTTGGTTATCTTAGTACAACTACATCTCAAAATTGAAATGATGTCGTTTAAATTCAGCTTAGTTTTGTTTTTACACACTGGATAAATATAATGCATGTCTCCATCCTACGGCAGACATCCATCAGTGAAACACATTTTATCGAAATACACTCACAATCACATCTCTCCAACCGGGACATTAGTTGAGACTACTCATATTTTAGGAGTTAATAATGAGTATTTGTGTCAGTACATAAAGGCATCAGGCTTCTACCGTGAGAGACCAGAGGAGGAGAGATGTTCTGCTGGTGTTTATTCTGCCAGTCATTGTAGAGAGTGAATGAAAAATGGGCTGATTTTGGGGCTTTTTAAAAAATATGTGCCGTCTTAGTATTTAGGTGATTTAACTGGGAGGAGGCTGATTATAAGATTAAAGACTTCCTTTAACCAATTAGGGATGTCATTAAGGAAAAGCTTTGATTTTAATTACTCTACTCGCACGTTAATTCTCATCCTAATCAGGCTGCATTTTGTTGGACACTGTATTTAGTTGCAGTATTAGTAGTAAGCCCATGTGTATACTGCATATATATATATATATACAACACAATACTGGATGCAGTACAGTATTGTCGGGGGCAGAGGACCAGGAGATGCAACAGAGCCCGACTGATACTATGTAAGGCCGGAAACATTCAGACTCCTGACTATATATTATATATTACAGTTGAACAATTCATTTAATTGATTAATTGATTGAGAGTCCAGCAATTGAACTACATCTCGACAGTAATTTCTCTATTATTAGTACCAAAGCACATAGTTATTTCCAGAAAGGTTCCCGAGGGCAGTTTGGTCCTTCTGAAGCATACATCTGGGAGTGATAATAACTAAAAACGTCTGTCTGAAGGGCTTGATAACATTCAAAAGAGGTGAAATTTAAAAAGAAAGGACGAATCTGTGAAATAAAGCGTCACCAAAGCATTCAGATGCTGCAATTTCTCTCCGTCAACATACACACCGATACCAACTTGTCTGCGATAAGCCGATATCAAACAGTAATATCAGCCTGCTGGTATGTCAGTCGAGCTCTAATGTTTACACACAGCGAACATATTGTTGGTTTTCCCCAACGGCTCGTTAAGAGTAAATAAGAGCCTCCGTCAGCTGTCAGACAGTTTGTTCTGAGTCACTCGCCAGGAAGTCTGAGCTCATTGGAATTCCATTTTTTCCCAAAGTGGCTCCGCATCCAGGAGACGTGTGGTGGCGTGCTGATGACAACATCCTGACATGTTTTCCATGCAGACCTGCCATTTCCAACGGTTGACCTGAGCTGCTGTTAAGTTCACAGTCGGCAGGAATTTCCTCGCCAAAAACAGTAATTTCCAAAAGGGCGGAACACAGTGTGAAGAACAGAGAGACTGAGTAGATATTCATCACGCTGTTCTTCATCTACTCCCTGGAACACGGGGCTTTAATAGAGAGGTAGACGTCATTCCTTTTCTAACACTAAAGCATGTGGAACTTCCTGTGCCTTATTTTTTTTTATATTTTTGTGATTTCCTTGTTTTGTAATCATTTCTCTCTCCAGCAGGTAAGACTGCAAGACTTTCCGACAACCCTTTCACCGGGCTCAATTTGACCGTTTATCCAAAACACTCTCTACCAGAGGTGTGCATATTTTTCACATCTGGTGACTTTTGTGTGCATGTGCTTGATTTCCTCTCCGCCTTGTTTGGTTTCAGTTGGCAGCTCTCGGTTTTGGAGGCACCTCAACATCAACAGCAGAAACTCCTGACGAGGCGAAGGGGGCCGAAGGGGGCGTAGAGGTCGGCACACAACGCTGACAGCCCAGGGGATCCTTCTACCATTTGGAGTGAATTTGTGTGGAAAGATAAAAGTGCTCACATAGTGGAAAGAACAATGGAGACTTTTCCAGCCAAGTTAGGATATCACTGGCTAACAGATAAGTAAATCAAAGCTACAATGAGTGTGTGTGTGTGTGTGTGTGTGTGTGTGTGTATGTGTGTGTGTGTGTTCAGGTGCCTGCTGTCCTGACGCTGAACTTACACACATGCTGCAGATCTGAAAACCAAAACACTTTTTTAAAAAAAGCACACAAAAATGCATTAAAAAGTCTTACTTTTAAGGGTCAGTTCACCACAAAATCTAAAATACATATTTTCCTTCTTAACTGTCGTGCTATTTATCAATCAAGATTGTTTTGGTGCGAGTGTTTGAGATATCGGCCTCAGAGATGTCGGCCTTCTCTCAAGGAGGCATTCATTGTGTGATGCTGGTAAAAAAGGTCAACAGCAGAGTCTCTTTCATGACCTGGTTACTCAAGATACTCCACAGACCTTGTTGTGAGCAGTTTCATGGAGGAACTATTTTCTTTCTCTACACATTTGGCCACTGTGTTTCTACAGTAGCCCAGAATGGACAAACCAAACACTGGCTCTAGACGGAGCCTTTTGCATTTTCACGTTCTCCAACACGCAGTGAGCAGAGGGGCGTTCAGCTGGTTGCAATCTGCATCCTGACCACTAGATGTCACTATACCATACACACTGGACAACATTTTGATCACAGGACTGGAACGTGCTATGACTCTGAGTTGATAGACAGCCCTTATATTATAATACAGACTAAAACTAGACAACAGCTAAACATAATGTGTCTTGGCTCTCTGATGTTGTTTATATGCTGTTACAGTAAATAATAATTGTAAGCAGTTCTTTATGTTCAATTTCTTGTCAATTATTCAATTATTTTAATTAATAACATGACAAAACACAACAAACAAAAAATAATAACAGATTGGGCATTTAAGAATAACTACAAGACAAAAGAATTCTTAGCTCTGCATTAATGTATCTGTTTTGTGGCCACATGGGGGCAGCACAAACAAACTGTAACAAAATTAACATATTATCCAATTATATAGTTAAGAATAGTTTGGAAATGTATGTCGCTTAAGCTACTTAAAGCTCCATTATGGTCACCAGCTAGTCGCTACCGGTGTCTGTCTGCTGTTTGGTGCTGAACATGTAGCGTAAAGTGAGGCTTGTCAGAGTCTTTTCACTGAAAACAGCAGCCGGCTGCATCCGGAATCAACAGCGAACCAAAACAATAAAGTTGTGGGCCGGAAAACCAAAACAAGTCACTGAAAGATGCTAAAATGCTCCGTAGGCCAGAGGAGAACTGGGTGATACTCTCTGTGGGTTTGTCCCAACAAGCAGCACCTTTCACACATACTCACAATTAAGTGATCCATTGTTAGTATAAAATATTGATTAGTGCAGCTTTAAATTGCATGTGGGTATATGAAGGCTCCTGCACACTGTTGATGAATGAATAATATGCACATAGTTCAACAGTATCAATTTATAAGAGTTTCTGTCTGATGATCCAAACAGAAAATAGTCCTGGATTCTGTCTGTAATGTAATGTAATGTCTCTCTTTCTCTTTCTTTCCTTCTTCAACATAAGAGACACTCACTCAAAAGAAATACAATCTCTCTCTGATCGCCACACTCACTTCATTTCCTGGATTAGGGCTATCTCAATCACGTTGAATTTAATTTGCCAGGTCATGCATTTTATTGTGCTGTGTTCCGTCACGTTGACGTTGTTGTCGTTCTGTAGACGTGTCAGCTGTGTTTGTCCTCGTGTCCTTGTGTTCAGACAGTGTCATTTCTTGTTACTTTGCTCCGAGCCGGCAACAGCAGCTTGATTTCCTCCCTGTTTCACCGATGCTGCAGAAGAAAACAACAACCACCAGGACAAACAACATCTTCGGTTGTGTGTGTGTGTGTGTGTGTGTGTGTGTGTGTGTGTGTGTGTGTGTGTGTGTGTGTGTGTGTGTGTGTGTGTGGAGCTGCTGAAAGACACAAGAGAAAACAAAGAGAAAGCAAACACACAAACACAGAGACGAGGAGGATGGAGGATTTAACAGTGTGGGGCTCCTTCTATACAGAACTAAGGGGCAGAAATAGATGTATGTTAGGGGCCTGACACATTTTTCATTTCCTGCTCTATCGGCAGGTTTTTGGCCTGAGAGTATAGTCATAAGAAATAAAAAGGTGACAGAGCCCAGAAAATATAATTTGAAAACAGAGACGATGGCATGATCAGCATTGTTCATGTCGACAAGTTAAGGCCGACAGGAACAGAAGTGTTCTTCATGAAGCTGTGGACCGTCTCAAACCATCGCAGAGACATTTTCAGGTTGTTCAATCTTGAACATAAAGAAACAGTGACTAAAACCATTTTGCAATACATGTATTTTATCCTTTTAATATATATATTGTTTCAAATGGCTTTAACCTACAGGGGCTCATTTTGAGTACAGAAATCAGAAACGACAGGGAGGTGAATGTAGCATGTCGATGAGTTAAAAAAATAAATATTATTTGATCGAAAGAACAGAGAGGTGGCGAAGAAATTCAGAGGCGAGCTCACACACGGCGAACATATGCACACACAGCTCAGTCGTCTGGCACCGTTCGCCCCATTGTGTCTTATGTAGATGTGGGGTGAATAATGCACGGAGCGGCTCCTTCCCACAGCTTGTGACTTGTGTAAGCAGCCTGCAGGCCGGATGGAGCTTCAGCCTCCTAAAATAAAGAATAAAAAACAAACTCAAATGTCTCACCTGAAGGAGACAGAAACATTCAGAGACAGAAACATTCCTGCACCAGTAAAGACTTTAATTCTAGGGAGTTTTATACATTGATCAACTTACTTTCAGCACCTGTAATGTGGTAATTGTTGCTTGAACTGTGCATGAAATACACAATGAATACGAGGTCTAAATATAAAGCAAGTCAGCATAGTAATCTTGTGATATACACATTTAAAGAAAAGGAGAGTACAGAGCCAAACGTCATTCTTGGTTCAAGGTTCACCTACTTTTTCTGGTTCTTTCTGTGATTTTATTATCAAGTCACAAAAAGATGTCCGCCTTTAAATCAGGTGATGAGACCTCAGCAAGTTCCTTTAACTGAAGAAGGCAGTGGGATGTGGTCAAAAGCTCCAGAAAAGGCTTGTGAGTGAGACTTGAGTTCAGAATTGTTTCATTGTCAAAATAGTACACATGGAGTTTTCTGTATGCAGCCGCCTCAGTGAACTGAACAAATGCTTATAAAATTGTTGTATTAAGTCTCTTTACTTTTGTTTATTCGTCTTATAAGTGAGAGTTCCTCAAGTTGAGCCTCTTCAGGAACATTTTCTATATTACTCTGTCTCCCTCTGGTGGACACCAGATGTCAATTCATCCTGCTGGCTGTGAAACAAAAGTATAGAGGACTGATGGTACACTGATTTCATTATATCTGAATAACAAAACATCAAGGAACTTTGCTGATGGGACTCATTATAGAAAATGTCTTATTCTGCTTCCAACTCTTTTGTTGCATCAGATTTCCAGCTGTTCACCACTGGACAACAGCACCAACAAACTAGGAAATAGATCAAATATTTCTCGTCATGGAAGCGCCGAGTACCAACTGAATCTTGAACTGTAACTGAACTGAATGAAGAAAAGGATTCACTGCAGTAAAGTCCACATGTTTAATGAGCTGCCTGTGTGAATGACCCTATTTGTCTGTAGTCATATCGATCCATACAGACAGCTGTGTGGTGATGAGCGGAGGTTCCGAGATGTTGTCTGCTCAACACAAATCACACAGTTCCCGATGGTAATATATGGATCACATTTTAAACAGTTTATCCGAGAACTACTTCTAACAACGTACATCAGTGTGTGGACAGAAAAGAGAAACTGTTCACAACCAGGTCAGTGAATTACCTGTTATTGAGCACTATTAATCAAATGTCACTGAGTTCCTTTGTACTGCGTTGAGCCACACAGCCAATATCTTCAGTCTTGGCAAAGCACAACTAAACTCGCTGCACCAGATTGCTCTCAGAGTGAGCATGTGGTGGATTTCTTTCCTGTGAAACTGACTGCAAAGATTTGGAAAGATGAAAAACGGAGCAAATTATTCAGAGAGAGCTTTTAATAAGGTGCAGCAACAAGGGTCTCCGTGTTAAAATGACTAAGATGTGGGTTAGCGGTTACTCGTGCGCTTTCCTTTCACATATATTATTCACTATACTGAGTGTTAATGGTGGTGAACAGAAGGGGCTTCTTACACAGCTGGTGGTGTTAAACATAACGAAACCTGAATGAGTTCACTGAGTGAAGACTCAGGACTGAACCGGTGCCTTTGAGCTCCAACAATTTCATGGATATGAAGCTGTTTGATGAAAAACATCAGCATGGACAGTGGTGGAGGAAGTACTCAGGTCTTTATACTGCAGTAAAACTACCAATACCATGATTTGACTCTATTACAAGTAAAAGTGAAAGCACAGAAGTATTATAATCAAAATGATAAAGTATCAAAAGTAAAACTTGTGCTTGTATGTTTACACTATCAGCTTGTTGATTCTGATGAATCAATGCACACGTATCCCTCAGTGGAGCTCTTTGAACCGCCTCATACTGTGACGTTGGGTAGTTTAGGCCACAACAACTAGATACATCTGAGACGATTAATGCAGAGGAAAGAAGAAAACAGCTCCGCTGCACACAATTCTGGCAGTATTCTGGATCAATCTCTAATCTTTTTAGAGAAATGTTTGATTATTTGATCTCTTGATTTGATTTCATTCTTTAAATGAACTCATCTGAACAGTTTAGAGGGGAAAAGTCCCATCAACGACTCATCTGAGACAGGACAATGGGGACGAACAAATTCAAATGGCTTTATGTAAATTCTAAATTTGCAAAGGTCACTCGTAACTACAGCTGACAAATAAATGAAGTAAAAAGTACAACATGTCTCTCTCAGATGTAGTGGAGTATAAAGTAGCATAATAGTACTTGGAGTACTTGAGTAAAAGTACTTAGTTACAGTGCCAGTGATGATCTGAGGGTTGCGCGTCGTCCTGAAGGAACTTTGTTTCCTCTCACTGACTGACACGATCGGAACATTGCAGCGATGTCACATGAGAACTACATTTAGAGGATGATGGTACATTCCTCTCTGTGCTGAGAAACCTCGTCATTATAATCTGATGATTTATAGTCTGATGAAATACTTCCACAACCCCACCACATAAACTCCTGAAAAACAACCAGGACTGCAGGTTTAATGCCTCCTCGTCCAGATTTCCCCGGATCATCCCGGGAAGTTCAGAAACTTAAATGTAGAGCTTTGCAAACAGAAGCTCAGTTCCTCAGTAAGACAGAAGACGGTCCATCAGCCGGATCACAGACATGAATCCCCCTTAAAAGCAGCTTAGTGGATTGGATTACAGTGTTGTTCTGTTTCAATCCGCTGAACTAAGGTGATTGTCCTGTATACACTATTTTGTAGGACCTTATTTAAATATGTTGTTTTCCTCTTTTTCAGCACAGTAATCGAGGCACACACAGAGAGGGTTGAAGCTCATTGAACGTTAGTGTCAAATCATCTCCGAACGACTAAAACCCTTGATGTGGTCGGTTTTGACCACATGGGGGCAGCAGAGCTGCACAGTTCAGTGTCTAGAGTCTTTTATTTTACTTCGATACATGATGTCCAAATATGGTCCTCTGGGTGTGGAAGGAAGCTCCAAATAGTTCACACACTGATACAGTAAATGAGTGTATTTTGCTGCCATGGTAATCTCACCCAAACCAGCCACGTGTATTCATTTTCATCAGTAACAAAGGTAGTAAAAGCATCTCTATGTGTTTTAATCTACGGCGTTATCACTGTTGTGTAACGGAAGAACATTTCAATAAAGCACAAAACTCAATTCTGGTTTTGATAACACACCGCATTGAAGTGATCACTTTAGTTATTACTTTGCTTGTTCAGATTAATAATACAAAATATAATCAACAAATGAATGATGATGAATTATTAAAGGATAAGATAAAACTTCATTGATCTTCGGGGAAAGGTTACCCGGCAGTATATATAAAGTAATTAAAATGCACTCCACCTCGACCAACTGCAAACATGGAAATGATGTACACATTAAGGCATACATAATGATTATCCAAAAATATAATATACAGTATATGAACCGTAAATAGGCTTTTCTTTTACTTTCGGCACATATTTTAATGCTAAAACTTTCACATCAGAAGGATTTTTAATGAACATTTACTTGTAACAGAGTATTTCCAACTGGAGTAATGCTGCTTTTACTTATGTGCAAGATCTGAATATTAATACCGACACTGCTGTTATTTTGGATCGACAGGGTTTTAAGGACTTAGGACTTTAGATTTCAGTCAGTGACACATTTCACTTTAATTATAATCACGATACAATCATTCTCTTGGATCTAATCTAATCTCACACACCTGCAGTTTGACCGTTGCCCTTTCCTGTGGCCTCTTCATGTGTCACTATTGTGTCTCACGTAGGTCACACGTACCAGAGAGGAGACGTGCTTCCCCCAGTGCCTCAAATGAAACACTGCACCTATTCAAATTCACCCACTGACACAAATACACTGAGACTCATGTAAATGTGTTTAGCCTGTGTGCTTGTTGGTCAGACGTGCTAATCCTCATGAGCACATGTTGATTACACAACAAATAAATGTCTACTGCTCAGTGTTAGTCACACACTATTTATAATGTCTGTTTCATCATTCCGGGCATGAGTTGCATATATGGGTTGTTCAGAATAGTATCCTTTAAATTCTTGTTTTCATTCACTCTCCTAAAGTGAATCATTCCCTTATTTGCAGAGGGCTTCTGGAGCCCCTTGAAGGCCTCACAGGGGACCCTGAAGACCACTTGTTAATCCCTGAGCCAGACCAGGTGAATCTAAGTGAAAGCATCAATCCCTGCGGATCCTAAATGTTGAAAAAGGTCACGAGGAGAATCCATAAACGAACAGAGCGACAGGATCAAAAGGCAGACGGGGGTGTGGGTTTTGGTATTTTGCACATTAAGTGTACTGTATAAACAGGAATTTGGGCTTTGTTGCCTTCTGCAGCTCATGCAGTCCGTCCGTGTGCGTTGGTGTCAGACACAATAGCTGCTGGTAGATTGCATCATCAGCTAATTGTGACCCAGGAGATACCCCTCTCTGGCAGGCGAGTGAGAGGGGCAACCGCGCGCGCGAGCGTGTGTGTGTGTGTGTGTGTGTGTGTGTGTGTGTGTGTGTGTGTGTGTGTGTGTGTGTGTGTGTGAGAGTGGAAACCCACTGCCTCCTCTGCTGCTGCTGATGCTGATTCTGCCGCTGCTGCAATCACCTGCAATCCTTTCGACGCCTCGCCACTCCCGCCGGTTGCCTGGAGACGGGGTCGCCTAGGCCACAGAGCTAATGATACTGGGAGAGGATGAGGAGGAGAGAGACGGAGACAAAGATACAAAGAGGGGAGTGGGTTCGAAGAAACAAAAGGAGAGGAGGGAGAAGGGAGAAGATAATGGAGAATAAATGGACATTGAGCAGGATTCTAATAAAAAAACAGCCGTCCCTTTGTCCTCACACAGCAGAGGAAAACTGATATTAGAGTTTGTTTTTTCACATCTCAGCTTCCAGCTAATGTCATCAGGTCGGCTTTATAAAAAAACAACAACACAGAAACAAAGACAAAGCATCTGGAAAATGTGCACGCTTGACAGGAACGATTCCTCGAGGTTGCATCATGGACAGCATGTTATGATGGCTGCACGTACAATAGGAGGAACACAATGAATTTAATGTCCACTTATTCGCTTTCAGACCTGGAAAAGGCTAAAGGCTACACACACATCACACATTTACCTAAAAGGGTTTTAGAACGCGTGAAAGAAGAAACCATGACATTTATCTTATTAACAATAAATATATCTGTTTTGAATACATGATGTTTCCTCTATTCGAGCTGGCTTCGTGTTCACACTCTGGACTGGTCTTTGGGCCGATTGGTTGGTTAAATGTCTGGATGTCGCAGCAATTCTCAGTGTGATTAAATACGATTCAGACTTTTAGCTTAAAGATTACAGTTCCTTGAAAACGGTTCTCTTGCTTCACATCTCTCACGGCGCTGTGAGAAACTGAAAGACCCCGGAAAGGTTTCCTAAATGCTGGAGTGGTTCCACAGAGACCCTCCACGATGCTGTGAAATGTCTGAAATAATTTTTAGGTCATTAATATTAAAACGGTAGAACTAAACTCGTTATTACGAGTTTTGAACCAACATCCTCTCAGAAGAACCTTCATGTTTTCTGTGTGAAAGAACAGCAGGAGATCAATTACGTGCACAACATGAGGGAGGGAGGACAAAAAAGACCCACCGCTGGGTTGACACAGCAACAGTGTCAGCAATTGCTCACCTTTGCACCATGCTCGGGGGGGGGGGGGGGGGTGTCGGAGAGCTGCTAATTGATTTCAGCCCTCTGGAAAGTCATTTCATCATACTTGGTGTTTTTAACCCTTGTCTTACGACAGCCTTACAGCAGTTAGTCTGCACGGAGACTCACGGCCCTCTGGGAAATTATAAGCTCCTGAGTGTGTGTGAGAGTGTATGTCTGGAGGGGAGAGAGAGAGACACACACACACACACACACAAGGTACATGAGGAGGAAGCTTTGAAGGAGGGCTGTGTTTTAAAAACCAATGTGTATTTTAATAATTTCTACATACCACAGACTTTTAACTGGTCTTAAATATTTGAGAAAAACATAACAGGGAGGAAAACGAACAAGGCAGCATGAATTAATGTAAAACCCAGAACACGTGTTTGTTTTGTTGCAGATTAAAGATGTCTAGACTATTTATACCTGTTGTTTTAACATCAATGACTACAGTTCAGCAGTGAGCAGGTAGTAACTACAGGCTGCTGAGCCTTCAATCTTAAAATAGGCAGGTTTTAAAGAATACGATCTTATAATTTGCACTGTATGCACATCCTAGTTTAAACAGTAGATGTGAACTAAATTCAGTGTAATCATCTGTGTCTTAAACTCTTGGTACGGAAACCAATATTTGACCATTTCTTTCTGTTCTGATCTTTATATTAAACTTACATGTTCACATCAAACATTACATTTGCATCGTAATCTTTTAAGTGGGGGTTAAGGCCAAGACAAATCTAAATAAAAAAAATAAGATTTGGCAATTGCTGCCTGTTTGAACTTTTCCCATTTACAAATATACACAAAACATTATATATTTCAAATGGGCACGTAGTTTAAAAGTATTGAAATAAATTAAATTAAATTTGAGAGCGGCAGATGTTTGGCCCATGACTTTTTATATTATGTCCCAAAATGTAGTCGCTTACGTTGAAGGTGCAGCACAATGTGTATAAAGCACCAGCAAAGGGAAGCAGGCTGTGCAGTCAGCTTTGTCTCACCACAGGTGAACCGGTTCCAGAGCCTCTGAACACACTGGGTGAGAGGTCAAACTGGGTGTTTTTAGGTTAACGGTGCTGCAGTGAAATGTGCTCGGTGTGTTTTCAACTCACAGACTTTGTTTTAGGAACGCCGTCTGGCTTTTCAGGATGTTTCTGCTGCTTCGGCGGATTGTGGTTGCTGAGACTGTGTGTGTTGTGTGCAGGATTTTAGAAGTATCAGCGATACACATACACATTTTTACTGAAGATACGATTGTGAATTTACCAAGTACGTCCTCACAAAAGGCTCTCACAGCTGATACTTGCACTACAGCACACATACAGAAATTTGACCCCAGTGTGTGTGTGTGTGTGTATGTGTTGTTTACATCGTTCGGGGACATTGTGTACTGTCTCCACTTCCCTGTTACGCTGAAGCCAGGAAGCACCAGATGGACCAGTAGTTCAAAGTACATACACGTCATGACTCAGAAACAGGAAGTGGTTTTGGTCTGCGTTAACATTCTGTCTTATGTGAAGTAGAACAAATAAAAGGCACAACTCCCGCTCAATGATACAGTGTAACAAATCTTTATTGATTTGGCAAAACACCGAGTGACAAACTTGCTATTTTCTGACATATTTTCTGTCTGCATGATGTTACCGTGAGAAGTGTTTGAATCTTTCCAGTCAATATAGTAATAAAGATCTCCATACTGCTAATATGTTCCATCAAATAAGAAAACACGAGACAAAACTTAAAAATATCAAGAACCAAAATATTTGAACAAGAATGGAAGCAGAACTTCATATCAACAGGTCATGCTTAAACAAAACACTTTGTACTGTGAAGCTCTGCGTTCTTACGACGACATCATCTTCTACTTCTAGATTCACCACTGAGGTTTGTTCACACACGTAAAAACACAAACAGTTAAAACCAACGGTAAAAAATAAACAACAAGCTCCATAGGGCATAAATAAGTTACATTACTAGGTCAGTATATAAGGCATACAAAAACAACATCCCACACGTTAATGCTGAGGTTAATATGAGAAAGTGTCGGTCAGTGCAACAGTCACAAAATGTAGAAAACCTTCTGCGGTACAAGGTTGTTCAACTTGACACCGAACATTAAAAAGTTGGCCTAACATCAAATTCCTAATTGGCCTAAATCAAAATCACTGTTGCATTGCAACCAATCACGAGTTCTCATCCGAAAAGGAAAGGAAACATTCAGCGTTTGGGACTTTTTTGTTTATTTCAAGGCACCGTCCAGATACGCCCGCACCCTCTCCCTGTGGGCCGGGGCCAAGCAGTGGCCGATGGCCTGCTCCGTCTCCCGGACCCGCCTCCGGAAGCGGTCCCGGTCTCGCACCATTTCTTCCCAGTGTCCTTTACGAGACGCCTGGCGAGCGAACGGCCAGGTCCGCATGACGTGGACTTGGACTTGAGGAGAAAACCGCACCTGAAATCCAGAAGAGATGAAGACAGAAATTGAGTACATTTTGTTAAAATGGTACTGACGTTCATTTGTGCTTTTAGTGAGTTTCTAACCTGCAACTGATGCAAGTAAAAAGGTGTCTAAACTTCATATAGATGGTTATTACCACTCAGAGCGAAGCTTTATGTGTAAACACCCTAAACCCTGTACTTTCCCCCCCTGGCTGTAACCCCCCCCTCCCCCCGAGTCTGATGACAAAGTGTTTCTGGACAAATTGTTTGCAACACTGCAGCAACTTCACATTTAGCCCAATGCAGAAGCCGAACTCTCTGCTGACTCGCCGGAGTCACGTGACACACGGCTTAGTCATGGCGACCGGCGGCGTTGCTAACCGACGACAAACAACAGCTCAGCCGAACACACTGTGCAGTATGTGACTCAGACCGCCTCCAACCACAGGACACTCCTTTGATATGAATGTACCATCCTAAACTGAGGGATCACGTGCTCCTCAGTATCTACTCTAGTGAAACTGTCATCTACCTGAAGGCAAAGCTGTAGTTTTTCCCTTTATATCGTCTACCTCGGTACGAAGTGCAATAGATATACTTATTTAACCTTTTCTCTTGATGTATCAAAGCCCATTTGCTGTGCAGTATTTACAGAGGAGACTATTTTTCACTTCAAATCCCACCGGGGTTTCCTGTAAAGCTCCATCTAATCCCGTCTGCTAGATTAACCACATGGTATTATTAGGTAATGACCTTTTTCTGGGTGCTGCTGGTCTTGCTTTCTCTCGTCTCCTCCGGCAGTGACGGCTGTGTTTGTCCCGTTCTCTTCCAGGGCACCAGGGTTTTGTCTGGATGGGAGTGATGCTTTAGCTTCCTCGGTGTTAGCGGGGGCTTGGCGGCTCTGGGTGATTTTTTGGGTGTTTTGGACTGTTTTTCACATTTCTTTCCCTTCGTGGGTGGAGTTTGGACAGCGAGGTCTTCCGGATGCTCCCCAGGCGGCGGCGGCGGCGGCGGCGGCGGCGGCGTTGCCAGGGAGCTCTGCAGACAGGCCTGGAAGTTGAGAGGGTGGTACGGGTCGTCCTTTTGGCCGAGAGATTTCCACAGCTGCTGCTCTTCTTCATCCTCGGACGAAGGAGGGACGCTGCTCTCCTTCTCCTCCGTGTCCGACCTGGAGGGAGGTGCGGGAAGCGAGGCCGGCTGTTTGGAGGCCGTGGTGGTGGTTTGAGGTGCCGCGCTGCCGGAGGTGCAGGCGGTGAAGCACATGGGGTTGTAGGGGTCGTTGGGGCTGCTGAAGAACTCCAGGAGCCTCTCGCTCTCCTCGTCCATGTCGGGACTCGACCCCTCCGAACTGGCCCAGCTGCTCCAGCTGCTCTCGCTGTCAGAGCGGCTGACCCAGACATTCAGGCCCTGGGGCCCCAACATCTCCCCGCCGGCCTTCCTCGCCGACACGAGGTCGGCGTCGCTCTCCGTCGCTTTGCCTTTACTTCTCCCCATATTAGTGTTTGTTGAAATGCAGGCAGAGAAAAAGAAGGGGTTGTAAGGATCACTGGATTTTGACAGGGACTCCCAGAGCGCCTTACTTTCCTCACTGTCAAATTCGACTACGTTCTGGTCTTCTTCGCTGCTCCAGAGGAAAGTTCTCTCCTCTTCTGAAGTTTCCTGCTTGAAGCCTTTCTCGCTGGTTTTATGGCAGCCGTCGCTTGAACCGGAGGTGTCGCTGCTCGACACGAAGATGTTCCAGTCGCCGGGGAAGCCCATTTTCCAGCTGGACTGGTGTCCCAGAAAGAGGCCGTCGTCTTTGCCGGACACAAAATCGTCCACTAACCCGCAGCACAGGTCGTCGGCGCGCAGCGTGGACAGCAGGGCTTCGGCGGCGGAGTCGCCCACGTCGGCGCAGAAGTTAGAGAGGGGGTTCGAACCGCCGACGTCGCCGTCGAACAACGAGGAGAACAGGAAGGAATCGGTCGGGCTCGCCGCCGTGGTCATGTGCTGGATGTGTTGACCCGTCTCGTCTGTGATTCTCACATGGACCTCAAACCGGAACATCTGGAAAACTGGACAGGCGGGAGAAAAAAAATGTTAAAGAGTGGGTCGGAATTCAAAATAGAATGATTTCAACAGAATGCTGGTGTTTCTGTGTTTCCTGGTATAAAATAATAGCCTTTATTAAATAAGAGCATAATAATGGAAACATAGGGCTGGGTATAAATATATAACTGTAGGCAGAAGTCACAGATGGCATTTTTAAAAACAGCTAAACAGTGTTTTATGATTCAAAACATGAAAATATAATATAAAAATCACTGTAGTACCACATGGATTTTACAGGGATTAATACTGCGAATTAGTACTATGGCTAAATTAGGACAACAAAAATTAGATAATGTTTCTGAAAAATATACAACTGGCCTAAACAAACTCCATAAGGGTCATTATGATAGAGTTGTACTGTGAATTAACGGTGTATTGTTAAATAGGATTTTGTAATAATTCAAAAGTGAAGTATCGACTCAACGGTCTCTGGACTTTCCAGTAACCATGAAGTCAATGGTTACGAGGGGGTTGGGGGTGACTAACAAAGTTTTTACTTCCATTAATGTGTCGTTCTTACCGGACACGAAGGTGTAGTATATGACCTGCACCAGCAGTCGAAGCTGTTCCCACAGCACGGTGAGCATCTGTTTAGTCCACGGCAGGAGCGCCATCCCTCCGCTACCGAACCTCTCCATCGCGGTCCGTTCAGAACCCTTCTCGGAACCAACAAGCGTAGCCATCTTTACTTCTTCTTGGAACCAACAATAAAAAAAAAAAATCCTCACGTATTCTGGTATTCCTCGTCGAAAACCAACAGATTTCGCGTATTAGTCGGTGACCGATATGCGTCGATGTGCTGTCGCTTCATTGTCCGGCAAGTGTGCGCCATTTTCGGATGTCGTCCGTCAAACATCCCCGTGTATTTTCTCCATGTTTCTCAGTCTGTGTGGTTGTCTTCGTAGTTGTAGTAGTAGAGCGTAATGTCTCGAGATTACAACACCAGTCCCTTTTAACGTAAAAACGTGACGTAGGGCAACGGGTTGTGATTGGAGAGCGTCACTGTCGCTCACCGAACAGGCCCGCCCCTTACGCAATAACCCACTCCTTCGGGTTACGTAACGTAAGCGAACGTGTGACGCGCGGAAACTGCCTAGTAATTTCCCGCACCAGCTGGAAATCCCTGTAAATAGCCTCTACCGTTCATTTAATGAAGATAAAGGACATAAAGTGAAAGGGTCGGGAGTTTTCTGAGAGTCAAAAGCAAATTGTAAAAAAAAAAGGTGCAGTTTCAATTTCAGTCAATCACTTGGTTTACATTCTCATATACAGAAAATGTCTGCTTTATCACAACACCATCTAATATATATTTGTATTTATATATATATTTTAATATTTAAAAAAACATCTGAACACTTGACAATTTAAAGAAAGACAACAGAAACATTTCCAATTTAAATCTTTTTATTAATCCAAAAAAGTGTAGCGATTATGCCACCAGAGCAGAAGCTGTAGAGGACTCACTGTAGACAAAGAGAAAACACGCCGTTAGAGGGAGCACTCCTTCAGATCAACAACCAGGACTAGTTCACATGGTGAGGAAAAATACAGTCAATATCAAGTGTTTTGTTTCTGCCGTTACTATAAATAATTACTCCAGAAAGGGAGTTAGCCCAATTCATAAAATGAACATTAGTAGGAAATAGCACTTTAAAAAGATGTTTAATGTAATTGTGTGAAGGGGACTGGCAGATGTGGCACCAAGTAGCCACTCTGTTAATTTACCTCCATGTTTTATAGCACAACAGAAATATCACTACTCTCAATAAAGAGAAGAGCAGGACAATGATTTGTGCATCTTTTAATGCAAATAGCCAATGTTAGTAGCAAGTCTCAAGTAGTCATTTTTAATTGTTAACAAAATGGAAGTGAAAAATAGAAGCCTCGCAAAGCAGAACCAATACGTACTACTTCCAGTTGGGGGCCAGTACTCTCTTGGTCTTGTAGTAGCGGGCCAGCCTGTGGATTCTGCTTTCAGTGAGAATCAGGCGGAACTTGGCATCCCTGTCCTGCAAGTACAGTTAAAAACATGTTATGGGTTTGAAGTGTAACACATGTTATATTACTGAATATGTGCGTTCAGCCATGAAAACACCAGTAACTGCCTTTACATATAGTACAGCTTTGGTTTCCTTTACATCTTACTCTGATCATTTTCTTTCATGTCATAAAAAAGCCAAAATTCATGAAACAAATGTTAAATTCAAGTCATGCATTCCTGATGAAACAAATTGTAATAGTCTACTCAATCCTAATACCTCCCAAAACAGCTTGCTTATCCAAGTTATGTGTGCAAAACATTTGGTGGCATTTATAAATTACAAGTTATTGTTTTGTAACCCACTCGCTCAGCATATGGTTGTTATATAAAAGACATAAAAAGCAGACTTCTCAAGCCTTCAGGAAACAGAAGCACACTACACCAGATGCCACTCTTAAACCGTGCGGAGAATGACAGTCATTGGTCTCATTATTTTGGTGTGGGTAGGGTTTCGGGGCCTCGTTTTTACCTTTCTGTTTCTCTCCAGATGCTTCCTGACTGCCACAGCCTTCTTGATGAGGTGGTAGAGATCCTCGGGCAGGTCCGGGGCCAGACCCTTGCCCTTAAGGATCCTCAGGATCTTGTTGCCAGTGACGAAACGTACTTGGGCCACACCATGGGAGTCCCTCAGAATCACACCTGGACATGGTGACAGACAGGCTTAAAACTTGGACAGTGTATGTTGGGCCAATAGACAAACTTAGTTTATTTACTTCATCTAAACTGATCCAACTGATGTGTTAGAATGTTTCTAAACAAAAGGGATTTCTCGTGGATGCTGGTAAACTAGATTTGCAAACATTACATCTTATGTCAATGATATGGAACGGTGCCAACGTATCGATACCAGCCTTCAGCCCGGTGTCGGACTAAACATGTACTTCAAAAGTTTTTATTAAAAACAGAAATTAGGTAAGAAATGTAATCAAACAATCCATACATTTGGTTATAATGACTCCAGAAAGGGAGTTAGTCCAATTCATAAAATATACATTTGCAGGAAATAACACCTAAAAGATGTTTAATGTAATTGTGTGAAGGGGACTGGCAGATGTGGCACCAAGTAGCCACTCTGTTAATTTACCTCCATGTTTTATAGCACAACAGAAATATCACTACTCTCAATAAAGAGAAGAGCAGACAATGATTTGTGCATCTTTTAATTAAAAACAAACAGATCACATGAATCAATTTCTTTATAGTTATAGAATCACTTAAATCTTAAACCTAATGATCCCATCCTGTAGTGTAAACCCCTCCGACACGACTGTTGAACAGGCTTCTTAAGTGGGACTTTTCATTGTAATAATTCAATTTTTTTAACTCCACAAAAGGCCAATGAAAGTTTAAATACCGAGGTAAGAAAAAAAATCTAACAATATATTTTATATTATTGCACTAAATGTTTGCATCTTGTTTTCACCCGATGTGCAGTCTGAATGTTGCATCATTTGTTATTTTTGTTTTGCGACAGAAGAGAAACACCCGTTCCTCGATGTACTCAACTGTGTACAGACTGACAGTAAAGTCTCTCTGCTCTCCTCAAATCAATCTCAACTTGTCTACATTGTGTTATAAAGAGTCAGAACTAACCTATATGTCTATGAGTTGCAATTGTATGAAATCATGACATAAAATTTAGAGAAAGGTGCAACTTAACAAGTCCACTAAAGTAGGTGATTGATGGGGAAAGATGTTACACCCTAAATTCCATATTGTGCTTAAATAGTCCCTTGTTTTCATACAAAATACCCATTATTTGACTGTCACCATGTGTGGACAGTTATACTATTAATTATATATTAGTCAAACACTCAAATATTAGCCCTATTTGGATATAGAGCATGCTTAAAACAGAGACATGGATGATTTGTTAATGTTGATAACAGTAGAGTTCTCAAACCTAAAATGGCTAGAGACTCTGGTGACATTTGTCATAGATTCTACAACATCTATGACACAATGCCCCCATCTGTTGAATTAGTCAATTTCACTGCTTGTATTAGCCCATAGCAATGGACAGGTTTTGGAAAAGCCTTTTCACATTATGTATGATTTTGTTGAAAGAAAACAACCATTATGCTGCAAATTGAACAGCTGTATAAAAGGTAAGTTGTATATAATAAAAAAATAAAAATAAATAAAAAGTACAAATATACCTATTCTGCAATTAACCACATACTCAACTAAGACTATACTAATTTAAATGTGTTTTAATACAACTATACATATCGTTATAAGCACCGTGCTGCATACCAACAACAGTTGGTGTTCACATACTCTGTCAAGCGATGCAATAACTTTGTAACACATGACACATGAGTACATTTCTAGACCCAGAATCTAAGAAAAACTTACCGATCTGAGAGGGAGTCAGGCCTTTTTTGGCCAGTTTGAAGATCTGCTCTTTGACATCATCAGATGTGAGCTTCAGCCACTGCAAGTGATGTTTAAATGATTAACCAACGGATCAAAGTAGTACAGAAAAACGTTGATACATTATAATACATGATTTTTGTTAACGTTACTTACAGTGGGAACACTGCGCCTGTAAGGCAGAGCAGACTGGGACAAGCCCTTTCTGTAGGAAATAAACAAAGGTTTAGTTAAGACGCATTTAACAACATTAAATTCATGTTTAAAAGGGTTCTAGTAATGTTAGCTCGCTTATCTGCGAACATGGTGAAGGTTGATGGGCTGGGCTAACGTTAGCTCTAGCTACTTACTCGTGTTAAGACTGTTGGTAATTTAAACGTCTAATGCTTTCGTTTAATGTTCAATTTCACGTAAATAATCCTGCATTTCGTCCGTGAATGTGTAATATATTACTGTGTATTACTGTCTAACGTGGAAGACAAAGCCAAGCAGCAGAATCGTGGTGCGCTGCCAGCGCCGTTAGCTTAAGTAAGCTAGCTAGCTAGCCTTAGAGATGGATGTCGATATGCGGTCGGTATATACAAGTTATTTTCTGGCTTCTAAACTGGATTAAATCGCTCTAAATGTTCCTCAGACATCCATAACATGTTAAAATGCGATTTGGTGCCACCAAAACCAGTCTGTCGACACAATATTTTAACTTAAAATCGTGAAACGAGAGCTCACCCGGGAGCGTGCATGCGACCCATGATGGCGGTAGAGGAAGAGAGGCCGCACACGCGTCAGAAAATGGTATTTTGCGCCTGCGTCGGAAGTGACGCAATGACGCAGACAAAAAAAAAGGCGTCGAGTAATTCAAGATGAACGTTATGAAGTCAAACGTAGCCTGAAAGAAACTAAGGAAAGACACAATTGATCAAATTGATAATTGCATGTTGTAGCATCGAAGTATTACAAAGTCATGCAAATATATTTTAATGTTTGGTTACACATTTTTGACGTAAATCATTCAACGTAGATATTCCCCAATATTTCCTGAATATCCCTCCTCAGTCTTTGTTTAATTGTAAATTTGTTCAGGTAGTTTCGAATCTCGTTTAAACTTTGTAACAATGTGCTTCTACTGTAATAATTAAAACAAGTATTGTATTATTATTGCTGGTAACAAGGCTAGAATACTGACTCAGCAAAGCAGGCTGCAAAGTCGATGTGTATAATAGTTTTTAATTTCAGTATGCAACATTTTACAATGTTGTGTAATTTAAACTGTATGGGTTTTAAGAGACCTTTGGGTTTGGTCTGGGGGCTTTCTTGTGGGGTCCTGTGTCAAAATCTTTTCTTAAAGCTACAATCAATTATACAATTATATTGTGAACCACAAACTCACAGCGTAAGACGTTCAGTGGTGTCTGTACTGCTTCATTCAATGCATCCACACCCATCCCATTTTATACAACAGAAACAAAGAGTCACATCATATTCGTTTCAAAAACATTTAATTTGCTTTAGGAAAGAGGGATTACAGTTCACACTGATCCATTCAGGTTACAGGTCACCAATTAGGAATAAATAACTGGCCATGTTAATACAAACTTTGCTTGCTTTCTCTGTACAGTCACTAAAAGAGTGGATCAAGTCACTAATATTCATAGTGCGAGTGATGCTCTCAGATCAAAATTGTCTTGTAGAATCTTCTCTTTAAAAAAAAAACCTTTTCAGATAAATTCAAATTCTTTATTAAACATTAATAACAGCTTTAGATTTAGAGTAAGCGAGGGGAGAGGAAAGCAGCCAATGCTCAGAATCTTGTTCCCTTTTTTGTGAAGATGGTTTAAGTTAAAGTTGCATTTTCAGCGCTGATCTGAGTTCAGTTCGCCTGACATTTCCTCAAAATTCAGAGTCTTTTCTCACTTCAGTATCATAAAACCTGGAGGGATCTGGACTTCACTGGCAGTGTATTGCTAACATTTCCACCCGGTAACTCATCGCGGCGTCATTACGCCACTCTTGCGCACTGGGAGCGAGGGTGGTCCTGCTGCCTCAGACAGCCTCACGTCCAAACGTCCAGTTTTAACTCATTAACTGCACTCTGAAAAAGTCTGAATTATGGTTTTGAACCACCTGAAGGAAACAGACTTATGATCAGCGTTAGTGGGCAACCACAATCTCTTCATCCAAAGCACACGGCAAGAGCGTGTTCCAAAGCTTATGATACAAATTCCCCTTAAAAGTGTGCTGTGTGAAAATAGTCAAGTAATAACACAAGAGAAAGACCTGGTAGTGTGCATTTAGTGGCAGCCCACTGTTACAAAAAACCTTTACGGTGCCGGTCCGGCACCAGACCTGCTCTGTCAGAACTACTGATTTAGCTTTAGAGAATATAGATTTTTCTAGAATAAGGACACATTGTTAATAAAATATATATATATAGCAATAAGGCCAAGTTGAGCATTAAAACGGGATCGTGGGCACCCAGTTCAGCTCCCGACGTGGGAGAGTGGTTTGATTTGCCGTCATTACTTTTGGCACATTCTCGGGGAATCATAAGGTCACTGTTGATCTCCTGGAATCTGTTGTGTTGGACTACTCTACCCAGAAGTGTCTGCTGAGGAGCAGGAAACCCTGATACCTCCTATTTGTCTGAATAGAAAATAAACAAGGAAAATGTAAAAATGAACCCCCTTTCTATTCCTTAAAAAATAAACGTGTCAATCTATATATACTCTTCTCATAGTAAGCCGTTTTGGTCCTCTAATATCAAAATGTACAAAACATTACAGCTCTTTGTTATAGTTTAGGAAAAAAAGAGAGAAAAGAGAGAGAGACAAAATAAGTGAAGATTGTTTGTCACAGAAACAATCTTGATTAGTTGAAGAGGGAGAGAGAAAAACAGAGAGGAATGGAGAGCAGGCTCCGCTTTGAGGGTTCGTGAATCGGTCTGTTCGGTCGCTCTTTCAGAGTGCGCGTCTGAAGGAGCCTTTAAGTCTGCATTCACGTCATATGGGAATAAACCACTGAAGCCACATGACCCTTATCACAAGCAGTGACCTGGTGGTGTTCAGCCTAGTTTGAAGCCGTAACAATACCTTCCTGAAATACTGTGAGTGATCTCAACACAAATGTACTTATTGATGCTCGTTTCTCAGCAACAAGCGCAGCTGTAAACTTCCATGTCTTCAGAATATTGATAACAACATCATTCATGTGAAAGAAACGGTGCGTTTGGTTTATTACATTTTAAATGAAAAAAAAGAGAAAGAAAATAAATCACCGCTTATACTTCTAATGTCATGTCAGAAATCCTCAATTCATCTCCAGGCCTCCAAGTTTGAAATAAACCAATAAATGAAGTTCTGAAACGGTATTTGTACGAACTGAAAAATGCAGTGACCGGTATTTTCAAGTAAGGCCGCATCTGCCGCCTTTCCCATATGATCAGAATGCAGCTTTTGTCTGGAGACGCGGAGTCGTTCCCGGCTACGGGAGAGAGGCAGGTTTAGGGTTAGAAGTAGGGGACGGCCGTGAGTTTGTACCACTTGACCGTCTCCTTGCTGAGGTCAAAGTCTTTGAGTCTGAGCGTGATGCCGCCCAGAAAGTAGTTCTCACGCAGCGACTCGGCACTGAGCACGCTCAGTTGAAGCTCCCGCAGGCCCAGGGTTTCCTTGCTGTAGCCGCTGTACACCAACTGTGGAGGAAGAGCAGGAAAAAGTGACTGTGAAGTTCTTATTTGGGTTCACACTGGCCATGAATGAACCACTTTTAATAGTTCCATACCATCTCGTTGAAAGTAGGGTTCCTGGTTTTCCTCGACATCTTTGTCTTGCGTTTGGAAGTCTTGTGTGGATCTGGAAGCAGGTAGGTTTTCACATATGGATTGGGATCCGTTCCTTCTTCAGAAACCTGGAGAGATGGATTTATAATATGACAACAGAAAGACAAACAAAAGGACAGAGCACGTCTGTCAAAGCAGCATCTCAAGTTACGTATTCAGTCATCGCTGTTTACCAGATCCCTGATGTGCATGACCATGATGAAGAGATTGCTGTTCCTGTAGGAGATTGAGAGCTTCACTTCTCCTTCCACCCGACCAGAAGTGGGACTCAGTGGAGGCTCTGCAACAGTCAGATACCACTCATCACTCGTCGTTACCACAAGAACACACACATTTCTAAATCAAGCCTTTTCTCTTAGTCTGTTACCCAATAAATAACTAAAATGATTAGCAACATACTCGCCAAATTCAGATATAACCAGCGTGCGGATGGGTTTTATTTACCTAGTGCTTTGGGCGTGGCATCTAAACCTTCTGTCTTGTCATCCCGTGCAATCGGATGAAAGAAGGTGTAGACCAGGTCACACTAGAGACAGAGATCATGAGATTGCTTCATTGACTGGCACTCAATACTAACATTGTCAGAGCAGAGTGTACTGCGTGTGTATGTGTACCTGGGTGACCTCGGTGGAGCTCCTCATCAGGTTGTGGACGTAGTTGTTGAGCTCCAGCTTCCTCTTGGCTGCCACTTCTTTGATGTGGGTGCGACCGAGCACCATCTTGTTGGTGAAACTAGAGATGAGGAGAGAGGGGAGAATATTCCACATATTCAACCAGATGTTCGTCAAAGCTCCAGCACTGAGGTGGCGTCTGCATAGCCGTCTCACAGGCATGAAGAGGGAACGTTAAGTGGGCCATAGTGGGCTTGTTAAAGAGGGATATTAATCAAGAAGGTCGAGATTCTCTCTTTCCAAAACATGCCAAGTATCTTGATAGTTACACTGTTTTGAATGCTGATGTGTCAATAAAAGAATGACCGTTTTCACAGTGAGTTTGCATTATTTTAAGTGCGGTTGTATGAGGTACTTATCCGCAGTAGCAGGCGGTTTGGAGAAACAGACAGCGCGGCAGTAAAGGAATGTACTGCTGCAGAAGGAGGAGCAGCAAAACATTTTAGCCACCTAAGAAAAGGCCAATATTACTGTAGGTTGACGCTATATTTAGAATGTTTTCACCGCTTTAGCTTGCAGTCAGACAGCCCTTTTCCGACGGGGAGCTACAGCCGTTATAGCAATCTATGCCCCCTTCAAAGCCACAGGACTCCACTGACAAAACCAGTAATTTTACCTCACAGAGTACCACTGCCTCAATCAGTTAGATAGGTTTTGTGATTGCGTGACTTTGGTGAATCCGAACTAACTCTTTAAAAACACCAAAGCCACACAATAACGCAAACAAACTAATCGATCGAGGCAGCGATAGACCAGCAACTAAAATAAATGACTGTTTGTATTAAAGGAGTCTTGTGGCTTTGAAGAGAGCACAGATGGATGAAACAGCTTTAGTTCTGATGCCACGGTAAAGTGGTGGAAATATTGTAAATATACCGTACACTTAAACGGATATTGATATATTTAAATTATTCTTTTTTTTTAAGCCAGCTAAAATACATTTAGCTGCTGCTGCCCTCTTCCACAGCAGTATATTGCTTTGCTCCTGTGCTGGTTCTCTGTTTCTCCAAACTGGGGGCATGCCGACCTTCACCGTAGGTAACACGCTTACTATGAATGAGTACCTCATGCAACCCTACTTCAAAACATCCGAACTGAGGGTCGCGGCGGAGGTGATGCCTTACCTCGGCAGCTTCCAGAGCGGGAAGAGGATGGTGAGTTTGTTGTGGAGCTCCTGGAACTCATCGAAAGTGCGGAAGACAAACTGGGGCTCGTTCTGACCTTCCCTCAGGAGCCTCACCACATACGTCTGCACAGAGAGGACGGGCAGGGAGACAGCCGTGGGGGTCAGGTGTCAGTGCTTTTTACAGTTTACATCCAGAGGTGTGATGGAACATGGACACGACGCAGCGAAACTCACATAGTGCTTGTCGGGGTTGTATCTCTTCTGGAAGGAGAAGATGGAGGCGTGGACGATGCGGCCCTCCTGTTTCAGAGTGTACGTCTTGGGGGAGAAAGACAGGATGGGCTCGTCGTTGGCCGGCAAACCAGAGAATCGCAGCTGGGCGAGGTTGTGGATGAAGAAGTTGAACTTGGTGGCAACGCTGCCCAGACTGGACTCTATCAGCCTGGAGAGGAGGGCGCCGAAAAGAAAGCAATATGGAGGAAACCAGTCGGGTGAAACATTTATCAATAGGCTGTTTTCTCTACGACCTAAAGCTGTCACAAAGTTTCCTTCAACAAACGTCGTTATAATCTAACCCGACTGGTTTTAAAAGAACACGGCCCACATGATACTTCTCGTGTGTCAGGGTTTTTTGTTTCTGTAATGTGAGACAGCAGCTGTTGTTTCCCTTCCTATGCTTATACTGCCACCTGCTGGACTTTCAGTCTGTAGCAACCAAAACAAAAAAGAAAGAAAAGAAACAGAATTGTCCTTGAACTCAACTCTTCTCTAAATAACAGCTCTGGCCAAAATAGCAGCTGTGCAAATGTGGATACTTCAGAAGAGAGGACAAAAAACAAAGAAGAGGGATTCCTCTCTTTCTTGAGATGTGTACAACTTTGAGGTTGTCCAAGAGTTGGAGAAATTACATTTTAAACTTTGCCAACCTATGTTGTTGTTTTTCTTCAGTCAATGCATTTTGTGGTCAGATCGCCGAGCCGTAACTTACCTGGTGAAGAAGATGGTTGCCTCAGCGTCCGTGTTGTGGGGCTGCAGAGCGTCAAACACGTACTTTAGATCCTGAGAGCCGGTCAGCTCTGGGAGGCCCGAGGACGTCATCTACAACACAGAGACACAGAGATTTACTCAATTATTACCCATCAATATGTACAGTAAGATAATTACATAAAGCCTGTATATATACACAGTACATGCAACAATATGAAATAGTGTACATGCATATTAAAGAATATGTATTGAATAAGTTAAATAATAGCAATAAATAACAGCAAGATGACAAAAAATAACTATAAAATCATTATTTTGTTTTGTTCAGGCTTACAGAAGACAATGTGAAAATAGCTACAGTCATATTAAAATGTATTTTGTTTTAATGCATTATTATTTCTTAGTGAAGCACAGTGAAGGCAGAATTCTTCTTGTTTTCTCTCCTCATGTCTTATTATTGTGGCTCCTGCAAGTGCAAAAGAAAAGGGTTCCCCTAAACAATGAGGACACTTTAAAGAGGACAAAACGACTTTAAAGACTGATGAAGAAAAAGAAGCCGAAGGTAGAAAAAGGCTGTAAGAAAACAAGTCAGCTGCAAGAGGTAAGAACAAGAATCTAGAGCTGCAATGTTTAGCTTATTATTAATTAGTTGATTGACATAAAATCAATCAGCAGCTATTTTGTTAATTGATTAATCGTATTAGTAATTTAGATAAATAAAGAACAAATTCCTCATTGTCCCTGGTTATAGCTTATTTAATGTGAAGATTTGCTGCTTTTCTCTATTTTATATAATCTGAAACTGAATATTTTGGGGATTTGAACTGTCGGTTGGACAAAACAAGACATCTGAAGATGTCACCATCGACTCTAGGAAATTATAGACCAAACAATTCATCTATTAATTGAGAAAATAATCTGTAGATTAGTCTCTCATGAAAATAATCATTATTGCAGCCAAGGTAAAAACCATGACAAAATGTCCACTTAATGCACACACCTATGTGACAGACTGCGCTGCATCCCTTTCTGCCATGACGGTGTGTGTAAATTATAAGATGTTTATGTATCTATGCGTGCATACATGTGTGTGTGTGTGTGTGTGTGTGTGTGTGTGTGTGTTCTGTCTCACCAGTGACAACAGGTTGAGGAAAAGCCCGGAGTGCTTGCGGATGAGGTTGTAGGCCTGGCAACACAAGTCTACAAACAGCTGGAAGCGACTGGTGGGACGCTCGCCTCCGTTGATGACGTACGCCATGTCAGAGGTCAGAACGAACGGAGCGCGGTCCCTGATGGGAAGGAAGGAGAGAGACGTCAGCTTGTGAGGGTTACTCAAAAAGTTATTAAAAAAACAGTGTTTGTGGATCAAAGATCTTTAGTTTGAATCGTATAAAGAGTGAATGCACCACACTAAAGCTACCACAGGGACAGCCTGAAGCAAGTTACTACAAAGCCTCTAAATATTTCAGTGGAGATGCTCGGAGGCTAAAAATAGCGTGGTTGTGAGGCAGCCCACCGGCTGGGAACGAGTGCAGTGTGTGAGCTTTGAACCGGGTCATGCTTGAAGAGACACATTAATTGAGTAGAAATACAGTGAATCCAACACCTGACATTTCTTAGAAAGTAACCGAATGACAAACAACAAACTATAACACTACAACTGGGACACAGAGCTCTGAGGCCCTATTTAAACGATCTGTAGCACATGGTTTGAAGCGCATCGAGGGCGTTGCTGACTCCACTTTTGCTAAACGGTGCAAAGTGAGGCGGAAGGGGCAAAGGGCCTGTATTTAGTTTCGTGATTAATCACAGGAGTGTTTTGGTCACAACATAAAAATTAAAAAGCCAGGGGCGCTAAGCCGTTGACTAGACCAGATTTTGGTTGGTCAATTGAGCAATTGCCGTCTGCTGCCTCAAGATAGCAATGTGCCAACAACACGCCTGACCACACCTCATTTTAAGACGTGGGCAACACGACAACTGTGTCAATCTGAAACTAGCAATGAGTTGCGATGCGCTGTGTGCATTCCCTACTGAAAACAACTGGTGCATGAGCTTATACCGAGTATCTGATAACTTATGGAAAGACCTTTCAACCCTGATTGCGCACCAAAGCGTGTTTTATCTGACAAGCACCGTCTTTGACACACGCAATCACGCGTTCCAGAAGCATATCTGGTTTTCACCTTTTGAAGCTGCCAAACATCTGGGCGTGGCCCAGGAACTTGCCGAAGTCGATGTGGAACATGTGGCCAGTGGAGCGCAGCATGATGTTGTCATTATGGCGATCGCAGATGCCCAGTACGTAGGTTGCCACGCAGCATCCCGCACACGAGTAGATGAAGTTCTCTGATGCCTAAAAGGGGAGAGTGACACAAAGACAGAAGGGAAGAACAGATATGAACACTGTGAAGCTTCTGACCATGTATTACCTACTTTTCCAGATGTTTCAAGCAAATCCGAAAATTATAAAAATTGTGCCAGAATGTCACCAGCCCCAAAAACGTCAGAGCTCCATATAAGCATGTATGTGAAAACGAGCTTACTCCTGCGTCCTGCTGAAGTTCAGGGTCAAACGTTGTGCAGTAGATTGTCAGGGTCAGAGGTTACGAGTGTGGAGTAAAGGTTTCACATTTATAGGCGTCAAAAGGTCACAAAGTTGTACGACTGCTATAAACTTCAAGAGCACATAAACGGTGTGTTTTTTAACTCCTACAGAGGCAAATGACTGTTTCAAAGCATAATGACGGTTTAAATATTTGAGCCGTTTACACCATAAGGCATAAAAAAGCAGCTCAGTGGTGTAACTGAGATTCATAATATAGGACTTTGTGTCAAATAAATAACAGTTTCACAGCTTTTTGGCTGTAAATGTGAGCGTTCACACGAATGCTTTATTGTGTTTTCACCTTCTCATACTCATCCTCGGCAGGGTTGTACTTGCGGAGCCACTCAGCCAGCGGTTTGTCCTTGAAGGATCCGGTGACGCCGTACTCCACCTGGATCTTTCTCAGGGTGTCGGAGGACGGCACCAGCTCCACCATGCCTTTACAAAGACACCACGACTTTTATTGAACACAATGCGAGCACACATCAGTCTGCTCTGCGTTAATTCTCCTCTTTTTTTTTTTATTGTACCGCCATGGACGATCAGAATCCAACCAACAGAGGCGCATATACACTCAGCCGCTGGTCTGTTAGGTTCCACCGAGCTAAATCTAACTGAGTCCACTACAACAGTCCTGCAATAAATCCTACGTTTATGAAGGTTATAAAGTTCAGTTTTTGTTTAAACTGTTCAGAGGTGATGAATTAACTTGTATGATCACGAGTTTATGGTGCTGTCGAGTTGTATTGCAGTAGACTGACTCTTTTATTTTGTATATTTTGTTCTTAAAATCACATCGGGGGTTTATCTGGATCCGGGACACTTGAAATGACAGGTGTATAATGGGGTCCCTGCTCGTGCTACCTTTGTCCTTGCCGGTAGAGATGCATTTGAAGTTGACAATGCGGAGGTCCAGCCCCTCTTGCAGCCAGATGCGGTCCATGATGCGGATCATCTGAAGAGCCAACATGTCCTGCCTCAGGTCCTCTCCGACCTGACACACCAACAGACAAACAGAGAGACGAATCACACCAACACTTTTATTATCACGGGTTGGATTTCACTTCTTCAGCCACCAGGGGGCGCAGTGTTCAGATAAAATGCATGTAAACAATAGTTGGTTAAAACAAGTTTTGATGTAGCAGATGACAACTCCCTAGTTTAAACTAGTGGTGTTACACAATAACTAGTTCTCAGGTGTGTGTGTGTACCATATCACGATGTCTATTCATATGGTTCATGTTCATCATTTTCCATTGAGTGTCCACACACATTTCATAACGGTGTGCGTGGGTCCAGTACCTTAAACATAACATTGATCTCTTCTCCCAGTGGGTCGGCGTTGACCAGGGCCAGCTTCAGAGGAACTGCGTTGGAGTTGAAGAAGGAGCAGGCCTACACACACACACACACACACACACACACACACACACACACACACAAACAAACAAACAAACACAGTACGATTGTAATCTTCTGCACCACATTATGTTGTTTTAAGATGAAGCTTTACAACAGCCTCTGATCGTGTCTTTCTTTATTGTTGCCTTTGAGTCTTTGAGCCACTGAAATGATGTCAAATCAGTGGTTTTGTTTCTCCGAACAAGAGGCCGCATAGCGTAGGTCAGCATTGTGCTTGTCCAAAAACGTCGACATCCAATGACTAATTGTGGATCATATCCACATAATAGATACATTGAAGTCATGTCTTACTAGAGTCTACATTTAATTACCAATTCATCTATAAATGCCTCTATTGAAGCCTGAGGAACACAAAATGATATCCAGATAGAATCACCAGAGGAAGGTCAGAAGCTCCTTCATCGCCCACAATTACTTATGTGACAAGTAGTGACCATCCTCTGTCTTAAGAGTGATCGGTGATGAATATCTATGTCCGTCTTTTTAAGAATATACACATGCATGTGTTTTATATTTAGTTGAAACTGTAGCTTAATGAGCTCATTTCCTGGTCTGAACCACAGTAGTTCTATAAAGAGTATGTAGCTGTTTTTGTTCTTTTGAGGTTTTCTTATTCTCCTGCTTCTATTTAATGTTATAGTTCTGAATTCACTACTGCTAACAGCTGAATATTGTGGAGACCCTGATTTATTTTAAGCTAATTTGACAACTTGTCATTATTCATAGCCTGTCAGTGTGTGTGTGTGTGTGTGTGTGTGTGTGTGTGTTACCTTAATGTTTAGCTCTTTAGCCACCAGACTGGGGCTGAGAGGCAGCCGGCAGCTGTTCCTCTGGAAAAAGTTTTGAACGTTTTCAAGGCCCTCCTGCAGCGCCACCTGAACACACACAAAATACAAAACACAGAAATGTTACAACACAAGATATAGCGACCCGTTTCCTCTCTGTTTTTACCTTTTCCTGTCTTTAACTTGGTTTTACTTCCCCAAAATCAAATTGCCTTTAACTCAAATGTATAACGTAGAATAATACAGTCAGATCACACACACACACACACACACACACACACACACACACTAACCTGTCGCGTAGACCCCCCGGCCTGTCGAACCCTCTCGGCCACGGCTCCCAGCAGGGTGACCAGGCGAGTCTGCTTCTCCAGCTCGGCCCTCAGCTTGACTCCACACAGACACAGCAGGGCCCCCAGCACCCGCTCGTAGCGTCGTCCCCAGGCAGGATCCTGCACAGCGTCCTTCAGCAGCCTGCAGCCATCATACACACAACAGCAGCAGCCCAAATGTAAGGGACACCATCATCCTGGACAGTAGCTTTAAAGTGGCAGTGGACACATTGTTTGCTTTAATAACGTATCATTCTGAAGTAAATGTTGCACAATGCAAGATGTAAAGGCTGTAGAATAAGGACACCGTTGGTGTTTAGATTGGGTCCCTATAATCCTCGCTTTTCTGTCGGCCACCAGGAAAGATCTCACGGGAAAATGAAGGCTTGATTTACGGCACAAAGGAAGCGTGTCAACCATTGCGCAACCAAAACACACGAGAGGACATCTCTTTTTGTTTCAGCACTAGATGAAGAGAGCTCTGGGACTTGAGAGGGTTCCAAACAGACGTTCAGCTGGCGTTGTGTCATCTACGTCGTATGGATTGACTGTGCTGTAATTCTACGATGTTGTTCAGTCTGTACACAGGACTTCTACTTACTTCTGGCCAACCTGGGAGAAGGATCCCTCTAAGTCAGTAAGTAACAAAACATGACTACTTACTAATACCACTGGGTGTTTCACTCTTTTACGCCTTCATCATAGCACTGTGTTGTTAGTTCCTAGACTCCGAGGAAAACTAACCTCTAGGTTGTCTAGGTGTGTGGGTTATTATGGCGATTGCCACTATAAAATCACATTTCTTTTGCAACATTTCCCAAAGTGTGTTTGAAAGCAGTTCGGACGACTGGTTGCATCTTCCGTGCTGCCGCGGACTCACCAGTAGAGGTAGTGGGCAATGTTGATGTTGCCTTGTGCTCTGGACAGCAGGAACATGACGAGGCCGTTCTTAAGGTGACACTCAAACTTTAACGCCTGTTCAGAGACGGAAGAGAATCGCGACATGAGTGGGTGACATGCGAAAGTGAGCGTCAAGAGTATTTTAAAAGTGCATGTAAGTATTTGTGCGTGGACATTTTTAGCTGTACCTGAACTAGCTGTGGCAGGTAGTCAGTCAGCTCATCGTCACTGCTCTTCTCAATCCAGCTGACAGCCACATTTCTTACATCTGTATCTGCAAACCTACACACACACACACACACACACACACACACACACACACACACACACACACACACACACACGCGCAAAAGAAAGCTAAAAAACTAACCGTACTTTATTTATGTAGGTCATCTAGAAGTGTCAGTATTAAAATGACACTGTTGTGCAACTAGTTTCTTGTCGTAACTTTACGTCTTCAGCACAGTGCATACTTTGATTCGAGCAGCTCCAGCGCAGTGACGGGGGGCAGAGGGGGCCAGTGGTGCAGCAGGGAGTGGATGTGAGCCATGCTGGCCCAGTCCCAGCTGGGCACGCTGGCCAGCACCTTAGGGAGGCTGCTGGGGTGGTCCTTCCGACAGTGGAGCCGATGGTCCCATAGGAGCTGGTGGTCGGCCCTCTTCAGCCTGGAGACGGAAGACGGATGAGATGGTGTTTACAAAATACTAAATAAAGATGTGAATAAAGATGCGCCAACAAATGAGTTTGAGTTATTCATCTTTTTCTGAGATTCATCAGTCTAATCTAACCAACTCAAATGTGTCATATTTTGCCTTTCACTGTTTAAAAACTGCTTCTAGGTTTCAACACAAAAAATAAACCAACAGAAAATATCAAATGACTCCAAATGAGGAGTTTTCCTGGCAGGGTGAACAATAATGTTTAAAACAGACAACAGAGAAAGAACACTTAAATAGAATAACACGAGAACATCTGACAAAATCTGCAGAGGGTTAGAGAGCAAAACACACACAACATTAGACCTATAAGACTATAACCACGCAAGGAAACAAACATTGAACACGTTTGTAATCTCTTGGCTTTGTGTCCTTCAGTGCTGTGAGTGTGTGTAACGCGAAACTCAAGGTACGACAGAAACCACTAAGTCACTACTTGAAGCAGTGCTTTAAGTTAAATCTCTCTGTCAGATAGCATTTCGCCTCTATATCGTCGTCTGTACCTGGACCCTGACCTCCCTGGAGTAATAAAAACAAACATTTCTCCCTCACGGACTGATGGAATATCCCACACACTGAAAACGACACACAACAGAGCAGTGAACTGCAGTCCCAAAGGCTGGAGAGATGAATGGGCCGGACAGACAGCAGGCGGTGAGAGCCCAGTGAGAGAGCGCTCTGTGCTGAAGAGCCGGCTGAGTCTCATGGATGTTGGCAGAGTGGAGGAGATTTGGCTGGCAGGCGGGCATAAGAGAGCATTTAGCTGCGCCTGGAGCAGCTGGAAGAGAACAGACACACTGCAGCAGCAAACATGCAGGCGTTTATGGGGAGCTGTGGCTGGCAAAGTCAGTGGCATCTTTTAAAATCTCTCCGTAAATCGAGTAAGTCCGGTGGATTTCGGGTGGTCTGAGAGACGGCCAAAGAGCTGTCTGCTGAGCGGGATGAATAGAAGCAGGACTCCTGTTTCTGAAACTCTCACAACACAGAGTACTTTGAGTCTACAAAACGCACAACCAGCAGTCAATGGACTACAATTCTAATTCAGAATAAACTACGTCAAATAAATAAGCGACAACCTTTGGTTTTGATTTTGAAGAGGCAAAATGTATTCCATATAGAAAACAAAAAGACGCTGGTTTCATTAGACAGCATTCAAACTTTGTCCTGCATGCACACGTGCTTTCACGTGGTGGTAAGTTACAAAAAGAGTTTGAATATCATATTTAGTTGTTTTTTTACTCTTGCAGTTAAGACATTTTAATAAATACATTGAGAAGTAATTACACGATCCTGCAGCTGCTTCAAGCCTCTCGTGTGTGAAAGAAGCACGTCTGCTTTGCACATCAAGCTGAGCAACATTAAGAACACCTCTCTAGTGGAATGAGCTTTTATTTTAAAATCACTCCTGCAAATCAAATTTCCCTTACAAACTGCGAAGTGATGGAAACCAGCAGAAAAAAGCTGAAACGTTCATTGTTAGAAATGTTCTGCTCTCAGATTGTTATTCCTCCTTTATAGTAATAATAACACGGGGGAGATTCCCTCACCCAAAATTGGAAGCACGGCTGCAGATTTTCTCCAGTTTGCGTCGCAGATCAGGGTCCAGTTCCTCCAGCGTGTCGAGCTCCGGGCTGGGTTCTTCCTTTGGTCCCACGTACAAAACATCCAACGCCGAGTTGGGGAAGTCCACCTGACGACAACAAAACACCCAAACGTGGTTAGTTTATTCCTCTGAAGGAACTTTAATTCAAGAACACTCATTTAAGAATTACCGTGTGTTCTTTCCTATTTGTAACGAAGATGACAAGAGGTCTAAAATAAACTGCAAGGTTGTAGATATTACACAAGAACTGGCATCATTAAAAACCATAGTACTGTTTCCACTACAAAACACACCAGTACTGCTACCTCTACTACCACTAGTACGATAAGTATTAGATGTACAATACACTTTTGATGTTGTAGTACTACTGACAAATGTGGCAATAGTTAGCATAGAGCATCATTTTTTAGAGATCATGTAAATGAAGGTAGTGCAGTAGTAGTACTGTAGCTGTCACAATAAAGGGCAGAAAGAGATAGAAAGGCAAAAGATAACACAAATACTACTACTACTACTACTACTACTATCACAATTGTAAGATCACTATAAGTTCTACCACAAAGTCTAACAACACTACTCGTACATGAATCATGACTACTCATAATACTAAAACCCAGATAAATACTAATGCTGCGACTGTGACAGATGCTACTCCACCAACACATACCTGTAATACGATCCTCTCTGTGGGCACCCTCTTGCGGCTGGCTGCAGAGCCGGCGGCGGCGGCAGCTCCCTGGGCGGATGTCCACAGACACAACAACCTGCTGCCCTTGGCGAGCACCCTGCAAAGCACAGTCAGCAATGAACAACAACAATAAGGGGAAACAGATTAATAAGCAACATTCCTAACACTGAGGCCAGGATGTTAACTTTGAGGATTTTTCAATCACTTTGCATCGCTGCAGGTCCATCAAATGACAAGAACGTATAAAACACGTACTTTAATCCTGCTGACAATGTGCACAGGTACTGCTTCTTTCAAATACATCTTTCACGACTGAGTGATATTTCATTTTGTGGGACATCCAGTCAAATTAGATGCAAAAAAAAAAAAAACACGACCAGCCACAAGCGGCTGTTCCTCTCTCCTCACCGTCTGAAGTCAAAGAGCGGCAGAGAGACTTTGCCCAGCAGCTCTGGAGCTTTCCTCTGTTTGTTGGAGTCCGGGGAGCCGCCGGCATTCTGGTTCAGCACCCCGAACAGAGTCAGGCTCAGTATGGACTCCAGCGGGAGAACAGCTACCGCTATCGGAAAGTTGATCCTGGGAGAGACGGGGACAGTGTGAGGAACATGGGAGAGGAGAGAACAAGTGGAGAGAAATATAAAAGGAAAGGAAATGATAGAAGAGGAGAGGACAGTGCAAACAGCTTGTTGTTGTTACTCGGGATATGTCAAAGAGGAGAGAAGAGGAATAGAAGAGAGGAGAAACTAATATAAAGGAAACGAAAGAAGGGGAAAGGAGAGAAAAGGAAAGTACAGTGCTAACAGCATTTTGTTGTTAGGGAAATGCAAGAGAGGAAACGTGATGAGAGGAGAGGAGAGAAGAGGAAAGGAAATGAGAATAAAGGAAAGGAGAGGGGCCATGGACTCACAGTTCATCCCATTTGATGTGGTAGAAGAAGCTTTTGTATGTGCCCACCCTCTTGGACTGGACCGGTTTAAACAGGTTCTTGCCATTGTGGGTGAGAGAACACACCAGGAAGTACTTCTCATAACTGCAAAAAAAACAACACAATAAGTTGTGCTACTGTGCCTTTAAGACAGCACTATGTGGCTGATCAGAGGCTCTGTCAGATATTTACATAGATTTGACAAAAAAAAACATTAGAATCCATGAGCTTGGGACCATCTACCACTGATAACACTGATTGTAGTACTAGTAGGATTGGACTCCCACACAGGTCCTTTCAGTCATTCTGATTAGACCTGAAAACACCTCTGAGGGTGGAGCATGTCTGTGCTTTTAAGACCACAGAGTATCACAACTCTCCTTTACAGTCACACAGGTGCATAACTTCACACCTGAAGCTGCCCAGTACAACCACGTTCAGATCTACTGCTCCCTGCAGGTTAATGAGGCCTCCCTCATGGACACCTCCGCGGTGCTAATGAGGGGCAAGGGCAGGCGCCGCTTTGACAATTTCCGCACATAGATTTCTGCAGCTAGTCCAGAGTTTGAGCCAGCAGACTTCCTGTCACAAGTCTTCTTCTCCACCACGGGAGGAGCCATGCCGAGGATCACATGAGACCGCATAACTCCATGTGCTAATAAACCTTTTTCTATTCATTTGGACTCACCAGAAGAAGCCCAGGGTGGAACTAATTACAATAACGATGCCCCAGTTCTACTGAAAAGTCCCAGTAAGTCATATCAATGAGCCATTATTAAGGTTATTAATTGCACTTGTGTTTCGATGCGTCAACCCACACAGACCGGAGAGGAGGTGTAATCAGGTGTGTTGGGCCATGGCGGTGCAGAGGCGTTAAGACTATACAGTAAAACAGCTGTTTATTGTCATTATTAACTCTTTATGCTTTCATGATTTAAAAAAACAAAAACAAACTCAAATAATTACGGTTAAAGATAATGTCGCATGCACATTTGGTGTTTTATATTTCCATTTCTGATGCAATAAAACAAAATCGGAAACTTCCAGCAGCATCTAGTGCTGTTGCTCAACCACACATCCAAAAATAACCTCCGCGTTTTTTTACTAGAGATACATATGTGAGTGGAGAGTGAAAACACAAAACACTCACTTCCACTATTACAGGCTGGCTCCAGAGCTCGCTGCCATCTGTGTTGGCAGCCCCACCACTAGTCACGGTGCCTCAATATGCTGGCAAAGCCGCGGCATGCAGCGAGGCTCCAGATGGATGACACGCGAGCCACAACAACGCCAAGAAGGCTTTACAGTAACACCGCAACACGACAGATATGCCGAGCCACTCGTCTGGGCTGGAGGATACTGTACTCGCCGTGTCCCTCTGGCCTTGGGGTTCTGAAGAGCTAAATATTTCTGGAGGGGCCTTTGGAATGACTGTCACTGCAGCAATGTTTGGTGCCGGCTTAAAATAGCTGCTGGAAGAGGCCGTGCTGGAGCAAATAGGCCTGTTATTAAGCAGTTCCTCTCTCTCTCTCTATGAAGGCCTCGCTGGCCGACCACAAAATGACCATGGAAGGAAGGGACCGTGGCAGGTTTTTAAACTGCCTCCATCTTACAGTCAAGAGTTCCTGTGTATTTTCAACTGCCATCAATCTTTCATCAAACCGTAACTCTTGACCAGATGTGGTCAAATCTATGGCGGAGGATTCTTTGTGATGACAATAGGTAAAATGACAGAGGCACTGAAACTTCTTTCTAGTCACACAGACTTCCTGTGCAATTTCAAAATCTTTCATCTCTCTATTTCCCTCCTACAGCAAGAGTAACAGTCATTTCTCGCGTTTCTCGACCCGACAAACCTATGCAACCGTGGAAGGGCTTGTCACAAATGTACCGATGCTGGTCACTGACGCGTGACAGAGCTGGGGAACGGAAAATGTGTCTCAGCTCTCTCTGTGGGCCGGACACTTTGCAGGAGATAAAGTCGGGGTGAAACTGGACACTGGCATGGAAAAAAAAAAAAAAAGACGTGGGGAGCAACACCGGAGCCGTTTGATTAGTGGAAGACAACAAGACTGTGTTGCTATGACGCTGTAATGTGGTCACAAAAAAACACTCTCATTGGTCCTTGCTGCTTAACAATAAACCGTTATCATACAACCTTAATCCAGAGACAAAACCACGCTTTTTGACCATCATGTTGTCAGTCGCTTGTCAATTTAAGCTGCTGTTGCACTAATTGTATGCACTCAGCAAACAGGGTAATTAGACTTCTGCACGGCCTTCCTCTGCCTTCATCTTCAACCCTATCTTGCAGAAGCGCAATTAAATGAAATGTGGGTTGCTCTAATAATACACAAGAAGTGGGTGATTATGCGAGATCAAAAGCATGAATAAAGGCTTTAATTATCCCGCAGCAAAGGAAAGAGTACTTCAACTACTAACGCTTACAATTTCACATAAGCCGAGGAAAGATTTGTGTGAAAATCAAACGTTCTGCAGCAAAATACGTCCCACTGCGTGCTTCATGTACTCGGATGTCTCTATACAATGATACATTGTTGTGCAAGAAGTAGCATCATCAGCGACAGAGTCATCTCTGAGACATTCATCTCTGTCACTTCAGGGTTTTCTACTGTCCCTAAAAAACAAAGACGAAGCAGGTTCATCCTCAGACTCTTTACCTGCTGACCCAGTTGGCCGGGATGCCGTGCAATGCGAACAGAGTGAACTGGAGGTGGTCTGTGGTGCCAGAAGCCTCTTTGCTGCTCCTCCCCTCTGCTCCTCCCCCGTCCGCAGCATGGGGCAACGGAGGAGAGCTGAAGGAGGCGGAGGGGGGGCAGAAGGAGCGCAGGTAGAGCTTGGCCAGGTCGTAGACGGCCTGCGTCAGTACGGCCATGCCCTCCTCCAGAGGACTGGGGTGACCTGTCGAGAGTCAGGTGAGGGATTCAGGGCGAGGTCATAGAGATAGCATGGTAGTTGTTGAGACTGCAAACACAGTTATTAGAAGATGTATACTGGTATCGGAATAAACCACATAGGTTTTAATAAGCTTTTGATAACTTAAGACTATTATAGACGTGTCTGATATATCAAAGTAACGTCCTAATAAGTCTGTCCATGATGGGCAACTAACAAAGCTTAGTTGAATGAGAGAAAGCCGAGTGTGACCGTGTACAGGACTTACCATTTGATGATTGACCGGATGATGTGGACCCCATCTACAAAGCAAAACATGTTGGTCTTAGAGCAACATCCAGACATCCAAACAATGCCATGTGTGAACGTGTGAGGCATGCCCACCTTGGGTGAGCGAGTCCTGGGTAAGTTGACGAGGTGTCGCAGCCTTTTGACAGCCTCTGTAATGGCTCGGGTCTCCACCTCATCCAGGCCACAGCATAGGTTCTTCAAAGTCTGCACCACCCGGTCCACGGTCTTGTACTGGGTACTCTGAACACACGAGGTAGAGAGCAGGTTGGTACAGCAAGTGTGTTGTAAGTGCATCAACGTGCCCGTCTTTAAAACAGTAAAAACCACGTTGTTTAGCACAAGAACCACACATCAGGGTTTCTGTGAGAGGACCAACCACCAACAATTCCTCAAACGGTATTTCAAACTGGAGCCAGCCTACTGTGCGTGTGCACCTTTCAACAAACAAGGCTCACAACAACACACGCTTGCGTGCTACAAGTACATCAATTACTGCACATGCTTCGGTTTGGACAAGGCACGCTCAAATAAATCTTGATGCCATTATCAGGTTGAAGTTGGGTCGAGGGCGGAGCGTTAATTTAGCTTCGGTTCAGTCTGTATTCAATTACTCCACAGAAACCCACACTGGCTGAAAACCAGATGTGCAGTTTCTAGAAAGCCTGCCTTCCAGGAATGTCGTAGTATACTCACATGTACGTGTGAAGTATTTGATAGTAGATGCTAAATGAGTCTCGATATACAGGGCAGCGACACACAATCCAATTATATAAATCAGCACCTTTCTACACAGTCCGGTGCAGATGCTGTGGAGACATTACTAGCTGGTCTACATATGAAAGTTAATGTTGTCGTTGGTTTAACTGTATACAAACTCCCACTGAGGGACGGGCAAAGAGTTCACAGCACAATGGCAGCAGTAACACAATGGAGTATTTCATGTTTTCCAGATTTAAGACCGGGAAATATTGGACCTTGAAGACCTACACGGGGGGACGACATGTACCTCATTTTGAAGGCAGATGTTGACTTGGTTGTGATAGCCTTCTAAATAATCAGCCAGGCCTTGTCTGCAAGACGACACAAAGAGAGAGAAGAGAGGGATGAGTTTCACTCGTTGTTAGAGCGAATCAGATCAGGACAGAATGTAGAAAGTTTACTTAAGTTAATTGAAAATAACTCAAGACAGCCATTAGGTCTTTCAAATGTTTTAGTATATAGATAATATATATAATAGAAATAACAAAAACAAAATGTATATGCAATTTAAAAAGCAGCACACAGAGAGAATACACGACAGATTATACTGTAACTACAAAGACAACTTGCAGAAGTCTCCGTATTAATTAATCCTGCAACAATTCAGCAAACTAAACTAAAGCGACACATTTAACTCAAACCAGGAAAACTGAGTCAATCATATTTCTTCATTACATCATTTCTCAACAATAATAGATAATTAAATAGCATTTTCCCCAACAGGTAGACCCTCATACCTGGTGATGTTCTCCTTAAATGGCCTCTCCACTTGGCCCAGGTGCTTCTCTAAATCTACCAGAGAGTTGTCATCTTCCGCCTGAACAAAAGAAGTGAGATGACAGGTAAGCAGGTGCCGAAGTCTCAGCGATAAATCATCGTTTTAATTAAAGAGGATTACGATGTCTTGGCTCTCCAGCAGCGGGACAAAAGCTGCAAATGAATCTTAGCGGCACAACATGAAATGTATTATGTCAAAGTTCAGCAAAAATCCTTCCATAAAGTTTACAAGAGCTCATTATGTGAGGTGGATGAAGGGACTTACGCTGCGGGCCAAGTCTCTTCTCATGGTGGAGTGAGAGAGAAGCTGTAACGTGATCTCATTCTCCCACTTCCTGCAGTTCTGGACGTACTCATGGCTGCCTAAGCTGTGTTTACTGTGGCACAGAGACGCAAGGTTAACAAAACCGTACCGTATGTCCAGGATCACAATGAGCAGTTATTGAAATAATGTCAGGAATGTCATTCTTTGGAGATAAACCGTCTGCCCGAGATTGCTCAAGTTTAGATATTTTGTGTCGTCAATCTTGTGCAAAGTTGGCTTTAAATGCAGCCAATCAGAAACCAACCTGTGATCGCAGTCGGAGAGAAGCTCGCAGACAAAAGGCTTTACTGTTTGAACAAGTTACCACTGGTGCGGCCGGGGACTCTCACTACATGACCTACATTTGGGGTCTGGCAGTTGACGCACAGCTTTAGGCCTCATCCTGAGAGGGCCGTCTTCATTGTGATCACAGGGGAAGCAATGATGTCATTGTTAAACGCATCAAAGTATCCGTAATAATCCTGATTTACACTTCATACAACGGCCCTCAGTAGTAGCAGTTAAACAAGAGAGCAACATACACCTCAAACCTCTGATTTATGGGCATTCTGGTTACAGTACATCTTCACTTATCATACAAGACATTCATCTGTCCAGCCGTGATAGTCACCACAGATTCATTATGCTGTTGTGAACATGTGAGTGTCGTGGGCCTTGAGGTCCTGGTATGGTGAAGGAGGGCAGCTTGGGGTCTCTTTTGTACAAGACTTTTGAGTGGAAGTCAAGATAAGAGGGGTAGAAAGATAGAGCCGAGGGCTTAACATGATTCATAACCCTGTGCATGATTAACAAAACTGCTAAGTCAGTTTTGGGGATGCACCTTTTCTTTTTCAACGTTTCTGTTGGCGTATACTCACTTCTGCAGCACCTCCTCCTGGCCACAGACTTTGAGCAGGTAGCTGGAGAAGTCCACCTGGTCCAGGTCATCGTGGACCCAGCAGAGAGTCTGACTGATCAACAACTCCACCGGAGAGCTCACTGAGGGAGGCGGAGAGGACGGAGAGGTGGGTGGTGAAGGAGACGGAGGGGAAAGGGAACCGGAGAGAAGGGAGGGGTCAGCGGTTGGTGAAAAGAGAGAAATAAGAGATGGAAGGAAAGGGAATGATGGAAGGGAGCAAAAAAAAAAGAGAATACATAATGAGAATGAGGTATAATGCTTTTAAAAACGACAAGATTATACCTCAATTAGAAGAAACTAAAAACAAGTGGGAGCATCAAGACGAGGCTTTGTGGTGGTTCAAGTCAAAGAACTGAGGAATTTGGAGCATCCCAAACAACACATCCCACACACTTGAGGGATCAGAGGTTAAGTGCCAATTATGTCATGACACAATATCACACAATCTTTACGAGACTTATTCAACATAGACACTCATTTGCTGCTGTGGGAGCTGAACTCCAGGCCTCACATTTAATCAGATTTTCACTCTAACCGCAAACCTTCCTGCCGTGTTTTGACCGGCTCAGGTATCAGACCTGTTCTCGAGTCAAAGGAATTACAGCTGTGTGTTGTGGGGCGATGTGAAAATAGGGGGTGGGGGGGGGGGTCAGCTCTAGTTTGTGTATGCTCGGTTATCTGATGTGTCTGGCCGAGGGAGGACGGGGTGGAGAGCGATACCCGATACACAGAAGATTATCCTGCCGTTCAGCTACTTTCAAAGAGGATTTTAGCACATTCTTAACCTTGCCGATACACAAACACGGGCAGACGGACACAGACACTTCACACTCGGAAACACACTCCGGCTACTAAACAGACGTTCATATAGACACACAGGGAGGGAACAGACCTCCACCCTTCAGAGGAATGGCGCGTCTCTTTTTACCACTGAGACCAGAAGCTTCAGCTTCACGGCCCTGTGTGGCCGCGGCGGTGCTCGCCGGGGTTATACATGCGTGTTTTGTGACAAAGCAATTAAGACGGGCTACGCCTCGTTTTGTGTGCGCTCTGAGGTGGTGAGGGGATTCCCCAGCCGGGCATCACTTAAAAAGGAGGAGAGAATTCCTCCTTTGCGTGACGCTGTTCACCATTTCACACATGGTCACATGTGGGCACACCCAAAAATATTGATGAACAAACACACACGTCTAAGGACTACGGAGTGAAGTGGTAATGTTAAATAAATCTTCCACAATGACTGCTCAATAGCTAGTAAAGGTAACCTATGGAGCAGGTTTCAGGTCCTTGAGAACATTCACTTTCCCCTCGCTCCCTCCCTCAGTATTTTTCTCTGCTCCAACTCTTACTGCATTCTGCATTTCCCTCTCTTCTGTATTTCTATTTAATGCATTCCCCCTCTCTCACTCTCTCACTCTCCCTCACTCCTTCCATCTCCCCTCTTCAGCCACAGTATGTTAGGAATCCCCAGAATCAAAGCAGTTCACGGCGAAGCCCCGGAACAATCGATTGTCTTTCATTCTGCCCGCTCTCAAAGAAGGGTAAAGTCAAAGACGCAACACCAGAATCACACCAGAAGTGACCACAGAGTGTATAAAATATGGACGTAGGATCCGTGACGGCACACATTGGTTTCTGAAGAGTCGTTATGAGGCCCTGACGTCACTCTAAGCTGCCATGCCCTTAATTAAGCACAACTTAAAGCCTCGATATCATTCAAACAGGTGAGTTGTTTTGCACCAGGCTGTAAACATGTTTATTTCTGCTCTGCAGATGGGCATCCTAACATGAAGGTCTATGGGGATGGACTCCGTTTTGGAGCCAGGCCATCTTAAGAATTGCAGTTTTTGGCACTTGGCTTCATTTCTCAGCACTGGAGGCAGTAACAACAGATGTTTCATCCTCATCTTTTTGCACAATTTAGCCATTTCCAGAGCAGAAAAAAAGTCAGAAAGAAAAACAGAAGTGTGAGGGAAAGAATGCGAGAAAGAAAAGATGGAGGGGAGTGACAAATGTCTTAAGTCTTGAGTAAATCTGTTTAGTCTCTGAGGTGATGACACATTCAAGAGACTTCAGGAGAGGCTGCTAGGAAACAAGGGTGGAGGAGAATATTGTAACGCGAGGGAAGGGAGGCGAGGCACAGGAGCTAGGAAGTGTGGGACAGCAAAAGTGATGTAACAGAAAGAGGGCAGGAGAACAGCTTTCCTGTCCTCTATCTCTCTCCTATCTTTCTATCCAAGCTTTGAGCAGAACTGAGGCCTTTTGTTCCGGAGAGCAAAATTCCAGCAATGCCCAACCGGAGGAATGCAAACACCAACAATGTGGGTCAACACGCCGCCGACAACATAAGAAGTCAACGAACGAGGCATCGTACTAGGAAAGAAGGAAACGCATCTAGGAAGTGACCCCGGGGCAGGAAGGAGAGGTAAACCAGGAGTCAACGCAGGAAGCTAGGAGAGTACATTTAGGACGAGGAAAGTCGTAAATATACTTCCTATAGGTTGCTGCTGTTGAACCGAGCAATGCAGAGTGATGAAGGGGTCAGTGGGACAGTTCGTTACATAAACACAACGCGGAGCGCTCAGAGCTCGACTCTGGTTGGCCATCATTCAAAACACAAGATATAGATATATAGATATATACAAACAATAAACTTACATCAACACGCACACACTTAGTGGCCTAGTGCTGATCCTCAGGGAGCCACACTGGTGAACTTGGTCACACAGTTGGGATAACACGCTGAACAAAAAGGCCCAGTGGACTAGCAGACAAGCCTCCAGTATGCTCGGCTTCGGGGCACCAAAAGACACGTCAATCACGGCGGGTGTAGTTTTGTGCGAGTATAACGAGGAGGTTAGCCAATAGCAGCTCCCCAAATATACCCATGGAAGGAAACCAAAGAGTCCCAACATGGGTACTTCATGGTGAGGGGACAAACCTTTATTTGTGCGGAAAAGGAACGTGGTGTACTTCCCACGACAGAAAAAAAGAGAAAAGAAGAAACGAGGTGGTGGTGGTGGTGTGGTGGTGTGGGGGGGGGGGGGGGGGGGGGGGGGCCTGGGGTTAAAGAGTTTGGCAGCTGCGGATGTCATTTCCTCATTCAGAGCTCTCATATCTGCAATCTGAGCCGCTCACTCTTAAAAGGCAAAGTGGGCACAAGGTTTCCATTTTTAGCTGACTTGATGGTCCGCATATTGATTTTATACATTCCTCAACACTGGGCCATTCTTACCGTTAACTGTGTGTCTATTCTAGAGAGAGAGAAAACAAGTCCAACACCTCTAAAATACAGAGGACGAGGGCAGCGTAAGATGCTCTTCTCTTCCTCTGTTGAACTGGTTCACATGCGAGAGACACTTACCGTCACAGGTGAAGGTTACCGGCTGCTGAGATTCTGAGATTTCAATAGAAACCTTGACGGAGCAGCTACCGTCCCCCCCGCTGTCTCTCTGGGTGATGACGGGGCTCAGGACGAAGCCGGGGTTGGTGGACATGTCGCCATGAGGGAATTTGGAGCGCAGACTAGTAGAGGAAAAATGAAAATCACAACAGAGAAGAGTCAACATTTTTTCCCCCAGTGTTTTGGCAGCCAGAGCCAGCCGGCCTCATCAGACTGCTTGGATGAGAATATTGGATGCATCATAAGGAGGATGGGGAGGGGGGGGGGGGGCCAAGACTTCTGAATAAAAATGGGATTTACATGTAAAATCAACTGAAATGTGCCATTTCTAGTCGAAATAGCTGCCTATTTTGACATTGTTCTTCATTTACACTCTCATGAGCGGTTAAGTTACTCGTCGTGGACTATGTGGAGCGACCAACAGGCGGGCAGACACAGCGGGCGTTGACTCCGTTATCTCAACGTAAGTGGATTCCCCGAGAGCAGCTTCATCATCACTCCACCCAAACTAACTGCTGCAGAGAGAGAGAGACTCTGTGCCGGCCCAGCAAACGCAAACATGCAATTATGTGTATATATGCAGGAATATGAGTAAGCATGCATTTACACTCGCATACAAACACATTTTTGGATTAGCTATGATACTTTGGACAGGCATTGAGGTGTAGAACTGCAGTCTGCTATATGTACATCTATATTAGGTCATTATTTATGTCAACATTTTACAAAGCACTCAAACAAGCAAAGAAGGTGAAGAATAGCGTGAGGAGGGCTGAATCTTCCCAACAGGGAGGATCTTACGTTGCTACGTCTTCACAGAAGGCGACAACCTCAAGGCTTTGAGCGTCCTGTTCTTCCAGGGCGGCGTTCTTCACCAAACCTTTTCCTTTTCCCTTGTCCTACAGGAGACACGTGCACAAAGAAGAATACATGTGAGTAACACGCTTCACTCACACAGTGGGTTTTATAGTGCAACACATATGAACTCATTCCATCAGTTTAACAGGGCTGACTGGACAACAAGGGGCAGTGTTATTAAAAACATCTCAGAGCTATGAATCCTCCGGAGCCAATAAACATGTCAGCAAAGGGCAAAGGCGGGACACAAAGAAGCACACAGAGAGGTCTTCATCTCCTGAACTGGTTTATCTTCTCAAGTGTAAATTCTGATTTAGACCGTCTCTCTGACACAAACAACAACACATATACACTCCAGAAAACGTGGTGCAATACGCAGAGAAAACATTGCTATCAAATCTATTTTTTTACTCATAAATATTTCAAGAATTGAGCTGAACGCCGTCTCTCCATCACACACACACACACACACACACACACACACACACACACACACACACACACACACACACACACACACACACACACACACACACACACACACACACACACACACACACACACACACACACACACACACACACACACACACACCCCCCTTAGGATTCACTCTGAGAGGTTCCTGGAACTTGTAGTTACACTCTCCCCTTTTTCTTTTTTTTTCGTGCCGTCTTACTGTCAGCGGCTGAGGAATGCGCTTCCTGTGGCACAGGAAATGAGAAGTGACAGGCCCCGCCCCTTCCTGCACCAGGCTGTGGGCTGTGTGCAAAAGTGCTCTGTCACGGCCTGCAAATCTGAGCCTCTGACATCACTCAGGGAAGAAAAAGGGGAGCGAGGGTAAAGGGAATGTTTGGAAAGTAATAATAATAGTTTATTCCTCCTCTTAAAAGACCTCTGGGAGATTCTGAAGCAAGAGTTTATTTGTTTGATGAGCTTGGGGGGGGGGGAGGTACAGCTTATTTTTCATGTGCAGTGAAATGAGAGCGTAAAAAATTGTTTTAAACGTTCTCACTGGAGATCATCAGATGCATAAAGGACCCAGTACAGTGAGGGGATCTTTTCCTGCCCTCACATTAATCTGTTCTGGAATCACAGTCAGTTCAGACATGCTTGAAGTCATTTAATGTTGTGAATTATTAAACTACCTGAAAGTGTAGCTTTAAAACAGTGAAAAAAGATCATATGGATTTATGTTGGAGCCACAACATTAGGGCTGCAGCTTAAAAATAATGTTCAGTTTTGATTATTCTGACAAATGTATTAATTATTCGGCGTATTAAATGCCCCGGACTTTTCAATTTGTCTGACCAACAATCGAAAACTCAAAAACTATTCGATTGACAATTATATAAAAGAAGGAAGAGCAGCAACGCCTCACTTTGGAGACGCTAGAACCAAAGAATGTCTGACATTCTAAAGAACATATAACTACGATGAACCCGGTTCGGTTCGTTGCACGTTGAAGCCTTTCCTGTCAACTAAAAAGGCAAAATGCCCCCAAAATACGTCTTAAAACGAGCGCCAACCCAAATTACCAAGATCACAACATCCAGCAGATTAATCCGAAGATATCACGTAGACCATAACTGTGCAGCCCCAGGAGCTCTGCTCAAAAGTGCTGACCTGACATAACCACCAGCAGATAGAAATCTCAAAAGCCAGCAATGTGGAGCCTGGAAAGGAGGCCAAGCCTGGAACCACCAAACCACCTGCATCTCCCAGCAAGAGGCACAGAGGAGACTGGCATCCTGCCTGCACAAAAACTCTGTCTCAAACAATGCGGTTAGTGGTTCAATAAGACTATTCGCGTACATCGCTCTGGAGCTGATGACCAACGAAAACAAAACAAAAACAGGGAAATCAATAAACAGAGAGAGGCGACATAGAGACGGGGAGGGACAGAGGGAGAGAGATTCAGAAAACAGAGGGGGGGGGGAGGAAGAAGAGACGTTCGCAGTGTTTATGTTTGGAGTGAAGATCGCTTCGGCGAAAACAAACACGGGCAGATAATCCAACGAGGCCGTTTTAACCGATGGTCACGCTGCTACGCACACACAAACACACTCAGCGGGGCCGCCGGTGGGACAGCCCGTCTCCGTTTCACTCCATCGATTTAGTTGGACGGGGACGGAGAGCTCCTGGTGTCTGAAGTCCTGGGAACGGCTTCACGTTATTCCCACACAGACTAATTCCCTTCATCCTTTCTCCGCTGTCAACTGTGTGATGTGTCACGGTACCGACTGTAACACCGAGAACACGCGGCACGACATAAAGGAAGATTATGACCACTGATGGCGGCCGGTCATGCAGAGTGAACTGTGGTATGTGAACCGGTGGTTCCAGCTGGTTTTTCGCCGTCTTCCAACATTATCATGACGGATTCCACTGATGGATTTTTGGCGAGCTATGATCAGACTTTCCAAACCAGCTGAGAGCTCTGACATAACCATCCTGACAGATTGTCTGTTTTGGCGAAAAGAGGCGTTTCTGTCCTCCATCATTTAGTTGGACACCTTGTGCTCCTGAGTGAGACGTAATCAATTATGAAACATGTGACTTCCTGCTTCTACTAAAGAACCAAGAGGTACAACTATTCATGTTTGTCTTGGGTAACTTAACCTCGGTGTTGACTGAGGAGACGCATTGAATGATGATGTTTTGATGAGGGGTTTTTAATGGATATTTCATGAATCTGGAACATTTTAGAAAATGTGCTCTTCAGCTGAGGCTAGAGATGGGATCTAAGGTGTCAGTGTGCTTCAGAGCAGCAGGGAAAGATAGAAACACTTCAGCCTTCAGACGAGGTGGTTTAACTATAGTACCACGGAGGATGATATGTGCCGTGTTATGAGTGGGTTCCTGTGGGTTTTGCTTGTTCTGGTGCATGCAAACAAGGATGCACGTGCACGCACACGATCATCATCACGAGCTACAACGCGGTTAGCTTGACTATACTTTGAGCCTGACTACAGTAGCAGAGCTGAAAGGCTGAGACGAGCACAGCCGTGACTGATGGCTTGGTGGTAATTCCAAGCCCGGCGTCAGTGTCGAGTTACACCACACATCTAGACACGAGATACCTCCTCACCGCTCTGTGCCGGCCTAATGAACACTACCCCACACAGAGGACACCTGCACTCACATGTTCACTAGCCATCGCACACATCAGACCAGCCTTCCCGTTCTTAAATCAAGACGCTGGGCATTACATTACAAGATTATCTTATCTTAAATACTTTAGTATTAAACTTCCATTCTCTGACAAATACATGTGTTAACAGTAGCTTAAATCAGTAGCTTGTATAATTGTTTTAAATCTAAATTCATGCATCTGACACTCGAACTGTAAATGACCCAGAAGTGTGAACTCAGGCTTCACTGTACAGCATGACTTTGTGAGGGGAAAAATGCTGAGTGGTGCCGTTGTGCTGATCCAGCACTTACTGAAGAGATGAAGATTGATTTTAACGGCTTGTTGATGCTCATAACTGTCAGCTAAAAGTTTTGTGGCACTTCTGCCCGAATGCAGCTTCATCGATCGGTGCCTGAGAGAAGCTCCGTGGTTTTACGTCGGAGGAACCAGCTGCTCAGAAAACAAATCCACTTCTTCTTTCGATCAGGAAATGACTGACGGCTCCCTCGCTCGCCCTTCCTGTGAGAGACTGAAATCGCAGGCTGACCGTCAAAGAGCATCTGATAGATTCACTATTTTGTGATTTGAGGACATTTCCGAAATCTCTGCAGAGTTCGACTCATTCCTTAAACACGTGTTTTATTATGTGCATTGGCATCTGGTTTCTACCTGCTTCCTAAATCACTCTCCCACAATGCATCTGCTGTTTTTATGCCAGTAAACAAGGTCAAAGGTTAGGAGACACAGTTGACTGGGATCCGTGCCACCACCAGGAACTGCAACATTTTTTAAACCTGCAATCCGCCCGGTGGAACAACGCTTTCATACCCGTGCTTAAGGTGTAATTAGAGGATAATAAAAAGAAAATGGGCCGGCGTCTGGAGTGGGATGGCACGGAGGTGTGAGAGACGTAAAAGAGCTGCTGGGGGTCTATAAATGGAAGAGGAAGGAGAGATCTGATTGGCAAAAACATGTACAGTGCATGCTGGCGTACTGTATGGTTCAGTTTAACACACACACACAACAAGATCTTGAATCACAGCAGAGACATGTTTGCTAGTTCAGACAAAAACCAGCCCGCGGGGTCATTGGGGAGGAACAGGCACAGACACGCTCACACCGTCTGCAATGAAAGAGCGAGAGAAGTACTTCAGGGTGTGTTTTAACAGGGACACTCAAAACCGAGTCCAGCCGAGTGTTTGATCCGGCTCCTTACGTAATCGTTCTCTCCATTAACCACAGTCACAACGCGCATCAGTATAGAGTTACTGAAAAACTGGTCCTGCTAAATCCAACAGATGAATAGCCAAGTTAGTCCAACCTCTTTGCATACGTATATGCTTTGTGGTTTGTATTCAGTCCACAGTTGCGTCCGTTCCATTTCCTCTCTGGATTTGAAGACCTACTCCACCAACCCCCCCCCCCCCCCCTCCCCGAAAAACCCAACTGAATCAAGCAGAACTCCTTGAAACAATTGTGAAGATAAGTATTATGAAGCCAGACATGGCAACATGTGGTAAATGACGCATTCATTTCCAGTAGTGCTTTGCAAACAGTGTGAACAGGCGCTGGTGCTGCGAGGCGTGACCGCAGATTAGAGCTATTTGTTTGACTGCTGATTATCACGAACCTACAGCTTCATACCCACAAGGCCAAAGCAAGGGATCAGTCGCCGGGCACCACGGTGAACGGAAGGAGGGAGACATGGAGGGCAGAAGAAGAGCAGAGAGAGACAAGAGGTGAAGAAACTAATCGAGAGACGAAGGAAGAGATCGTGAACACAGAATGAGAACGAAAGGAGGGAAACTAATAGACAGTGAAGACTAAAAGAAGAGAACGAGACGTACAGTAGAGATGGTGTGACTAAGTCTCCAAGTTCAACCTCATTCGTTCCATGTTGCCCCTTCTGCCCACGCCACCACATCTTACACGGCGGTCTGGCCAACTAAAGCAAGGCTTACTGCCATCCGAACACTCATCTTGGAAATAATGGTATGGAGGGAAAAAAAACGAGAAGAAAAAACGTCTTTGGACACATAATTGCTAGTGACACAGAAAAATGCCTTGGACAATGCCAGGTGAACTCAGAATTATTTCTTTTTCATAAATGCGATTCCTCAAAAGGCTTCTGTTAGACCACATGCTAAGCTAAGTCTGACCCCATTAACATGTGACATTCTGCAACTCTGAATCAGAGTCATCAGGATCAATTTCTCCACATTTGTCGAGGTTACGGCCGGCAACAAAGCCGGGTTTGTTTTGGTTTCTTTCCAGTTACACTAATGGAATCGGGATTCTTGAAGTCCTTGTGGTTTTCACACTACATGACTGGGGGGGGGGGTCACACACTACATGATTTATTACCAGCGGTAATGTCCGGTCACACACAAGAAGTGGCGCAGGAAATGATGTAATACAATGGGCTGGACAGGATTGTTTTTGTTCAATCAATCCACAGAACATTATTTACTTTAATATCGGTTCACACACGACTTTGCTCTTCATAGCCTGTTTCCTATGAGTGCAACAACAACTTTGGTCCGAGTTGCACATGCAACACATACGGTAAAGTTGCTATTGTTACAGGCGACCCTCACCCCAGGATTCCCCTCAATCCGTGTCTTGCACTCTCATTGGCTGTCGCTCAGCCGATAGAGACATCCCAGATATTTAGCCTGCTAGATATCTGGGACGTCTCCGCGATGCATCGGCGAGCCGGTCTGCTTGCGTCTTTGAACAGTTCAAAGACTGTTTCTATGCTTGATTGCCGATATGCTTAAGTCGTGTAGCGTGAACTCTGCACAACTGATTTGCTTACGATGCATTTTGTGAAGCAGCAGAGTTATTTGTATCTGTTGTAAAAACATAAGTGGGTGTTTACGACCATCGCTGATACTAATCGATTGGGAAGTTCAATAAAAATAACATTTAACAAGCAAGTTTCTATTTCACCTGAGACACTCTGAAATGGTAGGAACACCAGACAGCAATCTAACATAAATGCTTTGAAAGATGTTTTTTTGCGGCAATGCAAATGCGAGCATATGTTCTTTTAGGTGAAGCGAGACAACAAACTATTTTCAGGGGACTGCGATATGTTCGTCTTTCTTGGAAAGCAAAGCCAGATCTCGACTAAGCTCTGCCCTCAACCGAGCTGTGTCATCACTGTAAACCGACCATGCAGGCAACTAAGAGGAAGATTGTTTGTTAAGCCTTTGTTATTTGGTCTTGTAGCTCCTGGATTTACAGCCTCTGTGGTTGGACGTCTAGTTCCGCTGCTGTGTTCCTGCTTTCACGCCCCTCTAATCGACCTCAACGTCTACCGATTGTTCTGATTAACCTCCTGCAAACTGAACATTTCAAGCTGCTTCGTATCAAACACTTTCCACACACACACAAACTACTGGGAGTCTTTTATTGTGAAGCAGATATTGTTGTCTTATTTGCCCTCATCACAGGATCTCATCCTGAAGCCCAGCATGCCTCAGGCATCCCGACATCATATAAAAAACAAGGCATCTTTATCCCGTGAGCAACTTATCAGGGCGATGCTTTAGGTGATTGTGGTGCTGCTGTGAGGCACGGGGGAGCTGTACAGACTTGTTCCTGTTCATAACAACATGGGCGCCGACTGACTAGCGAGCAGATGGAACAAGAGGTGCAGGCAAACATACAAAAAAGTGAAAGTGTTTAAGGACATAATGTGAAGAATGTTGAGCTAAAAAAGGCTCAAGTTATACAACACGGTTGTCTGACCAGCAAACGCCGGCTTGAACTTAAGACATAACATATATGCAAATAAGAGACATTCCTCAACCCCGGAGGACTCCGCTGGGTGTACAGACTGGACGACTTTGATGAGGCGCAAATTACATGTCTGTCGAGTCCCACACGAGGACTTCTACTGGAACAGTACGTTGGAACTGCCCCTCGGCTGCTCAGGTTGAATGTCTACGTTAAGTGAAATAACCGTACGTTTTGTACAGTAAACAATTTGAAACATGCCACAGACAAATTGTTTGGTCATGGTGACACAGAGAAACACAATGAGCAGGAAGTTATCCTAATAATCCGGTATTGTTTGTTCCTCGTACTCTGTTTGGGGAGAGACGTGCATGCCTGAAGCATGACTATACTAGGTGTGACTGTTCATATTTCTACCCATTGACCCATCCTGACATCGTCAAGCTCGCAATATTACCTAAAGGGGGCGGGACTTAGGCAGGGTCAACTGCGAGGTGCCGTAATATCTTTACTCATTCATTTCCCGACAGAAGATTTACAACGTCTGGTTACTCTGACTCTGAATAAAGAGGAAGACACATGGTGACACATTCATGTTGGGCTGGTCGGCCTCGGTATGCGTTTTACTGCTGACTAAGATGGTCGTCTCGTCTCAACACAGACCTGCCAGCCAAATGACAGATGGTTGTTTGGTTGAAGGGGGGGGGAGCAGTGGAGGCAACAATGGTCCCATGCCACTTGCCTGTCAGCACTGTCCCAAATGAATGCTGTAAATATTCATCACAAGGAATCAGATCACTTGCACGGCAAAATTAATCACAAAACGCGGTTGAGAGGAAATTGTGGGGCGAAGCAGTGGGAAGCTAACCGCAGCGAAAACACTGAATTACAGGGAGCAGAAGTGAAGAGGATGTTCTGCTTGTGCTGGTGAATGGATGAGGAGAATACTTGCAGTTGTAAGAAAGACTTTGATGGGTGTTTCGGGTGAAAGAGAAGATCCACCATCGTCTGTTCTGACTAAACTTTGCTCCCCACTCGCTCATGTTGCAAGAGTCCTGTGGGTTTGTTCAGTAATCTACTCTGCAATGCATAATGCTGTCAATGCTGTGTAAAGGCAGATTGTACTCAGTAAATGGACTTTACAGGGTGGCACTGGACCCAAGTAACGCATGACAAAACTCTTACATATGAAGCTTTTCTCCATGATATCAAATATGTGTGATCAAAAATAGCAATAGTTCGGAAAGACCTTACACATTAGGAGTTAGTTAATTTGCTTCATCAGAACTGTGTGCTTGTGGTTTGATCAGACTTGATTTGCAGTAGTCTGACGACATCAGCAAACAACCCCACAACCGTCATCACATTTTGGATTGTTGCTAAATCTTGATATGGTGCACAGAAGAAGTATGTGACATCGCCTTTTCCCCAATTGAGTCCTGTCCACTTCAAACCAGGGAGAAAATCACAAAACAGCAGGGACACACATTTATGGTGTTAAATTACAAAAGCTTTGGCAGAAAACTGTGTGTTCGTGGAGGACAACGGTGCAATCAGATTGAGGAAGTAGGTTTTCAGGTTTCCTGCTATAACATGCCAGAAAGTGTGCTTGTGAAAAGGCCGATAGAAAACTCTGCAGAATGTCCCTGAAATCTAAAAAAGGTAAGACAAGATTTCCATTCCACTGCAGTCCTACCTGGTTGTTTGGTTTGTGCTGCGAGGAGGTCCCCGGGATGTTGAGCGAGTGACTCCTGGTGACGGAGGCTCCCGTTGATGCTCTCCTGTGCTGTGAGCGAACCGTCTGCAACGCCTTCGCCTCCGGCGGAGGGCTGCTGCTGCTGGTGGTGGTGGTGGTGGTGGTGGTGGTGGTGCTGTTCCCTTCGGTCTCGAGCACCGCGTCCCAGGGATCCCCCGCGACTCCTGGTACTGTCGGCGCAGCGCCCCCCGATGCCATAGATGCTTCCTCATTCTCAGCTTTGTGCTTTGTCAGCGGGTCCAGATCCAGCCAGTCAAAGCGGCTGATGCTGGGGGATTCCACCGCTGCTGGCTGCTGGGGTGGTGGGTTGGGCGCCAGAGAAGCTGCGCCCGCTTGAGAGGAATCTACCTCGATGCCGGCCGATTTGCCGTTCTTCAAGTATTCTGAGGTGCTGGCAATCTTGTCGAACAGTTTGGCCATCTCCAGGTCCACGGTCGGCTGCGGGAAGACCATGGCGGCGGCGGGCTGGATGGGAGCGAAGGCCATGAAGGACGGCTGCGTCGCCGTCAGGGCCATGAAGGGCGACATGGTCGGAGTGAAGCCATTCTGAAATGTGCCTGGTTTGGGGAACGGAGCAGAGGGGAAAAGCGGGGCAGGTTGGTGGGTGGGAGTGGACACATTGGAGTTCGATGGGGTGGACAGAACAGGCGTCCACTGGCCGCTGTTGAAGGGAGAGCAGCTACCGGGGTTGCCTCCAGGGTAGGAGGCGCTGAGGTTGAACCCCAGCAGGGACGAGGGGCGGGACACTTTGCTGTTAACCCCAAAGTTGTCATCCAGTAGGAGCTTTTCAAGTTCCTCATTGGTCAGCTTGTCAACATCGATATCCCTGAACGTGTTTTGCTCTGCCGGCTTCTTGGTCTCTGGGAAGACAATGAGGTCCTTTTCGGGTCTGTTGGTGGCGGGTAAAGGCCGAGGAGCAGTAGTGGTAGATGTGGATGCTTTGGAGGAGGATAAGGAGGCTGCAGAGGAAGACGAGGATGTCGAAGCTGAAAGAGTGGGTCTCTTATCCCTTTGCAACTTTGCTAAAGCCTCTTCCTCCATGCGGAGGGCTTCCTCTTTACCCACAACCCCCTTTGGCTGGGGGACAACCACCTTGAACCCATTACCACTTGATATCTGGGCCATTGTGTCAACTGGAAGGTGCCATGAGTGTGACAGCTTGTAAGTGTGGCTGAAAGGGTTGCGTAGCAGATCTTTAAACACCTAAAAAAAAAGAAGGGGGAAACATTTGGATTAATGACATCAAGAGGTGGTCAAACAGATTCAAAGCAGCCGGTGTAGAATTTAAAAACATTTTGAGACTATATTGGCAAATCAGACCAGAAGAATTATAATATTGCCATTCATAAGCATTTCTTTATGAGCTGGTCGTAGACAGAATGTGTATCAAATATTGTTTATTGTGTGAAATGCATGACAGCTTTAGTTCAGTTCTTTATGGAAGGTTTCTCTTGGGCTTGCTGCTGTGACCTGGCATCGATTGATTATTGATTTGTCATTTGTCACGTATGCACAGCCGGTAATTACTCGCGCTGGATTTTGGAGTGACGGGCGTCATTCAGGTCACATTACCAGCATGTTCATGACATCTAAGCTGATCAGCTCGCCCACAACAAGCTCTCGCCCATCAGTGAGCCTCTTTGTCGTTCACCGTGACATTGAAAAGGTGCACTGAGCAATTGTTTAACCAAGCAGCTGGGCCGACCACATACCAAAAAAAGACGTAATCAAACAGCAGCAACGCGATTTATAACAAGGAGGTGACATATGACTCACGCCACTTTGTAACCTACAAATCTGTGTGCTTCTGTTCAGGACAGGAAGTAACAGCTCCTTAGTGAATAATCTCCCATCTCAGGGTGATGTCATCAAACTGCTTTTTCCTTCTCAAAACAACCCAACAATGGCTAACTCTTGATAATCCAAACTATTTACGGTTGCCCTACAACAGGCGGGAGCCACGAGTATCCCACGTCTACAGGACGAGAACAACACCGCTGCAGAGAGTGTCTTGTGGTCCTGAAACGACACGGCGCCTTCTCAAAGGCCACCATTCATTGAGCGATCAAAGCCCCAGGGTTGAGTGAGTTCCTTCCCTCCCCAGGCGTCACCGGCCTCTCCTGAGCTTCCCCCCCCTCCCATTGTGGTGGAGAGGGCTGGCTGTGCTGGGGCTCGGGGCTAGCCTAGCACTATTGTGCAGCTGAGGAATTTGGCATGCTAATCAGCCCAACGGGTCTCTCTCCCTCTCCCTCTCGCTCTCTTCCCCTGGCTTTCTCTCACTCTGTTAGCATTATGTTAGCACCGTGGCCCAAGATTGTCTTATCAGCTGTGCTAACACCAGCGGGCCGTGACAATGTGGCTGCATTCATTAGGCATTTGACTCTGGGAGCTCGGTGCCAACTCCGCCAGGAGCACAGCTTTGGGACACTAAACGCATCAAAGGGTCATCGTCTTCGTGGCGCCTGCTGTCACCGACGCCTTCATTCACATGCTCCGACCAAAGCAGTCCATCTGTGTGTTATTGAGTCTGCATACTGTCAGAATGCCCTGTATGGTAAGCTTAGTACTTAAAGTCACTGTTCTATAACCAAAAGATCAGAGCCCCTTAACTGCAGAGTGTCAGGTTGACTCACCGAGCCAGACACTAAACAGCAGCTACTTCCTGGTTCTGTATGTAATCAGTAGGTCATCTAAGAAACCGCATAATGTGATAAAACTGTTTCCTACTGTAGATAATTGCAGATTGGGGCCGATAATGCAAAACACAGTAGCGTATCCAACAGAAGGAAGACTGAGACGAGCACAATGGGCTGCATGCTGCTTTAACAAACGGGAGATTCAACAGGACTCAAGCTACACTAAAATACCCAAAACCACGGCTAAACACAGACCCTCCTGAATCAAGATGGTCATATGCTTAAAGCCCATATAAGGCACCAGGAGACATACAGAGAAGGAAAGCCCCACTTGTGGAGAAAAGCCAACGGCAGCCAAGACAAATACTCTGCACCGCACCATGGCAGAGGATGGCAGAGCCGTAAGCCTCCAGTGAAGATGCTTCACGGACTGAAAAGATGTGAGGAAGCGGAGGTCACAATAACAGTTTGTACCGGAGAGACTGGAGATCACTTGCTTGATGGTTTGACAAAGCCACCATCGTGGGTTTTTAACCCCTTAACATGCAGTTTAACTTGCCCGTTAGGTCGCTTTAATATTGTAAAATCATCTTATTGTGCCAGCCTCACACATATATTATATATCAGCTTGTTCCAGATTTTCAATGAAGCTAAATTAAAGATTTGTGGCTATTCATCCCCATAATTAGTCCGCATTTATATTTCACATAAAGTACCCGTTAGCAGGAGGAGGAAGCTCGTATTCCCTCTCTTACTTGACAGACTACTCTTTTGGGTGCATCAGGGCCCCTAACCTCAAAATAATCACAAACATACCTACTTTCAATATATTCAAACCATAGATCCCATTACGTGTAAATGTTCTACATTTTTTAGCACAATTTTACAAATATGTTGCCAAAGATTCATACATATTTTGCGTCTTCTGAGACTTTTGGATTTCCACTAGAATTAGAGATTAAAGAATACGTTTTAAAAGCGTTCTAGTCGGTTGAAACAACAGCTCGGTGTCCATGTGAGCATCGCTGTCGTCGGTCGTCCTGTTCATACAAACCCTGAAGAGATCACTTCTGGAAGCAATTTCAATGCAAGTGATGGAGGACAACCTGCTCTGTGCAATAATACAATCCACAGTACATCTGAAAGTCAAATCAAGAGGATATCTTTCAAAGTTACAGTCGTTTCAGTGTAAAAACCCTGCCCAGGGAAACACTAACGGGGGTTTTGTACTAAAAAGACTAACTTTAGAAGATACACACTTGTTAGACTCACTCGGACTGCTTCAGATAAACTGTGGAATACATTTGTGCACAGAGCGAGGACAGAGAGTTTCCTCCACATCTCCTCCACTGAAAGTACATCAGGAGAGGATCTCCTCATGTCAACCGGGATGATACGGATACAGCAATCAAAAGCTGCCTCATGTCAGTAAGTGAACTTACTTTTGTTTTAACTTGTGAACCTATGTTGAACCTAATGAGACAGAGTGTTTCCTTCCAGTAGCTGTGCAAAAGTGCAGATGTTTGCGTTTCACTGGACCGCCGATCAAAGTACAGCACATCTTTAAAATAAGGAAAATAAGTAACCAGGTCAAGTTTATAGATGTGTTTCTGTGGGGAAAGTTAACGGCGCACTCAAATCTTTGTTTTCTTTTTCCTGCACCGGCTCATCTATTGCTGATGTTCGCCTTGTGCAGAACACGAAGTCTGCAGAAAGAAAACAACAACAGACAGGACCACTGGGCCACGTTCACCAGCGAGGGTTTAGTCTGACAACCACAGTATTTACACAATGCATTAAAACTAACCGTGTCTTTGAAACTGCAGGAGCTCTAATGGAACACAGAATTGCACATTTGGTGCTTGTTATAAGCAGAGAAACACATACAATCACTGCACACAAGCAGTCCCATGAATTCTTTAAATCTGACTATGATGTGTGTGTGTGTGTGTGTGTGTGTGTGTGTGTGTGTGTGTGTGTGTGTGTGTGTGTGTGTGTGTGTGTGTGTGTGTGTTAATTAGCTAAAAATCTAAATTGTCCCTCTGCTGACTTTGGGGGAAACCCTTTCCTCTGATCCCCAGTGTGGATGGTTAGCTCTGAGGTATTGTATAATAATCACATTTTAGAAGACATTCACTGGAAATACAAACCGACTGAAGTGTTGTTGTGACTCCGCCTCCGTTCACCGCTAACTGAACATACAAACAGTGTGTACAGCCGTTAAAACACACTTTGGAACTTTTAACTTTGTTGGATGCTAAAGTTAGCCGCTAACAGAACGTTACGCAAAAGCAACACCAACAGGTAAACAGAGCGCTGAGAGAAACGTGGAACGTGAGCTGAAAACACGGCACACCACGGCGAGAAAGTTTACACGAGTGTTCCGCACTTTGCAGGGGCAGAGATTTTTAAATGATTTAAAAGTACCCAGAGAACTGCTTTGCGGTCCTGCCGACAACAAGGAAGGAAACGCAGCTTTAGTCGCGCTGGAAACGGACCGTTGGGACACGACGGAGCTGCAAACCGTGGATCTCAGGCCACTACGAAGTACAACTTCAACACGCAGACATTCACCGCGGACACGGCTACTTTCTTACCTTTTAGCGGTGCGGTGTTTGGAGCCATTTTTCCTGCAGCTGCATTTTTTTTTCCATCCACTTGCACCGAAGAGACGTCAGTTCCTGTTGAGGTGGTTGGATGTGAGTTTTTGGTTGGGTCGGTTTTTTTTTTTTCTGTTGCTGAAGATTAAATGTGACAGCAGCGCCACCGTGTGGACCAAAGTAGTTAGTGTTGAGACGAACCTGTTCGTGTTTTGTGCAGCATTAACACACCGCCAGTGATGGAAGAAGTACTCACACGTGTTGCCTGAATACAATGCTCAGAGAAAAGTCATGTGTAAATATACATTTACACCACGACATTATAATTAGTACAACTTTAACTTTGCACTACTGTTTAGTTAGTTAATTTAATATTGTTCTATTTCATTGTACATATTGTGCATTTTTATACTCTGTTACTTTGATTGCTTATCTGTATCATAATGCTGCTGTAGTGAACAAATTTCCCCTTACAGGATTAATAAAGTATCTGTCTGTCTATCCGTCCATCCATCCATCCATCCATCTATCTATCTATCTATCAAGGAGTCAGCATCACTAATGTTGCAGCTGGTAAAAGGTGGAGCTATCTTAAACTACTGTGTGTCCTGCTGGGTAGCTTCGGCTATAATAATACAACATCAAATATTAGATGATTTATATTTTCTAAAAATGATCTGAATCAGTAAAGTAACTAATGCTTTTGAATAAATGTAGTGCACAATATTGACTTTGAAATGTAATGGAGTAGAGATATAAAGTAGCATAACATGTAAATACTCAAGTAAAGTAAAAGTACCTCGAAATTGTACAAAAGTACAGTACTTGAGTAAATGTACTAAGTTACAATCCATCACTGAACACCACATTAAAATGCTGTTTATTGTATCAGTGATAACAACCCCACAATGTATCCTGTATATAAACTGTAACAAGATATTTTTTGTAAATTGTGTACACTTATTTCACTGCTGTAAACATGCAGAGAGTGAGGGGTTGGTTTAATTTATTAACAACTAATTAAACAGACAAATTAATTATTTGTGGCTTTTACGGTTTAAAGCGTTAATCCGATAATCATTTTCCGACGAAGAATTGTTTTTTTCTTTGTTTTTCTTATGAAACTGTAAACCTGTCATCAGAATAGTTATCAGAAGTAGGAGGGAAGTGTATCAATGTCCAAAATACAGAAACATAATTAATACAAAATGATAATGATGTCCAATGCTATGATATAAACACATCCTTTGTGTATTTTGAGTAAGATGTTACATATATAATACTATATTACTCTCACACAGTAATGCATCCGTAATAACTATGAAGAACATAAGACGACTTATAATAATTCGACTTTTTGTGTCAATGTAGTATCTTAACATTATGCAATTGCTCGTACTTTTACTTAAATAAAATATCTGATTACTTATCCCACCACTGTTGGTACCCTGTGGGTGTTTTGTTGTTCAGGCATACTCACTCCTACCATGTGTGCAGTAGCTAGACTGTGTAAACACTGTTAAACATGTGGGTGAAAGGAAACAATGATGCAATGATAGACTAAACACACACACACACACACACACACACACACACACACACACACACACACACACACACACACAATGTGCATCCCAAATCCATTGTCCATTGTCATTGTTGTTGCTCTTTATGTTCATATATATTCTTCGATATATATTTATATTGTACATAGTAGTTGACTGTTAAATGTGTATGCTTAGTTTCTCTGTTCTACTTTGTTGTCTTTAATGTCCTTGTTTTTATATTATTTTGTATATTCTATGTATTCTATGAGTGCGCATACATGACCAATAAAGCTGAGTATGATTCTGATTCTGATTAAATTAGACATGTTAAATGAGCTTTTGGACAACATAAAGAAAAACAGTTTGTGTTTTACAGCAATTTTGACCCAAAACGCCAAATGAATGACATCAATTCCATCGAAATGCTGAATATTCTCCATCTCCGTTGATTTAATTCGCACTGGACCAGTGCTGCCGTGTACACATATATAACTAAGTGTGTGATCCAGTTTTACAACACGATTAATAACGTTTCTTACACACAAACTCTAACTCCGCCCTCGTGAACGCCACGTACGGTTTTTTTCTCAGAGCGCCTTATTAAGTCACACGTGTTGACGCGCTTAAACTCTTTGACTGACAGGTCGAGCGCCCAATCAGCTCTCAACGCGACTGTTTTGCTAAAGAAAGTGTACTTTTCCCCCTGGCCAATCAGGAGCGTCGGGAGGCGGGGCGTTGCCGTGGTGATCACAACCTTTTCCTCTCTCCCTGTAGGTTGTGGCCTCAGAGAAGCTCGTGTTGTTGGTGGATGACAGCTGTAAACAAGCTCCAGGGAAGCTCGGAGGCACTTTGAGGAACAACCAAACGGTAAAGAGCAAAGCAAGAGCAAAGCAAGAGCAGCTCAAAGTAAGTAGACATGTGCAAGTAGGGATTATTATACGTGAAATGCGATTCATTCTTCCAATTGACCACATCATAGGGCTTGTTTTTGCAGCTTTGGGATAATGAATTAACTAGCAACCGTGTTAACGTAAAGTGATACGGTTAGCTCGTGAGCCTGTCGTGACGTGTAAGTTGCAGGTTCACACAACTCTGTTTGAAGATGGAAGGCTACAGGTGGACGAATTGCTTCAAAGTGGGCTCGTTGCGTCTTTATCCACCAAAACACGTTGCACAGCGCGTTGCTTGTGGCAGAGAGTTGCTTTTGGGATTAGGACTAACTTGCATAACCTCATTCCATATGGTCCCCCCGTGATGTTGTGTGCACCTGTCCACACACACTGGACATGTACGAATACACAACAAGAACTCCACGAGAGATGTGTGCCGTGTTTGTGTAGCATCACAACATCAATTAACATCAATTAACTCCTATTTGTCTTCATTTATGTGCCGAACCAGATGGCGAGTGGTAGAGGCGTGGCCCACTGTGGGCTGGTGCTGCTGAGTTTGTGGCTGTGCATCCAGTCAGTTCCGATCAGTGTGGACAAGACCAAAGAGAAGCCTCAAGAAGAGAAGCTGCAGCCACCACAGAGTGCTGTGAGTCTCCGTCGTACACAGCAATGTCACACTTAAAGTCTTGCAGCTGATTACACCAAATACCTCTGGGTCGGGCCCAGGATGGAATCTTTTGTGTGTTTGCAGTGTCTCAGCGAGGGGTGTTTCACATGGAAAGTGCACTTGCTTCTGGGTGAAAGGTTGACTGTAAAATTCAGAGTATTTCAGAGGTTTTGCTCAAAACAAACAAGCCGTTACCAATACCCGTTTGAATTAGGTGCTGTCGTCATCAGCAGAGTTGCGTAAGACAAAGGTTTTCCATAATGGCCCTAAGTCGAGTTAGAAGTTAACAGGTTAAGTGAAGATGTTAGTCCTCTGTCAACAAACACTGATGTGTGCTTCGGCTTCATGCTTCAGGAGACCGGGCTGCACTACGACCGCTACCTCAGGGAAGTCATTGAGTACCTGGAGAAAGACCCCCACTTCAAAGAGAAGCTCAAAAATGCCAACATGGATGACATCAAGGTGCGTCTGCACACTCGCGAAACACGCCACTGTTTTTTGTCTGACACGAACACTTTGTATTGAGCTGTGGCGTGTTGATTTTCCCGTTCGCAGGATGGCAAACTTTCCAAAGAGCTGGACTTTGTCCAACACAATTTTCGGACCAAGCTGGACGAGCTGAAGAGGGAGGAGATGGGCCGGCTGCGGATGCTCATCAGAGCCAAACATGACATCCAGGGGGGGAACGGTAAGCACTCCGGCACGTCATGCTGATGTGTCGCTAACCAAACTTGAGCTTCTTAAAGTTGCACAAGAGGTTTTGTAATTCGCATCAGCAGTCGAACGTAGGATGTGGCTCTGAAACAGAAGAACATGATGTAATACAGCAGCTAACGGGGACTTACACTGGCCAGAGTGAAGAGTTGTGTAAAGTAATATCACGTGGACGTTTAAAAACAGTCGTACAGAATGTGTGGACACATTTTCCGAGGTGGTGTCATAATAAATCAACACATTTACATTTATCTACTCTTGCTTAACTCTTTTCTAGTGTAAATTTGAGCAGAAACTTAAGTAAACAAAGCCGGTGTTTGCCGAGCTGAGTGTCCGTTATATGCTGAACTACTGAAGCACAAAATGTCTCTTTTTGTGAAATGCAGAATAAGTCAAAAGATCTGTTTCATATCTTCAGCTGCTACAGCTGTAGCAGTTTCAAGGTGAAATAACATGTTTCCTTATTCCCGTCCTTTGCAGGCCGGACAGTGGACCACCAGGCCCTGCTGAAACAGTTTGAGCATCTCAACCACCTCAATCCCAACACTTTCGAGGTGGAGGACCTGGACCGCCTCATCCAATCGGTAAAAGGCAGTCATGACTTCACTAAATAGACAAAGTAGTTTTTACTCAACGGCTGTAGTTGCGGATCCTCATTCATAGAAATGCATCAGGTGAGACAGAGTAACTCCATTCATAAATTGGCATAGCAAGCATCAAACAGTAACAGAGTGTCGGGTACGCACATCCAGAAAACTTCCAACAGATGCTGGATCACAGAAAGTCCATCAACCACAGGATCTGCACATTAATTGCGCAACATTTTGATCAAACAGAGATCTGCCTCAGGCTTTAACAAACAGAGGAATAACTGCTGTTGCCTCAGAGCATATCGACTGCTCGAGCAGAACAAATAACCGACATAAACACACGGCGGCCCCACACACGCACTCAGGGTTATCTTAGATACAGATTCCCACATTTTGTTTTTGTTCCTGTTTTTAGTCACAGATTGGATGGATAAGACTTTTTAAAAGCGAATAGGGAACATGCTCCTCTCCTCTACACTGTGTGTGGGTACTGTAGTGATGCTGCTTGTATGTAACTGCATCGCAGTCCGACCCATAATCCCAGTAAAGAACACCTCGCCTCATATCATTACTATAACTAGGATGATAACTACGTGTCAAACAGCGAGCCGGGTGCCTCAGGACTGTTTTCGTGTCACATGACGGCTTCGTGGTTCTTTGTTGGAGAGCGCAACGTGTTTCTTGTGAACTAAGAATAAACAAAGGGGAAGTCAGCTCTCTCTATTTGTGTGTTTTAGGTGTTAACAAACAATTCATGCCTTGGTATTGCTCGGTGACATACATACAATACAGATACTTTTGTGTTTTTACTCAAGTATCAACGGCCATAAGATTTTCATATACTGTTTAGCAGGCGAGTACCGGCAGGGATGTAGAGTAAAGAATTACATGAAAGTTTAGTTTTTTTTTATCACAAAAGTCAGTCCAAAAACAATACTTTCAGATTCAAAGGGATCACATTGTGTAATTTGCACTGCACGAGCTAAACACGAGGACCATTTCATATTGATCCCCTCTGAGACATGGCTTCATCAAATGCCATGTTCCCTGAGCATGGACCTGACATTCACACAGCCTGGTGGTTTTACTTGATTGTTCCCAGGACAACTTGTGTTGGGATCAATTCCAGAAAAGTGAACTCTCCTGCGTGTGAGTTTCCCCTCCTCACCTTTTTCTGTTCTCATTCGTAGGCGACCAAAGACCTGGAGAACTACGACAAGGACCGCCACGACGAGTTCAAGAAGTACGAGATGACGAAGGCGCACGAGAGGAAGGAACGTCTGAGGAACATGAATGAGGAGGAGCGCAAGACGGAGGAGCAGCACTACGAGGAGATGAGAAAGAAACACGCCGAGCATCCCAAAGTTAACCACCCTGTAAGGCTGCTGCTGGAGCTCATTCATTCAACTCATTTGAAGCGATTTGTGCTTCAAGGTGAACTGACAACCTCCTGTGGTGTGTGTGTGTGTGTGTGTGTGCAGGGCAGTAAAGACCAGCTGAAGGAGGTGTGGCAGGAGTCAGACGGGATGGACCCAGACAACTTTGATCCCAAGACCTTCTTCAAAATGCACGGTAACCCAAAAACCGCTTACATCTTACCCACCCTCTTGTTCCCCCTCAGGGAAACACTGTTAGCTCTGTCAGCACTTTCGCCCTTATTTAATGCTGTTAGCATCGTTAGCTATGAGCCGTTGAGAGGCAGTCAAAATGCTCCCAGTCTCATATCATGCACCTCTGAATATAAGACTCGTGATTCTACAATCTAGTGAAAAAAGATCTCATTAAATCTGAATGTTTTTTTTGATACGAGCACCATAACACACTGTTGACATCGTATTAATCTGTGACAAACGTGTTCATTCCGGTCATTGGTTTTGTGTTGCAGACAGCAACGGAGATGGCTTCCTGGATGAGAGCGAGCTTGAGGCTCTCTTCACTAAAGAGGTATTGGTGTTGCAGTATTCAGGTCTAACTGGTTCTGCACATTTTTGGGAGAACGTGAAGTCTAAATTAGCATCTGTATGTGTCGTTAAAGCTGGAGAAGGTGTACACCCCGGGAAATGAAGAGGACGACATGGTCGAGATGGAGGAAGAGAGGCTACGAATGAGAGAGCACGTTATGAGTGAGGTGAGCCGCCACAGTAACAGACCTGGAGCCTGTCCAGTGTTATTGATACAGCAACAATCACAGATGATACATCCTCCCTTTGAATGCAGTCAGTAAAGAGATTGACTTTGAATATTTAGCACCAGAACATAGCTCCAAGTGCATTTCTCCTTTTTTGTCAAAAGTGCAGTATTGTTTTTTTGAAATATTTCAGTTTACAGCACCCCTATTTGATAAATGTGTCCATTTTTAAAGTGCAAAAACTACAATATCCATCTAAGCAATGCCAAAATCAGAACAGGTGTGTGTCAGATATCACTTGATTAGTCATTGATGGAGAAATGTGACAAAATTGTACTCAAGAGTTCATCTTGGAGATCATTTACTGACCAAAAGCTTGTGTTGATGTTCAGGTGGACACCAACAAAGACAGACTGGTGTCACTGAGCGAGTTCATGGCTGCCACTCAGAAGGAGGAGTTCTTGGAAAAAGACGAGTGGGAGGTAAGGGCTGGATTTAATGGAAGAGTCTGATGGATGCCGACAGAAATGTGAAGCTTTACGTGAGAGGATGACGTCAACTGAGCTGAGTCCAAATTTGGTTGAACTTGCTGTCATGTTGGTGCGTTTCATCAATGTTGAATTCAATACAAGTCAGGACAAACGCAAGGTGGTAAACCGTTCTTTTGCAGTTTGCCTAATTTGAGACAAAATCAGTTATCCACCATGTCACACAACGTGGTGCCGCTTTGCTTTATCATGGTAAATTCATCCTATTATGGTTCCCTTCCCGACACAGACTTTAGATCAAAAACCCCTTTACACCGAGGAGGAGCTGAGAGAGTATGAAAACCATCTGGACAACGAGGAGAACGACATCCACAAGAAGTCGGCGGAGCTGCAGAAACAGAGGGAGGAGCTGGAGAGGAAACAGGAAGAACTTAACGCTCAGAAGATTGGGCTGCAGCAGGTGAACTAAAAACATCAAATGATTGTCCGGTTGAATTCAGTCAGGATTACTTCAACAGTCTGCAGGTGCAGTAGACTGACATAGTACAGCGTACATTTTTAGTGCTGCGGTCACTTTTGAGACGCAGTGGGCAGCTTAAAGCAAACTGTACAGTTGTGTTCTGACAAAAATATTTTCCATTTTGTTTTCTCTCCTCAGGCGGTAGAAGAAATCCAAAGGATAAAATCTGCGGTCAAAGGTACGTGTCCCATTACAATGATTGTTGTGTAAACCCTATTTAACCAAAGAGAGTCGATGCAGAACGTTTACAGTAACACAGTTACACTATTGCACTTCTATAAGGTTTGGGGACCCACAATAGATATTAAAAAAGAATCGTCAAAATCAAAGCAGCAGAGGCGAAGACGTCCTGTGTTTTTAGTTTAGTATGCGTTAAACTCCAAACCTGCTTGGACCTGGAGTTCCCAAAACGTTGGAAATCTCCCTCCAGAGCCACAGAAGAGATTATCAGTGGAGAGCCCTTTTAAAGTCATACGGTGCAGAAATAAAACGATGTTTCTTCTGCTTCTACTAGTAGCACCTAAAAAAAGGACTCAAAACCTCAGCTGCCATAATAGCAAATGAGGAAGGGAAAATAGTCTTTATCTGAAATGTCATCGCTAGCGTCCCGATCACGTTCGTGCAGCTCATCGACAATGACTCTCTGTTGCAGAGCCGGACGCTGCTGTGACTGCAGGTGAACCTGCACCAGTTGTACCAGGAAACAGTCCACCGCTGCCCGCTGGTCACCAGCAGAAAGACGTACCAGTGCCGGGACACTCTTAGCAGACCTCGGGGCTCTGTGTGAATGCCAGTGAGCGTGCGTGTTTGCCTTGTAATGATTTCAATTTTCCATTATTTGTTCAGGATTTTCAAAACACCACTTGACCAAAAAAAAATCTACGCCTAAATATTAAGCGCACGTTTAGAAAATCGCGATTTCAGGCTTCAGTGCCCATTACGCTGAATGTGGGCGGCATAAATCCGAAATGTGGAGCCGGTCCAGTGTTCTTGGTGAACAATCAACCCTTTTGTTTTTGTCATTTCGGTCCTTTTATCACAGCAAGGACTCTGTTCTCCATGGGAAGTGTTTTGGCCTGAAACGGTGTGGGGGGGGGGGGGCCTGAAAAGTGAATGTTTTGTTTTGTGCACACTCTAGTTCATTGTCACTGATATTGTTTCGTAGCGGAAATACTTTGAAAAAGATGCATTTATTCCATTAAACTGAGCTGAATATTTCATCAACGTGAATGTCGGACACTTAACTTCACGTTATGCTGCTGGCTAAACAACGAAATGGTCTGATTCTCATCTTTCATGTAGTAACACAAGAAAAATATATTCCAAATATTAGCAAACATCCTGGATCTGTAAAATGTTGTTTCTTTCTTTAATTTCACATGTGATCGTGTACTGTACATGCATGTTGGTACATGTCAGTCGATTTTGTTCTCTAATACATCTCAACTGTTCTATCAGCTCTTAGGAGTCCACACTGAAACAGCATCCGTATTTTATTTGTTTTAGATATCTTGTTTGTTTTATTTGTTATTTTACAAAGTTTATACTTACATAAAATGCATCCATCTTTAGGACCAAATGATTGAATAACATGATGTTTACAGATAAAGTCACATAATTATATATTTAAATCTATTAATGTAATATAATTGTGCTGGTGTTAAGAGTGACAATCGTATGAATTCCAAAGTTGCTGTATGTGTGCAGAGAGCTTGTCTGTGAATTTGTGTTTTTCTTTTCATGATGGAATAATTCTTAATTTATTTATTCTCCACACCACTGTAAATGAAACGTAGCAGGTCGAGATGGGAAATTTAAACTTGATTATATATATTAATAAAACAGATCAGAGAGAGTAAAGGACTCAAAGATAGTTTCTCTTTTCCTGATCAACGAGCAGTTACATCTTTCCCACAACCCGACGTCCTGTGTGAGGAATTCATGAAACTGTACAAGGTTTGAATGTGGACAATAAAATGAATGAGCTTGCAGGTCTGAGGTTTGTGTCTCTTCTTTTAGTCGTACACATTGGGCTCACTGTAAAAACAGTGTGTGATCTAAAGACCTTCCAGGTACGGGATCATCAGTTGTGTATGAATGAAGTGATGGGTGGACATTCAGTTCTGTCCATACGAGGCCTTGAAGCGCTCCTCCAGGTAGCCGCCTCCTGTAACCGGGGGGTACTTGTTGGAGCCGTCGCAGCAGCTGATCAGAGCCTCGTCATCCGGCTGGACGAAGAAGGCCAGAGACTGACGTGTGCTGGAGTCTCCAGCAGGGGGCAGCAAAACTCTGTGGACCTGAGGCAGAGCGGACAACCATGATGACGCAAATCTTTTTTTTTTTTTATCTCACTTAGGGCTGTCACAATATTAGATCTTTTAACACAGAATTATCCTGGCCAAAAGAAATCAAGATAATATATCTATAGAACATTTGGAGGAATGAAAATGAACTACACGTATAATATGAGCGTTGGGAGGTTGAGGGAGAGAGTCTGTAAACCATATAACTGTAAAACAAACTCACCACAGAGACGAAGTGATCGCTGGTCCAGCGCTGCATCAGGTCGGCGACATTGATGAGGACCGCTCCGGGGACGGAGGGAACATAGATGAATTCACCTGAACGCCTCCGCACCTGAAGTTATAACAAGACCGTCCGGTGGATTGCACGCCTGGAGGTTTCTCTCATAGCAACAAATATCAAAACAAACGTCCCGATTGGTAATTCTCGGCGGTGTTACCTGCAGACCCCCAGAGCTGGAAAACAACAGGGTGATGCTGCCGTAGTCTGAATGTTCCCCACATCGCAGCTGACCCTCCTTCACGCTCTCGTGGTTTACTGCTGGGTAGTACAGAGACCGCAGTGTTGTGCTGTTCCCTTCAGCTGGAGGAGACACGACGACACTGGGTTGTTAGCATCATAAACGCGTACCTTGTGCCTCAGATCCACACTACACTGGGAGTTATGGCATTCGTGGCTCTATGGTACAAGAACAAGAGGCTTGGCAACGTTAACTTAGCGAGTGTTACATCAGCGAGGACAGTTTGAATCACTAGGAACATCTGGCCACATCTGTAGCACTGTTGCTGTGAGCAGATGTCTTTATTTTCACCTGCATAGCAGAACGCAATGTTGAATGGACTCCATGCAGATAAACAGTGGCTCACAGAGCCACATATCAGCAGCTGTGCTTTCCAATACCCATACTATTTGAGTCCCAATACATAGTGTGTCAAATGCAGTGCGCCAGAAATACCAGGATGTTCTAACATCCGCTCGCATTTCTGAGCCATCCTTTGCTCAGCAGATGTATGAGCAAGAGGGTCAAAGTTTAAGGTGTTATGAGGTAGTAGTATGTCCCAATTGGATGCACACTGCATCCAACAGTACATTATTTGTAAGGTAAGCTGCATTATGAACTAAAAGTTAAAAAAAAAAAAAAAAAAAAAAGAGTATGTCATTTAGAACGCAGCTCCGATTAAGACTCCTTGACTGTCGAGTGTACATACTTCCTAGGAAACGGTGCGCGCTCAGGAACACCTCCGGGTCCAGACCCAGACTGAGGGCCATCACCCTCAGCACCCGCAGACTCAGCTCTTTACAGCGCTGGAAGAAAGAGGCCTGGATCTCCTGGAACCCTTTTACAGCACCCGATGGCCATTTCTACAGCAGAGGACAACTGATATTGATTTGTGACTGTTTAGGAAAATGTATCTGCAGCTTTGATAGGGAACAAAGATATGGGCTCGGCAGGACAATTGAAAACTGACCTCTGCTCTCTGGTGAACATTCAAGTAGGACAGAGCTTCTAGTTATAGAGTAACTTGTAAAGTGGGATCAATCTCTAATCAAACATTAACAATGAGTCATTACAATGTCAGGATCGAGTGAAGTAACGTTGAATGACTCCTTGAGGTCCGCAGGGCGACGAGGATTCAACCTGAAAAACAAACAAACAGTGATTTAATTCTGAAACGACTGAACTGTGCAGATGAGAAGTGTGTTTGTGTTCATTCTTCTGGTCCCCACCTCTCGATCTCCAGACCCACCCAGCCGTGGTTGGGACTGATGGCGAAGCTTTTCCTGCTGAAGGGTCGCTTCTCTTCTTCTGGCTGCAGGAAGAACGTCTTGGATAGGGTCATAACACGATCCACCTGTCGAAGCACACCAGCAGAAAAGACATTTTACTACTTTAGAACAAATTCGAGGTAGTTTGCTTGAGTATTTTCATTTTATGGAACGTTATACTTCTACTCCACTGACAGCTTTCGTTACTTTTACAGATTACATTTTTTTATCCTCTTCCTGTCCAGTGAGACACTCCTAATTTGGTGGTTTTGACTGTTTTTCTTACAGGAAGGATGAAAAGTTCCTTTATGGGTTGATTAAAAAACTGTCCTGCTTCTAAGAGCTAAATAAACGTTTTAATAGGCGTCTTGGATCAGCTGGAAAATGCACAAAGCTGAAAACAGGACTCCTAACACATATAAAGGAGTTAAAATGAGCACAACCTTAAACATATACAGCAGTGAAATGCAACACTCACATTAATGCAGCAGTGATATTAATCCAGAAACATAATAATAGCAAGACAGACTTTTGATACTCAACATTTGTACTTAAGTAAGGATTTCAATGCATGACTTTTGCCTGCAGCGGAGTATTTTTCAGTAAGTTATTACTGCAACAAACGAAACTTTATTTGCCGTTTTCTCACTTCCTCCTGGGTGATTCCAGTGTTCTTCAGAAACACGAAGCCAACTTCAGTGAAAGCTGATTCCAGCTCTTTGCTCAGGTTGCGCATCTGCTCGTCAGCAACATCCTCCTCACTCAGGCTGAAGGCACCAAAGTCAACCACCGGAATGCTCATTTTAAGTGCGTCTGCCACGATCTCGTGTGTTGAGCTGCTGGACGCACATTCTGGCTGCGAGCTACCTTCCGAGGTCACGTGACGTTCTGCTGTCACGTGACCTTGTTCAGCCAATGAGGGGAAAGAGCTCCTATTGTGCGAAATTACGCACCAGTTTGGTTATCTTGTCACCTTTGGAGGCTGTTTGCAGGTGATGTGAACGTGGCAGCTTAGGGCCAACAGTGATCCTTTTAAATAAACGCTTCAACAAGTTGTTGCTATCACTGGTTAGTTTCTCTGGTGGGATCAGAGAACATGTTTGATTTGAAGAAGGAATGGAGCATCTCCTTTGCAGGATGCGGTTTTATGGGGATTTACTATGTTGGAGCCAGCAGCTGTATCCTTGAAAGGTTCCCTCGTTTCATACAAGACGCCTCTAAAATCTATGGATCGTCTGCAGGTGCTTTGATGGCCGCTGCTCTGGCGGTTGGAGTCCCCCTAGGTGAGGAGCCGAAGCGCCCTTCTTGTCTGACCAAACTCCATTCTAAAATCTGCCGTTTCAACGCTACGATGGTAATAAACAAACGTGTGGGTTTAAAGGAAGCAATATTCCAGCTGCCTTTTTGAAGGACTACATTTATTATATTATTCAGCATTGATCTAATGCACCAAACAGCATTGTAATTTGATAAATCCCCCAATGTCAATGCCACTGTCAACACCATGGGGAGTAATTCTAGCACACTACATTTTTGTTTCTTTTGTCCCCTAATTACTTTAAAATATAGATTTTGAAATTGTGTTTCCGGGTGATTCCTCTGTCTCTTCCATGATGGATTCATTGTGTCCACTTCATCTTCATCACTTTGCTTGTACCCTTGTACCCACATTGACCTCATTGGTCCCCTCATGGACATCGCCTACCAAAAAGCCTCCGCTGACATTTTGATCTGTTGAAACACCTCAGATTTTTCTGAATTCAAAAGCAACAAACTTGTGTTCTTTACCTCAGATGGCCTTCCATCAACCTTGGCGTATTAGCCATGCAGGTGAATTTTTAGACACAATCTGACATCAATAGATATTACTTTTAACAGTACTTTAAACAGTTTCCATCAACTATTTGATGCAAGTGCCCAATAGTCTACTTTCACAAGTTTTGATTGCACAAAAGGAAGGAAAGCATGACATATGTTAAATCTAATGAGGCAACTTTAAAAGTCCTAAGTTGACAGAATCACTGTTTCAAAGATCCTCTAAAGTCATGATTAATCATGAAGCGCTTTTTCCGCTGTGTTCGCTTCTAAACATGCAAGCCCTGTTAATTACTGTGTGCAGAGAAATGCTGTGCTGATTTGATGTTCATGGCCAAAGAGGGCAGGAAGCACAAACTGGGGCCCCTGCACCCGGCTTACAACCTGATGCGGATAGTCCAGGACTCTCTGCAGGGGGCCCTTCCAGAAGACGCCCATGTTCGAGCCTCCGGGAAGCTCTGTGTGTCCCTGACCCGAGTGTCTGACGGGAAGAACGTTCTCGTGTCTGAGTTTGACAGCAGAGAGGAGCTCATTCAGGTATATTTTTACAGCTTGGGAGTTAAGCTGACAGTTTTTTTATAAAGTCTTCTCGGGTCAGGCGACAGTTCAGTGTCCTGATTGCCAACAGCAACAAGAAAAACAGTAGATAGGATCTTTGGCGATACAGTCATCCCTGTTTACAAGTTCTAGATAGTGAACAGCTGACTAGACAGATTAGACTGTTACTGAGGAAGTGTAGTGTTCCCTCCTTGACCAGGACTGGAGGAGTGATTGTCTTATCTGTCATATCTGATCTAACCATTGCTCTATTGTGTCTGCACAGGGAGTTTGAGTTTCTGTAAGTAATCCGCAGTAACGTCCGGCTTTTCCAGGTCCTGGTATGCAGCTGCTTCGTGCCTTTCTACTGTGGTGTTATTCCACCTACGTACCGGGGAGTGGTGAGTGAACCAGCAAGCTGTACAGGACGTGCAATGTTTCCTCTTAAGCCGGGGCGCTTATGGTGAACTTTGCTCAGTCTGTACCACGTTACAGCTCAGCATCATTTAGTACTTGCTAATGGCCAACAGTTTCCCTCTCAACTGCGTCCAGACTGAGTTCAAGAAGCATACATTGAATGAGTGCAGCCTCCCTGAGATTAAATTAAGAAAATAAATGAATCAGATTTGATGCGTATGTGTCTTACTTTATGGTCACTAGTCCCTGCTATTAAACAAGATATATATATTTATATGACACATGTGTGTCACATACTTTTATTTATTTTGTGTAATTGTATGCAGAGGATTGTATATCATTCATGTTTATTTAGTTATTGCATAATCTGTTGATTATTACCTCTTCGTGGGAATGGCGCCTAATATCTTGAACGGTGTTCATTATTCTGAATACTTGAGAACTTAATGGATGCGTTTCTCTTTTCTACCCACTGATCAACATGCTCCTTTTTTTTCCCACTCAGTATTATGTGGACGGTGCCGCCAGTGACAACCTGCCTCAGTGTCACCTGAAAAACACCATCACGTTCTCCGCGTACGCCGGAGAGAACGACCTCTGCCCTCGATCGAGCGCGCTCAACTTCCACGAGGTGCGCTTCAACAACGTCAGCATCCAGGTCAACTCAGACAACATGTACAGGGTCACCAGCACCTTCTTCCCCCCGCAGCCTGAGGTGAGACACAGAGGGGTCCGCGTTTCAGAAGCTACTGACTCGCAGCCATTTTCATTTATACCAGACATTTTGAAAAGTTTGAATTAAAGATCTAGTGTGCAGCATCTAGCGGTGATGTTTCAGATTGCAACCAACTGAAACTTCAACTGTGCATGAAGGAGAACTACGGTGGCCGACGCAAAAACACATCTGTCCTTATCTAGTTTGTCCATTCTGGGCTACTGTAGGAACATGGCGTACGGCTACTCCATATGTGAATATAAACGGCTCATTCTAAGGTAACAAAAACACAACGATTCTTATTTTCAGGATGATGATATCCTAGAGAAAACACGCAGGCACACACACATACTACTACACACTGTTCCTTTAATAGAATACAGTATTGAATTTAATATGATGTATGTGAAACACTTGTTTTCTGTGCATTTGTCATTTCTTTCCTCGTTTCTGCCCTTTCAAGGCAAATCAGTTTTATCTTTTTAGCCCAATTTCACAAATCACGCGTTTGCCTCAAGGGGCTTCACAATCTGTACATCATAAGACAGACACCCTCTATTCTTAGACGCTTGACGTAGCTAAGGGAGCCATATTTCCTCTACTGTAAGAAAAAGGTTTCATTAAAATGGGTTTTATTCTGGTACTAATATATGCTATTTTTTGATTCTCAACACTAATCAATACCCACGCATACGGGCCACCTGTTGTTGCTTCTTCTCCTTTTCAAAGGAGATTTAAGTCCTGCAGGAACCAAAACTTGGCTGAGAGATAGCATGGCTCGTACATTTCTTTTCTGCCCTCTTCTGGTCAGAAATTGCAATTTCAAATGCAACCTCAAATATACAACAACTCTCTTTATTTTGATACCAATGCACCATACCATGCCTGCAATATTGTGAAGATCAAGCATATTTAGATGCATCCTCACCAAGCCCCTTTTGGATTATACAGACGATGGCTAAAATCTGCCAGAATGGCTACACAGACGCTCTCCGCTTCCTTCAAGAGAACAGTGAGGACACGATCACTGTTGAATATTCATGTTAAACAGCTGAAGATCAATAATCCGGTGCTTCTTATTGCAGAAATCATCTCAATTTAAATGCCCATCACAGATCTGATCAGCAGCGAGTGTCCTCTGAGGAGTTTGGAGACGGACTCCACCAAACCCGCTTGTTGTGGGCTGAAGGCGGAGCACCCGGCTGAAGATGAAGAGTCCAATGACAGCAGGCAACAGAATGGAGAGAAACCACACGAGGAAGAGCACTGTTGGCTGGATCCACAGCTCATAGAAAACCTCCCAGTTAATATCCAAAAGGGTAAGGTGATTCAAACCAAAGAAACAATAGTTTACCACTGAGCCAGAGGAGCACATGTAATGCTGTGAACTGTACTTGTGTCAGCGTTGTGCGAGGCCTGTAGGGAGACGCATACTGCCGGCGGTCTGTTGTCCCACATGGCCAAGTACCTGCCAAAGAGGGTGACCTCTTACCTGCAGATCCCCTGCACTCTGCCGGTGAAATCTGCCTTCTCTCTGGCCCAGAGGTAAAGTGTATGAGCCCGCGTTCCACCTGGTACAGTACCACATCCAGATGATTTCTAATATGCTTGCAGCCACATCGTCAAATCATCACCGTCTTTGTCATCTTGGTGCCAAAAGCCCCCCACCTGTCTGTTTCTGTAGTCCAAACAGGCTGCAACAGATGCTACAGATGATCCGCAAATACACTTTGACCAATATGTGTTGATGACTATGAACTACATGTGGATATTTGAGGGATGATGGTGTTTTTTTCTGGGATAGTCTGATTTCTCTGTGTAGTTACAAATAAATATGTTGTGTGATGTTTCATCATAGCGTCTCTCTCTGTCTGTCTATTCCTTCCTGTCTTCTTCTTTTCCATTTTGAACTCATGTGAAAGTACATAAATCCTTAAAGATAACACGTTTTATGTCTGTTTTTCACAATTAGAACAATTCCTTACTAATATTTGCAGCTTTCACTTTAGTCAAATATGTATATAGATTATTAGACTAGCTCTGATTTTAGTCACGTAAAAGTACTTTTTTATATATATTTGACTCTTCAAGACTTTTTTAGACTTGTGGGCTGGATCCTTCATGTACCGAGGGACATGAGCAGGCTCTGCAGCATGGCTGGAGACATGTACAAACAAGCTTGGAAGGACACCGTGACGGACGGTGACCGGTATGCAGTCTTAATATTCATCATGATAACGTAACATTCATAATCATTTCAGAAAATGAGCAGACTGTGTCATGCAAATTCCAAAGCCTGAGAAAAAGCCCTCACGCTTGGCTGAATGCTCGTGTTGTTGTGAACTTTTCTTAAAGTGGTAAAGTGGCGGACTGACACACCACCACCACTCCTCCCTTTAAGATGAATCCTTGTCTCCGCCGTGTGATTTTTTTTTCCAGTGAGTCGTCGCTGCGCAGATGTACAAGCCTGCCACTAGGCCTCAACCTCAATCCGAGAAAAGAAGACCTGAACGCTCTCCCAGTGACCCCAGGAGCCACTCCCACCTCCGGTCTTACCCTCTCCTGGGATACACATGAGGAGTTGGACCACATGCCTCTGACTCCCCCCCCCACACCCACCGACAGCCCCGCCTCTGGGTTCGGTGACGACGCCACAGACTCGCCCAAAAGCGCAGGTGGCGGCGGGGTATGGGCGGAGCTGTGGGATGGACGCAAAATATTGCATCCGAGCAACCTTCAAACCCCCGTGAAGAAGGAGGATTGTCCTTTCGGCATTCAAGTAACTGTATTTAACGTTGCAGTGAAAGAGGAGAAAGCGAAGATGTTGAATAAATGAATTCAAAACGATTCTGTGTTTTGTGATGTCACTATCAAAGACACTATCAGTGAGTTGTCGTGAATGAAATCTCTATCAGATACAACTTATCTTGAGATAAGCTTCTATCTACGTCCGACACCGTCTTTTTATAGTTCAGGAACTTGATAACACACCGATGGTTTAAGATAAATAATAATTAATTTCAATTTCAGTTAGTTGCTTCACATGCATCGTTTGAACCTGTACGTCTGTTTCTCTCTGTGTGATGATGTGCAACAAGTTAACAGCTGGTGGGTACAAGAGGAGAAATCCCTCTGAATGAGCTTGTTGTTGTCGTCCCCTCCTGTCATGTACAGTAAGTAAGTTATGAAAGCAGTATCACATGTCATGCTGCTGGCTTAATTACATTTCGTAAGTGAAGGGACTCCAGCCTGCTTTCTATTTTGAAACATGTGACATTTGAGCCGAGTGAGTTTGGCAATAGCAAAGCATATCCAACTGAAGCACTGCCCGTTCTACATGTGGATGCAGCGGAGATAAGGCAATGTCTGAGTATTGATAGGAATCCAAGTGCACCTGCTGAACTCTAGGAGATGATTGAAGAGACCGCGGAGGCGACAGCGATGTGGCTTTGAGGTTGATGGAAACCTCAGAGAAGATGTTCGACTGGGACGAGGAGTGGAACATCTCCTTTGCAGGCTGTGGCTTCAGGAGTATTTACTACCTGGGAGCTCTGAGCTGTATCCTGCAGCGGGTCCCACAGCTGGTTCACGGAGCCTCTAAGATCTGTGGAGCTTCATCTGGTTGTCTCGTGGCTGCAGCTCTGACTGTTGGGATTCCCATCGGTGAGTTTGCTGCACATTGCAGTCGATGACTTTTATTGTCTGACATTTGTTTCTCTAGTGATGATCAACAAATGCTTTGAGGTTACAGTTTATAATGTATTTTCCCTCTCGTTATAATGTTTAAAGACAACTAAATCTGACCTAAACAGGTAAATAAGTAATTTGGTAATTGATTTATTCATTAAGTTATTCATTGGCAGTGTGGCAGTATGGTTCTCTACAATGATCATATTAAAGAACATGTAAAGTTTAAACGCTGTGTGTTTTTAAAACCAAACATTATTAAAGTAACATGACATTATGTTTGTTTTCTTATACACTTACTGTACTTCTGACATGTTTACCACACGTTTTTTATTTTTCCTCCTGCAGTAGTTGAAGTGCATGGTCATTCAGAAAGGTTCAGGGACACGTTATCTCAGAGCAAGTGTTGTTGTGTACGCCTGTAGTAATGATTTCACTGACACACACGCAGAGTTCATGCAATAGTTTGAGCAAATTCCAGAGGTCGCATTGAGTTTAGAGCAGCGGAGGGAGGCCCAGCGAGGGGAAACACTCGTCACTCGCTGTCCTCTAATGCACCCACGTGTGGAAATATCAATCAATAGCGTGTTACAGTACAATAATCAGCATGAGAGCATAGATTCATGTCACTAAAGGATTTTTTTGTAACCTTCGTTGAACTGCGAGTAATAATGGCGTCTTAGATAAAAGAATAGGAGGAGAATTTGAGCACCATTAGTTTTAATTATCGCATGAAGGTGATGCCAACACTGAAGAATATGAACATTATAAATGACAGTGAATGGTGGCGAAACCCCAAAAAGGAGAAACAGACGATATTATATTGAACTCAATTGAATCTGTGTTTGTATTGAAGAGTATGTTTGCCGTTGTAAAGCAATAAAGCAATAACAACCAAAGAGCAGTGAGATAAGAAACAAACAACGCCCCAAAGATTTCCTTCATTACCCAGAATGCATTTTGCAGCTCGGAGACTAGGCGCTCAGGGAGTCAGGGGTACAACTTTTGCTTCTTCAATATATCCAAGATCAAAAAAGTAACCCCAAATAGCTGAAGAAAATATCAAAGCAATATCAAACGTTGATTCTACTAAAGGTTGAACGTTATCGACTCGGACTCATTCATGAGCCGTGACTCCTCACTAGTCACATCTTCCTTCCTCAGAGCAGTTCAGTGCTGATGTGTTGACTCTGGCCAAAGAGGCCAGAAAACACACTCTGGGAGTTTTCCACCCGACCTTCAGTCTGCTGCGGACAGTACGGGACTCCCTGCTGGAGAAGCTTCCGGCTGACGCCCACCTTCGGGCCTCTGGAAAGCTCTGCGTGTCCCTCACCAGACTGGCTGATGGGAAGAACGTCCTGGTGTCGGAGTTTGGCAGCAGAGAGGAGCTCATTCAGGTAGAATGGAGGAGGAGGAGGGGGACTGAAATGTTTGCACACGGCACCTGTTCTGAAGTTTTGTTCTACCTTCGCAGGCTCTGATGTGCAGCTGCTTTTTCCCTGTTTACTGCGGTTTCACCCCACCTTCATACCACGGAGTGGTGAGTAGGTATATATACTGTATTCTGAAGTCTTTGTGAGAGGATTAGAAGGAAATGGTTATGCAATATGATCTCATCCCTCTAATCAGATTTGGTTTAATCCTATAAATTGGGGCTTTAAAGTAACTGTGATGAACGTTTTTATAACAATGACTTTAATTCTGATGCCTCCGTATGACCCGCATAAGTAAACGAGACCATCAGCGAGGCATTTTCTTTAGCTACAAACATAGTTTTAAAACTAATTTCATGGCAGGATGAGAGACTTATTAGAGTTGCCCATTCTTCACCCATGTTCACAAGTCATACAACCAATATAGAGCAGCGGACACCAGCGTCTTCTGCCTCAACAGAGCAGAATGCATTGCATCCAGAAGACATCACATTTGAAGTCATAGCTAAATGTTCACACTCCTTCATTCTCTTGTTCAGATGAATGTTGGCCTCTATAATAATACTCTGAATATCGAATCTTGCGTCAACACCTGCAGAAGTCCTCTGGGTAATGTAGAACATCTTTAATTGAAGTAAAATGCACAGGTGGAGATGAAAGCACACCAAAAAAGATAGTTATATGTAAAATAATTCCTTGAATGCACCGAACAAATAAGTCTTTACCGTGTAATCCATTTCCATTGCAACACTACACATGCCTCTTCTATAAAAAGATAGAGTTCATGCAAGTCATGCAGGGTTCGTTCAGTCATGTGTCTTTCTTTCTCATCAGCACTACATGGATGGAGCCCTGAGCAACAACATGCCTCTGTTTGAGCAGAGGAACACCATCACCATGGCCCCGTTCTCTGGCGAGAGCGACATCTGCCCCAGAGAGGGAACCTTCAACTTCTTCGAGGCGCACTACGGCAACATGAGCATCCAGATCAACACCGGCAATGTGCACCGGATCTGCACGTCCTTCCTCCCTCCCAGACCAGAGGTGGGTGCTTTTTTCTTTAAAACAGTGACGTTTGAACATGTTTTAATTAACAGAGCTTTCACAGCAGACATACAATCTCTACGTCGGTTCTCTGTCACACCTCGAAAATGAATGAATTCAGGTTAAAAGACAAATGTAACTTGAGATGAGCAAACAAAGCTTCATGGTTTCCTCTTTTGTGTTTGACAGAAGCTGGCAGAGATCTGTCACAACGGCTACATGGATGCTCTTCATTTCCTGAGAGAAAGAGGTGAGCTCTTCCACCTTCATCCTCCTCACTGAGTCCTTGCTTTGTCTGGTAAGCACACACCACGTAGTAACGACTAAAGCGTGTTATGAGTTACCTGTCTGTCACAGGTCTGCTTGGAGCACGGTGTGTTCCGTCCAGTTTGATGGCGGAGACGGACGCAGTGAAACCGGCTTGTTGTGAGCTGGTGAAGGAAGTGGCTCAAGCTAGAGGGTCCAAGAAGACACTGTTGAATGGACACAGCCATCAGCAGGAAGACCACTGGAGGCTGGGCCTGCACGTCACAGACAATCTCCCAGCAGGCATCAAGAAAGGTAAGGAGGACAGAGGTCAGCAGGTCACAGGTTTGCAAAACAAAGGTTTTAGTTGGCATTAAAAAAGGGTAAGCGGAGAGGAATATATGTATACACACTGAACCACCACATGCTCCTGTGAAGCTCCTATATGGAGATCACTACTGTAGATGTGTATTTTAATGGTAAATTGTGTGTGTGTGTGTGTGTGTGTGTGTGTTAGTGCTGTGCGAGGCCTGCAGGGACAGTCCCTGTGGAGACACTCAGTGGTCCCGGGTCACCCAGTTGCTGATGTGTCTCCTGACCCTCCTCATGCTGCCCGTTGAGCTGATCTTCTTACTCACCAGAAGGTAAAGTGGATTGAACACTGGACCAACGGCACACAGTAGCATCACCTTGAGTTTGTACACTCATACTCTGTTGGTCTTTTATTGTGACAGCACGTTATCACTGCTAACGTCGACCTCACATCTCTGCCGGCAGACATGGAGCGGCGAAGGCAAAGGCCCCAACAGGTCTGTGCACTGAGAACGCTTTACTGAACGTAACCTTGAGTTTATCAAATGAGTCATTTTAATCTCAGTTATTGGTTTGGTATTTACATACACAGCACTTTGTCATCGTAAAAGTCCGACATCTGAAGATGCTTATTTTGGTCTTTGTCTTTGTGTTCTCCGGTGAGCAGCAGCTCCTCTAACTCAAGACCTCAGAGCCCGGACAGGAGGAGACAGAAATATCGAACCGCTGACCTCAACAATCACCCCAAATTCCAACGAAACTCTTCATTGGGACAACAACACTAACCTGGACTTCTTCTCCCTCACATTAGGTCCATCCAACGTCCCCAGCCCCATTACACCTGCGTGTGGTAAGGAGACTTTAAACCGCAGAAGTAAAACGGACACTTCATCCACCAGAAACCAACCGCAAATGTAAAACCCTTTATGAATGGGATATAATATGTATCACATGTCAGATGAATCAGAAGTAGAGCAGCTCTGCTGATATTTATTTATGATCTCTCAACACTTCTAGAAGAAATGCTTGTTTGGATTCGTCTAACTCGTGCGAGTATTGGCTCAACAATGAACTGAGATGATCACACTTAAAGTAATGTACCCTGATCTGAATCAAAGTTACCCAGCATGCCTTGTTGTTGAAGGACCAGCATGTTGAACGCGGTTCATAAAACCATTCCAGAGACTTTCCAGAGTCGACAAGAAAACCAAAGTTGGTGCTGAATGTGGTTTTCATCTAGAATGTATGAACGTAAATGTGGAGCCTTCTTCTAGGTTCAGTTAAATACTGTTAGTGGTATGACATAGCTGTACTTTTCATACAAACCCTCGCAAGAATAGATCTGTCTTTCATATCAACATTTGGATGTTTGTTTATTTACTTTATCCATCTCTTATGTGACTTGCACGGTACCGTTTAGTCTGTGACAAGCTCCTGTAATGCTGCTAATGAAAGTAATTGATGCACTGACCTCTTCACCTGCAGCTGATTTTGACCTTTGACATCTTGATTAATTCCTCTCGTTTGTTTAAAAGCAGCCCAGCCCCCTGACAGCAGAGCGAGTATACCATCACCTTTAGTCGGGCTGAACTTAAAAGGTCTAGTTTGTAGAGTTTAGTGGCATCTAGGGGTGAGGTTGCAGATTTCGATTCGGGTTTGTCCATGGACACTTGGCGTACTCTGATTCTTAGTCACAGGGGTTATACCCTAGAGAAAACATGCATATTAATACCATATTCCATTTCTGCCAATAAATCCCCCTAAATCCTACAAACTGGACGTTTCAATCCTGTGTTGAATGTGCAAACCATGTTACATGTTTCACGATCTCACGCACAACCTTTGCTGCATGTCAACCCTCGTCTTTAATGTTGTTTTCTGTTATTAATATAATCTCCACACAACAAAACGCCTCGGTTATCTTCACTATCAGTTCACAATGAAATGACTGAACGCTAGTCCAATAATATAGAAAAAGGCATCATCAAGACATTTTAATGGACACCTTTCATAAAAGTCCTTGCGAATGACATTTTCATAAACATACAAAATGTAATTCTAAAATTCCTAAAGTCCAGAATAAAAATAAAAAGGTGATGATAAAAGATGAAAATATAACTAACATGTTGAAAGGCTTGCCAGGAATTCCCTGTGTGGAATCTCTAACATGCATGATGAGTTCGTCCAGTGATCACTTTGCATCGCGGTCAGTTCATAGCACCATGAGGGTAAAACTAAAATCCCCAAATCACAGAGGATCGTACGTAACGGCTCAGGCTGATCAATCAAACCACCTGGAGGTTCATCTACCGTCAACACGGTAGACGTGAATGTTTACACTCACTGCATCATCGTGCAGTACGAAGGCAACACAAACGCTTAAATACATGACCTTCTTCAAAGACAGTCGAGCATCATTGTCAAGTCCCTGATTTCACATATTTAAAAAAAAGACTGCCGTGAAGATGATCATACATTAGTACAAGAAAGTAAAGAAAATGCAGAGAGAATAATCTGCAAAAACGCTACAAAAAAAGTCCATCTATGTGTGTATGTTCCACTCGGACACTAATAAAAAAGAAAAGGATCTAAAGTCTTTTCCTTATACGGGGGCCTCCTTTGGAGCCCCGCCGATGTCTGGGATCTGGTCTGCAAAGGACTGGGTCATCCACTGTCCGTCTGGGAGCTGGCCCTCTGGTATCTGGGACGTGGTCGCCTCCTGTGCTCCCTCTGAAGACAGACAACACTCAGACTGAAGATAACGTCACATAACTGAAGTCTATTACGTTCATTGATGCACGATAGCAGCTCCAGACCAATGATACAGTAGTATTTGTAAATATTGAATGACTTCGGGAGAACAGATCGTTGTGTTCATGCTGCACACACGTTTACCGGTAGTTAGTCCCGTTTCTCTCTCACACACACACACAAATTGATTTCTCCCCCCCAGACTTTATTTTGCAAGAATGACTTGGTTATTGGAGGACGGGCTGGTCTGGTTAGAAACTCTCCTACATGGAAAAGAAAAGATTTCAGGTTTGTCTACCCTGATCAAAGAATCTAAAATGTACATGCTGGTTACTAAAGTAAATACTTAACCATTTGTATATCAATTACTCACCCCGTGTTACCTTTAACTCCTTAAAGAATATCTTTCTTGCATGCCTCTACGGTGAAAGAATTAAAAAAACACAGTAATTAATATACAAATGGTACTTCTGTGGGTGAAGTATTCCTTTGAGTTCATGTAAACAAGCCGACTGAATCACAGCTGAGCACAAACATTTACCTTAAAAGATGGTTCAAATATCTACCTGGACGTGTTTAATAAAGCGTGCAGAGTGACTGTTACCTGTGGTTTCTGCAGTGGAGAACGTACAGTGACCGTTGGTCTGGCTTTGGGCCGCGTCCTCTTCGGCTCCTCTCTCTGCATACACTCCACCGAAGGCATCTTCGTAACCAGGATCGTACTGCTCCTCCTTTATCGACATCCTCTTGGCATCCTCTGTTCACGTAAAAGAAACAAAAAGGAGGGGAAGAGTGAACACCAGGCGCAGGATTATAAGACGAGGATGTCCTGAAACGCACAAGATATTGAGCCAATGATGCTACTGTCACTGCCGATGAGCATTAATTCTTCATTTAACGGTTTTTAAATGATGGTTATATGTAGTTTGTCTTCAGTGTGCCACGATGCTTCTTTTCTAGTTTCACTTTAAGAAAATAAAGATGTGTAACTGCCCGGCCACAAAGTGGTTAAATACAGGCTGGATGACTTTAATCAAACCACACGTCCGTCCGTCCACCGTCGTGCTTACCCTTCGCCAACGACAGGTTAAACGAGTAATCGACCTCCTCGATCTCGGCGGGCTTCTGGACCCCCTTCAGCTGATCCCTGAGCTCCCTCAGTTTGATGTAGAAGTGCACTTTGTCCTGAGCTCGAGGGAACTGAGCACAGCGAGCGCTGGACGAGGGCATCAGATACAGAGCCTGCGGAGGGGAGAGCACCGTCGGATCAGCACCTCAAACGCCATCTACATAAAAATCCATGTTGAGAGGCTACCTTTCATCGATACGCGAGGACAGTGAAGCGGTCGAGGACTCACCACGTCACAGTCGGGGATCTTGTGTGGCTGCAAACCAAAATCAAGTTTCTTTGGTTTCTTGCCAAACATCTCTCTGCAGAACATTTCATAGATGCCTTTGGTGGTGGTGGTGGTGGTGTGTGTGGGGGGGCAGAAGAACAGAAAATATGACTTACGTTAACGTTAAAGAATAACTTCATTGTAACCGTTGCTCTGTGGTGGTAGAGTGCTTACATTTTCCATTAAAAACAGCAATAAGAGGCTTGAATTTCTTCAGCTTCTCTACGAGGATTTTGCCTCCTTCACGCAACTCTTTACTGTCGAGATGAAAACAAAAGAAAAATGGTTACAACACAGCGTCACCGCAAAGCGAACATGACGGTGAGCGACAGTCTTTGCACCTACGTCGAGAGGTCTTTGCTCCCTGGCGTCGCCCTCTCCACCATGTTGGTGAAGCCCATTTTGTACTTGCCAGGCAGGACGGTGTCGCTCATGTGGTTGAGCAGCTCCTCAGTAAACCCAGACAGAAAGAGGCACTTCCCTGAAATGTAAAAGTGACCTCGTCATTCATCTCTGTGGGCCAACAAAAGCAGACGCATGTGTCTGAAGTTAATGATGTCACAGTCACAGCTTCATTTAAAACATTTAACTTACGACTCAAAATCATTCTTATGGGATAACTTACAGAAATGATTTCCAGGACCTGGAAACCACCGTCCAATGAAAGCCGCCATCAGTCCAGGGTTGATACCAATCTGGAAAAATAAGCAGTGCATGTTTTTTTTACGCTTACAAACCCCAAAATCATTGCTGACAAGCACAGTGTTTGGCTCCAGCACAACAGTTGAGCAGGGAATCTTACAATGACATAGTCCAGGTTGTAATCCAGCAGGTCTGGCAGAGTTTTCGTCATGACTTCCTCCTCCGACATTCCCTTGAAGCGGTCGAATTTCCTCTTCACCTTCTTGAAGCTCTCATCTATCTTCTCTTGCTTGCCATCTGCCTGAGCCTCAGCGGCCTTCTTGGGCTTAGGACCGGGTTTGGCTTTCGGTGCTTTTGGGTCCTTAGGTGGCTTTGGTGCCTTGGGGACTTTTGGTGGTTTTGGTGCCTTGGGGACTTTAGGTGGTTTTGGTGCCTTGGGTTCCTTGGGTTGAGCTGCTCTGCCTCTTTTTTTGGCTGGAGCTACAAGAAAGGTTCAGAGAGGAGACGTGAAAAGGAAGACCTGCCTGAATCTGTTGACACACAGGCTAGTAGCAAGCATGCTAATGTTATGCACCAGATTTAGTCATGTATGTCTAATTGTGCAGACCTATTGTTGCCATACTGAGTCAACACTTTATACTAAATTAAGAACTCTGGGATCTGACCCAGAACCAGCTGATCTATAAACAGTGAGGGAGTTCAAAGGGGATCGTAGTACGTTTTGCCGGGTTGGCAGGTTCCTGCTCCTCCATCATGGGTTCTGGATAAGCCATGTTTGCCATGGCCGTCTCTCCCGTCTGCCCCTCTGGGTAGTGAGACTGGTGGTTGTGGTTGAAGCCTGAATATTGGGCCTGGAGAGCTTGAAACTGCTGTGCAGACTGAACCCTGTGAGGAAGAATGATTGTAAAACAAACAGGGCGATGTATTAATACGAGTGGAATCACAGCGGGATGTGCTGCAGTGCTAAAGCTCAGTTAGACCGGTGTGTTATGTAACAATAGAAGCACCGTGTGCTTTCTTTCTCTATTAGATAGTGTTAACCAGCGAGGACGTAGAATTCAGTTTGATAAATTCTAAAATATAACCAATGGCACATTTGTTATTTATGTATTCATCATATTATGAACTTTTGCACAGTCGCTGAACAATATTTTGTATTTTTCTGGACAAAACATTTTAAACTGTTCAGCTCTTTCATTTTAATTCTATAATTTTAATGTATTTTGAACTTACTCTCTGTTTGCCGTTATGCACCAAAGCAAATTCCTTGTATGTGAAAACCTACTTAATGAACCGGATTGTGATGCAACATGATCATGAGTCAGTTAATCCTCATGAAGGATCGGTTCCTTTATGTTACCTTAATTATTAGGTCCAGATTGTTTACCAGGTTATTGGATGACGCTTGTATTTGGTTAATTTATTCAGTTGGAGACAACTTAGAGATATTTGTGGAGCTTAGTTTGAATGAAAGTTTTGATTGATTGCATGTCTGTTGTATTAAGTTTGCATTAGTTTCAGCGCAGTGGACCTAATGAGCCGGAGTGTGTACGATTCAAAAAAGGACAATATACAGATCACTGTGCAGAGTTGTGTGCACACCAGATGGGAAGCCCACACTGTAAGCTCCCAGTCAACAACGGTGAGTGAAATGAAGACACTGTAAAAAGCGAAAAGATCATTCCACCAAAGAGACGCTTCCTTTTATTTTTCCCTGCACTGAAACAAAACAATAGACACAAAACTGTAAATCATCAGTGGTGAAAACAAAACTCAAATAAGGGGCACACATACATACTTTAATTTCATTTTCATCACACTTTGCCATTCGGAGGTTAGCAGCTATGATGTGTACGGCCAACACTGAGGTGTGGAGGAAGACTCACCACTGTTGAAGATACTCCGGGGAGACAACAGGGAATCCATTCAGCTTGTCTTCCATCTTTTGGGTGGTTTGACTTTATCGAATAAATCAATATGCAAATTGAGGAAAAGAATTGCTAGGTGATGCACATGTGGTTTAGCATAGAGTCTGGCAGTGTATATGAATCTGAATGCATGTGCCAGGGCATTTTAGACAAACTGTGGAGTTAGCAAAAAAAAAAAAAAAAAAAAAGGTAAAACCACGAGATAAACAATACCAACAAAAGGATGACGATGGCGGTAACACAATACAACAAAGTTAAAATAGCCATTATAGGCCCCACTTCATGAAAAGTACAACAGTGCATATTCTTCCCAGCAAACTCTGCGACAACACTGCTAACGTTTCACCTGCTATGCTAACTAATAAGCTAAACCCGAATGGAAACCAGTGAACGTTATTCATTTTAAATAGGTTTAAAATAACGTTACACTGCTAGCAAGTAAATATATGAGTGTGTTGCTGTCTCGTTGAAATCATATACGTTTCGTATTCCGGGACATAAGATGAATTGTATTGTTAAAAAGCAATTCAGCCGCAGTGCCACAAGTGCAGCTAATATTAGCCAACAGCTAGCTGTTCAGCTACCTTAGCATGGATGAATGGTTTCGGGTCCACTCCGATTCCTCGCGTATAAATTGCACAGACTTTACCGGTATTTAAAAAACGTAGACGTACCTGTTGTGGGTAAGGTCTAAACAAGTATCTTCTGTTCGTATAACCGTTATTATTCCATCTATCCCGCTATTCTATTCACAACATATGAGGTGCAACAGAGGCAACAAAGACATGACAGCCCCGCCGGTCAACTTTGACACCGGACGATCTTAAGTCTAAGACATAGGGGTGCGAGAAGAAATATATATCAGAGTATAACTGAGAAAAATAACGCAAAGGGGCCTATTTAATACTATTTACTGTTATTAACTCTCATTCAATACACCTGTTTGAATATGGTGTTTTTACTGTAAACTACACAGTAAAATCAAAATCTAACGAAACCGTACCCACCTATTGTATAATTGGTATGAGCTACTCGACTTTTAAAGTCTGCTTTGCTGAATTTCTATTGGCTGATGGTCTGTGCTGTTTAAAGGGTATGTTGGCAGCTTGGTGACGTTTTTTCTGTCAGCCCAATAAATATATAAAAGTTTATTTTATGTCATCCTGAGTCAAGCCCAGAAGTTGGCATTGCACTACTTTACTCTACAAAAAATACAAGTTTATAATACTTCCACGTTTTGTTCAGTTAAGTCATCTTCACGTTTTTCATCAGCAGAGGTAAATAAGCTAATGTTAGGCTATGAACGAACGAGACTGTAAAATGGTCAACAGGATGTTTTGTAGTTTTTTCTAGACAGTTTTCAAACAGATGACAACCTTGTTAGGCCATGAAAGGTATAATAACACAACAGACAGGTACATATATATATATATATGTGCATATAGATGCACAGTCATGGCTCTTACCAAATGATTTGTATTAATGTATAGGCCTACTTATGGCTTGATTATTTATTAGCAGGAGTATTTAAATTGAGAGATTTTAAGAGCCACAACCAGATGAATGCAGGGTACTCCACTCTGTAGCTCAGTATTGTAATAGCAGTAGTACTGATCATAGTAGTAGTTGAAATAACAGTATTAGTAGAAGTAGTAATATTGGTAGTAGAAGTAGTCGTAGTAATAGCTGTAGTAGAAGTAGTAATAGCAGTTGTAGTAGTAGAAGTGGTAGTTGTACTATAAATATTAGTAAAAAAAGTATTAGTAGGATTAGAAGAAGTACTAGTAGTAACAGTAGTGGTATCACAGGATTTTAAACCACCCCGCCCACTGTCCTAACACCTCTCTCCTGCCTTACCCTAACAGTGTAAAAACATAAAGTAGATACCCGTTTGTCCACTCCCACGGCATATTATTTTTACCCAGCCATCCTTAGTGAACATGAACACCGTCATCAGAGCCTAACTAGGAAACAGACGTAACTGTTAAGTCAACATGCGGCGACTCTCCAGGTCCTTATATTGTTAGATGTTCAGCTAGCTGAATATGGTTCTTTCTTTATCAACTTAAAAAGACACATCACAAAAAACAGCATTTTAACATTCAAAGAACATCTCCAACATGAGGCCATTTTATAACCAGCAGACTGGACGACTGCAAAGTTCTCCTTTCTGGTCTACCAAATAATACATGATAAAAAAAAACAGATGTAAACAAATTAGCAGGGTGCTACATTAAATAAATTGTTTTAACAACACATATAAAGCATTTTAATACCCGTTTCACAATCATACCGACCAAACTATGACAGGTAATAAGATTAATATGACCTGTTAACAGGCAGAAAATGAAGTTTGATTAATCAATTAAAATAAATAAACTAAAGAAAACTGACAGTTGCCCATTATGAGTCAATGAGCTTCTTAGCTACTGTAGCTAGCTGTTTGCTACACATCTGATGGCGCTCAGTTGTCCACAGTGGACTCAGTCATTCCTCTCGGCTCCCCTTTGTCCGCTTCCCGCTCTCTGGTCGTTAGTTCCGCCCCTCTAAGAACCCGGTAGGTTACCAAAACCTCTCATCAGATTCTTCTGATTGGCTGGCAACACGTTGACACCTGACCAACCAATACGATAAGGACAGAGACCTCAAATATCAAAATATATATGAAAGTGAAAAATGAAAATAAATATTATATTCAAAACAATTCCAGAACTTAATCAAAATTATACTAAACCCCCAAAAAACTTTTCATTCACTTATTTTTATTTTGAATACATTGCTGTATTTTTCAATGTTCAAGACCACAACTTGAAATTTCAAGTTCTATTTTATTTTTCTTCAAATGATCAAAACTATTGACCTGGATTTGGCTCCATACAGAAGTGGGCTTCACTTAACCGAAGTTCGTCGCCCCACCATGGAGCTAAATCTATGGAGCTAAATCTATGGAGCTAAATCCAGGTCAAAAGTTTTGGTCATTTGAAAAAAAAAATGTAACCTGAAAGTTCAAGTTTAGTATAATTTTGATTCAGTTCTGGAATCTTTTTGAATACAGTTATTCTTTTCAGTTTTCACTTTCATATATATTTTGATATTTGAGTTCTTATATTTTTCAGTTTCAGATTTTATATTTTCAGATTCAAATCTTTTTCTTTTCGGTTTCAAATGTTTTTTTCAGTTCACATCGGTTTTTTTCAGTTCAGACTTTTGATCCTGATCTAGCGTGGGGGGCGTGGCATCAACTGAGAGGGGCGTGGCATCATGAGTGACAGAGAACAAAGAACTTCCTTTCGTGGTTCCGTCTCTCTGTTTGTACCGATTTGTACCAATATCTACACATGCAAATTCCAAGTACTTCTTGGAATCATCTGAAGTACATGTGAATCCCATGACGAGCAAGCATTTTGATCTTCTGTTGACGCAACTCTCTCTTTATACGGATCCGACCATGAACTATTACACCTGTGCTCTTCCTACTATAAGTATGTTTCCATCCATCTGTTTATTGCACATTTTTAATGTATGCTTTAAAAAAGGAAGGAAAAAAAGAACTCTTGGCTGATCATTCAATTTCCAGCTGATCCATGAGGGGTTTTATATATCAATAACCACATATCTTGAGATAAATACTATGCACAATCTTGTAATGTACCTCAGGTTTGTACTTTACTTCAGGACCTACACACACACACACACACACACACATTTCCCTCCCAGTTGTGTTCTTCACACTACCACGAATGCACAGCCTATATGGAATGGATCCTGTAGTGGCACATGCGCAGAGCGGTACCCGGAAGTAGCTGTCTCTTCCAATCATTCCGCCTTCGATGCATCGACTTCTTCAGTCACTTCTCAGTCCACTGGCGGCGTTATTCAGCACACTGAATGCTGTTTGTGTAGTTCACCAGGAAACAGGATTGTCTTCCTGACTCACTAAACGTGGAGCCTGCACATTATCAGTCGGTACGTTCCGCTAACAAGCTGCGAAGCTACTTCGATTTTAACAAAACAAGAGCTGTTATCAAGGTGACGCGTGTGGCAGTTAGCTGGAAAAGTCGTTTTGCTCTTCGACTCTAAATTAGATTGCCTGGTAAGCTGTGCTACAAGCTAATTGCTGCTGTCAGATTAGCTTTGATTAACTGAAGCCTAAAGATTCACCCTATGTGCTGGTGCTAGCATGTCAGCTAACAAAATTGTGTGTGTGTGTGTGTGTGTGTGTGTGTGTGTGTGTGTGTGTGTGTGCGCGTGCGCGTGCGTGTGCGTTTGTGTGCGCGTGCCTGCGTATGTGTACACGTTAGCAGTAATTTAACCCCTGTATTCTGTACCATAAAGTACATACTGGCAAAGTTGCAGGTTAAAGTGCAATGTTTCTCATGGTTGGCTTATGGTTGTCCCAGTACTCTGAGTAGTAACAGTATCTGGGAACATGTGTTGAACCTGCGCTGTCATCAAGGTGTAAATGTGGAGCTAATCAACTGAGTTAAAGACTAATAAGAATATGTGTAAAGTTAACTCAAAGTACTGTCTTTCTACATCTATATACTGTAATATATATATATATATATATATATATATATATATATATATATATATATATATATATATATATATATAAACTATTTTTGAATATATTCATTGTTTGAGTTATTTTTCAAGCACAAATGTCAAACATTTGATGGTATTAGATTCTCAGATGGGAGAATGTGTTGCTTTTCGTGGTCTTCGTGGTAGTACATTTATTATTTGGAGGTTTTGGACTGTTGGTCGGACAAAAGAAAAAGAAACACATTGGATGACTTGACCTTTCTTTTTTTAACTGACAATAAATATTCAATTTGAAATAATGTAACGCCAAGAAATGTAGCAAATTCTCACGTTTGAGAACCTGCAACCATCAAAAGAAAATGTGATTATCAAAATAGCTGCTGATTAACTTATTGTTTCCGCTCCAATTCAAACAATTCAGTATTATTGTTTATACATTTTCCGCTCAATCATATGAAAATGTTATCAAAGTTAATTGTTTGAAGCAAGCTGTCATTCAAGACTATACAATTAGTCCACGGTTTTCCTTTTCCCATGCGTGTTTGACGAGTATTCACTTATTTTTTTTCATCCTTGTTCATGTCTTTGAGCACTGAACCTCGGCATGTAGCTCAACACACAACAATCGCGTTTGAACGGTTGAAATGAGAGAAGTGACATCTTTTCCCTTTCGCTGCAGGAGTGTGTGGGAGCATCATGTGGAGGAAGGCTTCAGCAGCGGCCCTGCTGGCGTTAGCTGTTGGCTACTTCTACCATGGCAGCCCGGACCTGCCGGAGCAGATCCTGCAGTACATCGGCCTGCCAAACTTTCAGCCGTCGTCTCAGAGTCAGAACAGCCTGGAGCAGGTGATCTCCAGCGCCTGGGAGACTCTGATAGTTCTGCCGACCCGCCAGTGGAGCAAAGTGGCAGTAGGGTGAGTTTTAGAGGGTTGGACTGTGAGATATAGATGCCTGAAGTTGACCTCCTGCTCACGGCGGCATGTTTAGAGGCGGTAATCAGCTCTGCTGGTGTGAAGGAATGTGTTGTCAGGAGTCCCAACTTGGAGGGCTTGATTCTCTACGGAGCCTAAAGCCTTTTAGGATGCTTTAGAATAGCCAACACACCGGATCAAAGTGGAAGGTGGTGATTGGCTGGCCTTGAAGGACCGCCTACTAGAGGGATGGACAGATTATTTCTACCAGGAAAGAAGTAGAGAGGGGGTGGGGGATCACCTGAAGTTACTTTTTAAGGCTTGTCTTTTATTTCACTGTGTCCTTAAAACTAGCTGACCTGTTTACATTTTAAATGATTTCTCTGCATCTGCACAAAACCCACTGACACACATGCTGACGCACTGACACCAGACTATTCTGAGCCTTTCTAGCAGCTGCTCATTTCTCCAATTTTGCCAATTTAGTCTGATCAGGCTACCAGCAGACCTTTAATATTATATATTATTATTATCAACTAATCAAATAACCCGTACTCTTTCTCCCCTCTCATTTTAAGGGTGAATGCCTGTGTGGACGTGGTCGTCTCAGGAGTGGGACTGCTGCAGGCTATGGCGGTGGATCCGGGCGCCGGCCTGGATCACGATGTGCTGCACTCCAAAGAGGACTTGAAGGAAGCCTTCATCCATTACATGGAGCGCGGGGCGGCTGCCGAGCGCTTCTTCAGCGACCACGAGGCCTTTCAGAGGATCGCGCGCGCAGCAGCAGAGTACCCCGGTGCGAAGGCAAGGCGACCTCACTCCCCAAACTTCTTGTTGTTGTTTTTATTAAGTCCTTTTTTAAAATAAATGTTCTTCCTCCTGGTGAACTTTACTTGCGTCTTCTTCCAGCTGTATGTGGGCGGGAATGCTGCTCTCATTGGTCAGAAGCTCGCCACCTACCCTGATCTAATGGTACAACAGCATGTTTTCAGCAAGTAACAATGTGAAAACATGTTCTTTACATTTTCACATGTGTTTTTAAACACAGTATTGTCGTGTAGTTCAGACACCCCGGCCTTTAAACGACTGTTTTATGCCACAGGTCTTGTTATGTGGGCCGGTTGGTCCTAAACTTCACGAGATGCTGGATGAGCAGATCGTCGTTCCCCCGGACTCTCTGCAGGACACGGACGAATATCACCTCATCCTGGAGTATAAAGCGGGTAAAGACACAAACAAGCTGCAGCTTCTACAGGATCTCACTTCATTCTGTTAAGATGCGTTGATGCAGCATGTGTTTGGTTCTTTGTCTGTTTCCAGGTGAACAGTGGGGTTCAACTCAGGCACCTCAAGCCAACCGCTTCATCTTCTCTCACGACGTGACCAACGGGGAGATGAGCTCCCTGGAGACGTTCGTGGCGAGCCTGGACGAGTTCGAGCCCGACCTGGTCGTCCTGTCGGGGCTCCACATGATGGAGGGTCAGGGCAGAGAGCTGTGGGAGGAGCGACTGAAGGAGGTCAGTGGCTGAAAGCTGTCCTCTACAGTTTTAAATCAACAGAGCTGGTGTTTGCATGGTTTGGCCCGTTAACTGCACATCATGTTATACTTTATGTGTTATTTAAATAGTTTGCTGTAATGTACTCCTTCACAGAAAAACATGCAAAAACTTTGTGGTCCTAAAATGTGCCTATTTTTATTTTAGGTGATTCTTTGATCCAGAACAATTCAATAGACTTGAAACATAAAATACATTTAAAGTTGCATCACATGGATTAGTCAACGCACAAAGCTAGAGATTGTATTAATTATTCATAACAAAACATGTATTTTTATTCACAGTATGTTGCTCACATTTCGGTGCAGCTCATCTCACATCTTTTACTTGCGTTCTCTTCGCAGGCTGTGTTAGCCATATCTGACATCCGTCACGATATTCCCATCCACTTGGAGCTGGCGAGCATGACGGACAAAGACTACATGAACAGCATCATGCAGGAGGTACGTGTGCAAAAACGTGTCGTGTCTAAGAGTCTTTTTCATGTGGTGAACCTCACAAAGCCCTTCACGGAGAGTCTTTTTTCTCCTCTGTTTCCCTGTTAGCAGGTTATGCCCATTGTCAACTCCATTGGGCTGAACGAGCAGGAGCTGCTCTTCCTCTCTCAGGCTGGTGAGGGGCCTCACTCACACCTGGATGCCTGGAAAGGCATTCCGGACGTGGGCCGGGTCAGCGACATCCTCCTCTGGATCCTGGAGCAGCACGGCCGCAGCGAGCCGTCGTCCGAAGCCGACCTGACTCGCATTCACTTCCACACGCTGGCCTACCACATCCTGGCTACGGTGGACGGATACTGGGGGAACCAGGCGGCGGCGGTGATGGCTGGAGCGCGCGTGGCCAGCAGTCAGGCCTGCGGCCTCCAGTCGGTTGACGCCGGCAAAGTGGAGCTCAAGGCCCCGCTGGAGTTTCACAGCTCGCACGCCGAGCCACGAGAGAAGCTGTGGCTGAACCCCGCGGAGCCCGTCACCGTGTGGCGCCGAGGAAACGTCACCTTCCACCTGACCGTCGTGCTGGTCTGCAAAGAGCCTCTCCGGACAGTGGGGCTCGGGGACGCCATCTCAGCAGAGGGACTAGTGTACTCCGAGTTAATGACCCAGCAGCCCTTCTAAAGGGTTCGCTTGAATCGGACACCCCGTTTGTGTGGAAGGCTGCGGTTGTTGGGTTTGGAGTTCTATACTTGTTCGGGCCTCCGTGCCCTGAACCCGTTTCTGTGTCTTCCTTCCCGAAGCTCCAAACTGAGTTTAAGAATGTGAATCGTAGGCGATAGTTTTAGATCCTGCCCGGTGACTCCACCAGCCGGCTCCGGTCTCCTCGGTTCTCCCTCCTCGAGTCCTCCTGCAGACACAGAAACTGAGGCAGAACTTGACATGTGACCGGGCTGCGAGGTGGCCTGACTCTATGCACCGGACGCAGCTCAAAGCCATCTCCACAAACTCCAAAGAGTTTTGTTGGCTCACCTAATTTACTTCGACCTGCATATCTTAAGTATGCTGTGCCTTGGGAAAATACAAGAATCTAAAAGTTATAATAGTTTATTCATATTTCAGAGCCAACCAAACTTAAAACTAAGCGTTACATCATGCATTTCTGAGATAGACATGAATTCACACTGTTTGACTGGAAACTGATGAGCGTCTTTCTATATTGTAAGTGGTGTTTTTGATGTTCTGTGTATCTTCAACTTTTTTGGTGGCATTCACGTCAAAGTCACGAGTCACTAGACCACTTGAAAGCTCGAGCTCTTTACGAGTAAAAACTGTTAACTAGATATACTTGACATTTTTGTTATTTGTCCCGAGAGGATAAAAGTGTGACGAAGTCTGTGTCTTCTCAGCTTTTGGCCTAAGCACTCTCGCTCTAAAGGTGTTTGTAAACTTGTAATCTCTGTTGCGTATAAGTCACTGATGCAGCGTCCGTAAAACAGTTTTTTGTCAAATATTGAAATTCTACACTTATAAGGGGATCCTTCTTTATGCAGTTAAGCAGAGTTTACGGTGATTCACGTAAAAGTTGTGTCATTAAAGTAAGTTTAAGGTCATTTCTAAATGCGCCATGTTATCTGGGTTACGGTACTAGTTTCTTTGTTTACACTTCCATTCTTTCTTATCAGTTGTCGCTTTCGCTCACTTATAAAATGTGACTATGTAAACTGATTGGCTGGAAACTCCAGGGAAAGCTTCCTAGCTCTTGTGTATGGGTACATTATGTGTTTTTTTTGTTGTTTTCTGAGCTTACTTAGGAAAGCTATATACAGTACGTAGCTGTCAGAACAATGTGTTTGTATACCTCACACGGCCACTGAAGGCCTGCAATAATGGAGTCTTAATGCAAACATGCAACTAAACGATGTGAGGCATTTTGTTGAGCAGAATAAATTCTTTGCACTAGTACAAAGTGGCAGGTGTGCCTGCAAAGGTGAATGTAACCTCCGAAGCCCCCCTTTATCTTTAGCAAGTACAATCTATTCATCTGCTAGTTTATGTATCATGTTTTTGAACAGTTGTAACTGTCGACCCATTTCATTTACTTGTAGTTTGTCATTAAAATATGTACGGAGAGTAGAAGCTTTTTATTGTGGCGATGCAGATTATTGTGCATGTTTGCCAATTCTGAAAGAACTTCAAATTAGTGCTTCAATGATTAGTTTAATTTTCGATTTGTCGATCGGCCTTACGTTCTTCAGCAGCAATTTTAGAAGCATTTCTCAAGAATGCATTCTAAACATTCTCTGATCCAGTTTCTCTATTTTATTTTCTCTGTTTTTATATCATTGTGAAGCAATGGTTGGTTCAACAAATCACGACGTTGGAAGATGTCCTCTTGAGAAATAGCAATGTTTTTAGTTTATTTTTACTAATTTCTCACAATTTATTGAAGAAGCATTTCATTGACAGATAAATGGATGAATTGGTTAAACAAAGAAGAGACCATCTTGCAACAGGATCACACCAGCTGCGATGTTAAATCGGGTCATGAAGTGTGGGGGGGGGGGCAATGGCCACGCCCAGCCTCCAACCGGACCTTCAATTTGAACTCGACTACACACCTGTAAAGTTTCGTGACTGCATCTTTTACAGTTGCGACACTACAGCTGTGATTAAACAAACACTTGGCTCAGTACTTTTTCAACCTCTTTAGTCGTTCCTGCTACAGTAACGTTCTCCAGGACCACATGTTGCCATGATGACACACACACACACAGACTCCAGGTGAAAATGACACCAGTGACGCTGTCGTGGCTATAAATAGTGAGTTTTAAAAGATGTTCAAAGAGTCCATCAAAAACCGATCAGTGGATCAGAAATGCAAAATGTGACGGAATATAGAGAATATAGCTATTAGGTAGCTACCGATATTCATCTGGCTGTTAAAATGATAGTATTTGTGTAGGCTAAAGATGATAAAAACTGTCTTTTTTCAAACTTATATACAAAACAATGCCTGTGTATTAGTCTGAGTATTTTGGAAGAAGGCTGGAAAAAGAGTTTAGTTTTTAGTAAAGTACTTTTCAAATTGCTTTACTTTAAGAAATTACAGATGTTTACTACCCGTGCCTGCTGCCCGTTGGCATTATGGTAACATGAATTTCAGGCCAGCAACTCGGCTCCTTTCCATCTTAAAAACTTTATTTCAAACTCATTTGTCATCTATTATTCAGTCATTGTAAATAACGCTTCCTTCTTAAATGACATTTAATTGATTCAGCATAAGCTACACAGATACATTGCGCGTACATCTGCTGGTTCTATGACCTCAGTATACTGTATGTCCCCAAATGCATGTGTCAAAGCAGGTTTCATGCTACATAGTCATTTAAAATTGTAAATACATTGTAGTTATTAAACAGATCAGAGTCCGGTTCTGGGTTTCATTAAACAACTTTTAATGAACAATTAACTGCTGCTGAACAACCTTTTACTATACATTTGTGGTGGAGGAAGTATTCAGATCCTTTAAGAAAAAGCAGTAATACCTCACTGTTAAAAAAAACAACAACTTCTTAAGTAAAGAGTATGATCAGGAAAGTTTCCAAGAAACTTTTAAAGTACAAAGTAAAAGTACACAAACTCCTCGTATGTTTTTTGTGCAAACATTTCCTTCTGAGCTCTAGTGGGGTAGAAGTAGGGAGTGGCATGAAAAGACTTCAATAAAGTACAGACATCTCAAAATTGTACCGAGTCATGAGTGTTTTACGTCCTTTACGTTTAAACATTGCTGAGGAATGCTGGATCGGTGTTACGCGGCTGTACCTGATTGGCTAAGACCGTTCCGGTACGTGAACCAATCAGAAGCCCGTGCGTCTGTGCGCCGTGTTTGAGGAGGCCGCGGCAGCAGCAGCGCAGCCTTGAGCGGCCACCGCGGCAGTCTCCTCCCCGGATACCACGCTCCTTACCCGACTCGTATATATAAAGCTAGCAGGACCAATAGGCCGATCCCCGGCTGTTCATTTTTCTTGTTGATGGTTAGACTCTGCGAGAGAAGGATGAAGTTCCTTGTGGCCGTTACGATCATTGTGGGATCCCTGATTTTCCTCGCTTTCCCAAATGGCTCATCCGCTGACGAGAAGAAGAAAGGCCCCAAAGTGACTGCGAAGGTAGGTTGTGTGTTAACTCGAGCATTAGCTTGCTAGCTAGTGGATCGTGCAGAAAAATCAAATCTCTCCCTTCCATCTAATGCTGACCGCTAGCTACAGACTGATGAGCCACGTCACACAAAGATTAGCCTGTAAATGTTCATTTTTTTAATGCTACAAACCGGGATTGGTGGTATTTAGCTCGGAGGCTAATGTGGGGTATTGTAGCTTACGTTAGTGCAGTAGCTAATTCAGACCAAGTTGATGCATGAAACCTGGTTAGCATACAGCTATGAAATGGGCATTCCTTTGCTCCTGGCTAATCTCAGCCGAGCTAGCTAACGCTAGTTCGAGCTAGCTAAGGTTAGGTTCTACTAGCTAACGCTAGTTCGAGCTAGCTAACGTTAGTTTGTGCTAGCTAACAGTAGCTCGAGCTAGCTAACGTCAGTTCGCCTTAACCTGCCGGTAACTTAACGTTTTTATGGCCTTGCATATATTTAAGCTTCGCTCATAGTGTCAGGTTTGAGCTACGGGTGATAACATCTATGGCTAGCCCTCTCGGCTGCAGCTCAGTGAGGTGTTATGTCTGGCCTCGTTATGTCTGGGGCCATCAGGTTTGTCCACGTCTACAGTTTGTAACGTCTGACTCCACGGGCTCTTTGTTCCTGAAATAATCCTCAGTGCAAAACTCACAATTACTCATTCACCACTTGGAAAAACCAAATATCTCTTTCTATATGCACGTCTATTAAAAACCGGCCTTGCACCACAAAACAGTGTATAGGTGAGTCAGTTGGGTAGAAGCTGTTGTGTACATTGAAGGTCTGCAACTTTGATTTGAAGCGAAGTTATGTTGACGTTGTGCCTATAAATTAATAATTTTGGAAAATAGAGCACCCAAGAGAAAATGAAACTGCACAATAAATTAATTTGTCACAGACTGAATATTACTTTAAAATATGACCGGCTGCAGGCAATCTCTTCAACAAAGGAAGATGTAATTGCAGTGGTCGAAATTGTATGGAGTGATTAACATAAACATTAAGACTGATGTGAGCAATTAGTAAAAGAAGGCACCCAAGTATTGTTTACATCTTGTACTACCGATCATTTCAAGTGTTTACTGAAATTATACAAAACTGTTTATCTGACTATAAGATTAATTACTATTAATAATAGTTGTTATTTTAACCCACCCCTTTAGATTTTGAATAACTGTAAATATAAAGGTTTTTTCATCATCCTCTTCCTCAGGTTTTCTTTGACATGAAAGTTGGAGATGAAGAAGTTGGGAGAATCGTCATTGGGGTGTTTGGGAAAACCGTTCCCAAGACAGCTGACAACTTTATCGCTCTGGCGACAGGAGAGGTGAGGAGGTCGCGGTTCATAATTCGTGCTCAGAGTGGGACAGTCTGCAGTGACTTGTTTGGCCAAGATTCATGACTCGAGAATAAAGTAGTTGTAGCAAGAAGAGTCCTTGTTCCTTTTTGTTTTTACACCGTAACAGAGAACAGAAAAGAGAGTTCAGTTGGTGTTGTGTACTTTTAACTTTTGGGTTCAACTTCCTTGTTTGCTTTCCCCAAACCATAAACAACCATATCTTAGTAAGACTTTAAATAAATCATTTGACTCTCTTTCATCTCAAATACTGGCGGCTGATTTCCCTTTCTGAAGTGTTGTTCTGTTTATTCTAACGAAAACAGAAAGGATTCGGTTACAAGGGCAGCAAATTCCACCGAGTCATCAAGGACTTCATGATTCAGGGCGGAGACTTCACCAGCGGAGACGGCACCGGAGGTAAGACCGCCCACACCTGCAGCATGGCTTTTATGTTCACGATGTCCTGAACCTTTGACTTGAGGGTTGTTTCACACTTTGGTGTCGTTTTTTGTTTTTACTTAAAGCAGTTAAACTGTGCCAACAGTCAGGAGAATATTTTTCCTCGTTTCCATATCATTGGGGGAACAGATTTGCTACGATCTCCTGAGTGTTTATGCTTTAATGAATTGATGGTTTATTCTATGGTTTGGGAACGTCATGACACTTGGACAGAGACGTCCTCCTGTATTTGATAAGCACCGAAAGTTATCTATAACTTTGTGCCAAGAGTTGTTTCACAATAGTCACTTGAGTACATGTGACATTTGGCAGATGCGCTCATCCAGGATGACTCCGAATAAGAAAAAGGTCATCGGATAAAGTGAAAGATAAACATTTGGCTGCAATCAAAGTCATCCAAGTGAGATGCAAAGGTCGCTACAGGGAGAGACTAGTTTGTGGAAACCAAAACATCAACTAATTGTCTTGCACAGACTTGACTAAAATGGATTTCTTTTTTATATTAAGGCAAGAGCATCTACGGAGACCGCTTCGCCGATGAGAACTTCAGGCTGAAGCACTACTCCCCTGGCTGGCTCAGCATGGCCAACGCCGGCAAAGACACCAACGGCTCCCAGTTCTTCATCACCACCATTCAGACTCCGTGGCTGGACGGCAAACACGTCGTCTTTGGGAAAATCCTGGAGGGGATGGTGAGTGTCTTTACCGACTGAGACGTTCCTACAGCGTTTGTGTTGAAATGCTTGAATATCAGGTTGACTTTGATTTTGAATGCGACTAACTATTCTGATGACTTCCTCTTTTTTATCTTCCAGGATGTCGTGAAAATGATCGAAAACACAAAGACAGATGGACGCGATAAGCCTCTTAAAGATGTTGTCATCCATGATTGCGGAAAGATCGAGGTGGACAAGCCATTCGCGGTGGCCAAGGAGTAGTGGAGTGCTGTGGGAGAGGGGGGGGGGGGGCCAGGACTGGGGGGAGAGAGGAGAATCGTGCGGGCCACCTTGTTTTATCACCAACAGCCCTGTGATCCCGGAGAAAGGGCTCTTGTGGGTCACTCGGTGTCGGTGGCTGCCATCTTAAAGCACCAGACGAGCAATCACGACGACACAATGGGTCCATTTACAACGAGCATTCCAAGGTGCACTTAACTGTTCGTTGTTGGTTTTGTAAAAAAAGAAAGAGATCTGAAATAAAGGTTTCAATTTTTTGTTAAACTGCGGAGTGACGTTCATTACACCTACTAGGTATCACGAGCACTACGGGAATTCATGTTTTGGCTTTGCTTGATATTGCTTGTTCACTTGTGTTCGACGTATTAAGACAAAAACGTGTTTTACTCTTTATTGTAGAAGTCAACACTTACATGTGACATGAAGACAAAACGTAAACATTTAGGCATCACAGGACATTGAGTAACTGTAATATAGTAAAGAAAAAAAGACCACAAATCTTGAGATGACTTTGTTGCTGGGATAAATATTATCCACAATTCTTTTCTTTTTTTAATCTTATTTCTTATATTTGTATCCATTTGTTGGGGATAACTCATTTCTATGGAGGAAGCCATGTTTCCCAATCAATACTAGAAAAACACATTTCCCAGAGGAATGTTTTTTTGTTTAGCAGACAAACTATTTTTTATTAGTGATTTTTTTTTAAATATATATTCTGTTTAAAAGAGGTGGTTTCTGTAACTCTAGACTGTCATTGTTAGCTGAAGGATTCCTCTAGGAATAGCATTTATTAGTCTTCATTTGTTAGTCAAGCCTCAAAGTGATATTTCTGTCAGTCCAGCGTTGCAGATCTAGTGATTTATTCTAGTTATGTGGGTGTTTAGTGTGATGCACTGTAAGAACCCTCAAATGACTCTTCATCTCCTCTTCATCATACACACACTTTATAATCATGCTTGTGGCCGCTAGGGGGGGCTGTTTGCTCAGATATGTTCCTATTTTATAATTAAACGTTCATCTTTATTTTTGTACAGATTTCTTCAAAAAGTATGAAGCCATGTAGAAATAAAAGACTTATTGGCTACAATGACCAGTTGTGGAAAGTAACTAAGTGCATTTACCAAATACAGTAATGTACTATTGAGTATTTCTCTATTTCTTGGCTACAATACAGTGCCAAATATTATACCATTATTTTAAAGCTTATTTTACTTTGCAGATTTAGACTATTACAAAATTCAATCAAAAAATACACTTTAATATATTAATGTGGATCACATGACCTGGCAGAATACACAATGATTCATATTATCCTCAACTTTGCAACATGTAAGTGATACAAATATTAATGCCGTTATTGTAGTTTAATAATATATACTGATTGAGGATTGGTGCATTCTGCATCATGAGTAGTTTTACCTTTGGTACTTTTAAGTATATTTTGATAATCTTTGTGCAATTACTCAAGTAACATTTTGAATGCAGGACTTTTACCAATAACAGAGGATTTGTTTCTACATTGTAGTACTACTACTCAGTTGTACTCGTATATACCTCTCTGTGTATATGTATACTGTATAGTATATGGATGGATTGATATAGATGTGGTGAAGGACATTTGAGCTACTTTATATACTGTTAAACTACTTTATGTTCTGATCTAATGTATGTACTGGGTAGTTTAATCTATAATTCTGTATATTTCATAAATTGATCGAATGTTTAGTTTTTTATATCTCAATCTGTAAAGTCATCAGTAACCTCAGCTGCCAGATAAACAGATAAATGTAGTGAAGTAAAAAAGTACTCAGGTAAAGTACAAGAACCTCAAAATTGTACAGTACTTGAGTAAATGTACGTAGTTTCTTTCCACTACTTATTTATCTTATATAACTTACTATAATTTTAATTTATTTAGCAGAGGACGCTCACTGAGTGACTCCTCTGGACTAAGCGTCACAGCCGTTCACAGATTACATTGAAGTGTCTGAACTGCAGAGGGCTCCCTCACACCAGATATCAGCTGCTGCAGCAGAACACAGGAGCTCCACGTTTGTGGTTTCACGTGTGATTTTAGTGCAATCGTGATTGTTGACGACATAAAGCCGCTCCTCTGGCTCTCCGCTTGGTTTGTTCCACACATTCTCTCTGAGGGAAAGAAGTCGTTCACAGAAGAATCTCCAGGGTTTGCTTCTTTCTCTGCTACCGCGGCGGCTGTGTCCCTCTGCACCAGGACCATGTGGTTAACGTGGTCAATTACAGAAAAGAAAAGGAGACATTAGACGCACCTTCCTGTGATTGTCTCATCTTCCTGATGCTCACGAGGCAAAACCGCTCCCATCTGGAGCTTCAAGCATGTTTAAACAAAACACTGCCAGGTCTGTGCAGTATGTCCTGCTTGTTTTTGAGTTATAACTGGCTGTAGATTAAGGATTAAAGTGACTATTCACCTGGTGTGTATTCATATAGCAACGTATTAGAGACTGACAGAGAGAAGTGAATAAATACAGTTTATTATTGAGTGTAAGCATTGCATTAAATACCTTTATGATAGAGTATACTAGCCACATGGGAATAAATGATAAAAACAAATGTTAGATGCTCACATATTTTGGGCTCTTACATCATAAAAACCTTAATGTTTCCAATATGTTAAAGCCACATTCTTCGGCTGCCCCTGATAACAACTGATAGAATTGTAATATCATGTAATTTGTTGCCATTTTTAGAGGCAGTGTCTGGAAACATGAAGAGGTCATGGGAACAGTGCCGGGTGAGGGAACGGTATTCCTAAACATAACTGACCTCAGACAGACTGTAGTCTGAAATGTGTTTCCGCTTTCACATCTCAAACTTAAACAGCGTTAATCACTGATCTGTTTGCTTGTTTCTGGCCGGTCTTTTTCTGGAGATGTAAATAGACAGAAATAGAGGATTTAGCTTCGAATCCTTAGTCCCAATCCCATCATTTTAAGTGTTTATACTCAAGATCAGAGGCGATGCCGGGTGTTAGAAATCTAAAGGATCTGGAGGGATTTTGTAGCAACTGTTTTTGGTGACAACTGGAGGAGAAGTTCATGAATGTATTTGTAATTCTGGTTTCTCTCCCAGACTGTTAGTATTAGGCGGCCCACTAACTTTAGCAGACTGTCGAGCTTCAGAATTGACCCAGACAACTATAATGGTGGGGAGACACCCACGGCTTAAAGACGAGGCAAGGTCTCCTCTCATCCAGAATGAAACACAGGGATCAAACGGTGCCATAGGAACATCAATCTATTTGGACTGATTCTGGATTACATTGAAGGTGAATTAAATGAGAATATACAGAATATACTTATTTATACTTAAGATTAAAACTAACCTCAGCCATCAAAAACACAAATGTACACATCTGATTCAGACATTAAGTGATATTTTTGACATATTATGATCCTGTAATACTACAGGCACACAGCCTGACTAAAAAGACTTCACCACTGGGAAAGTCCGTCTTTATTACCAGACGTGGGTTTGTGTGAAGTTGCATTAATTACAGAGGAGTCTGTAAACATTACTGAGTGATCATTTGGAAAGATTATCCCACCATATGTATGGAATTATATAATCCACTTTGGCTTTTTATGAGCTTTGATGCAAGTTGCCAAACTGGATTTTGTGCCTCAAGGGTTTTATAACATTACATTTGTCTGTATCATTATCATGTCATGCATGCTTTAAAAAAAAAAAAAAAATGAATTGAGGGGAAATATGTTTCGCAACTATCCAGCCAAGGAAAACTACTTTTTGATGAGATACAGAAAGCCAGTTTGCGTCCGGCAGTCATTTGTTTTGCCCAGATTCACTCCAGCGTGGAGTGACTCACCAGAAGGAAAATATGGCAAGAATTCCCCGGAGTAGGCACAACCGTGGTCTTGGTTAAACCCTCTGTTGTTCGGTTTGGCCTTGTTTGTGGCGATTGGGGATTGTCCGGTGAAACACTGTTATTCTTCACTTACTGGCTTTGCTGGAGAAGCCGGACATATCTGGCATAGCTTCCTGCAAGAGGCTTTGTCAACGAGATTAAAAGAACAGTGGAGAGGATCACAACACGGAGCGTGGAGGTTTTTCTGTCACGCTGGAGGGCCGAAACGTCCACATCCTGCCCTCCTGTCAGGGACCAGTGAAACATGTCGTTATGTTATGTTCCGCACTCTGAAAGTCTGCATGCAGCTGATACAGAAGCAGGTGCATCTGCAGCAGAATAGGCCTTCAGAAAGTAGTCAGACCACTTCTTCTGTTTGTCTGTTGACTTAAAGCTGCATAAAGTTATATTTATTTTGTATTAGAAGTTCAAACATCTACAAACCCACAGGGAATTATCACTCTGGATCATATCATACTTTGTGAAGCTGCCTCTGCAGCCACACAACTTCTTTTTGGACATATGCAGTCATATGCTCCTCAGAGGTCGGTGGAGACCAAAGCAGAGCTAAAATTAGAGCGATGATCGGAATTAATGGCCACAAACACAGCTCCACATTAATGCTAATGTTGCTTCATATCTGCTGGATGTGTAACTAGACAAATAGTTGTTTGCTAGCAACTTTTATTAGGCCATAATATGTCAAAAGTGTGTATGACTTCCAGTTAGTTAAGTTCTGCCCACAAGTGGCCAAAGAGATTAATTCTGCTTTAAAATATATTAAATGTCCTTCTTCAATCTCCTTTTTAATGTTTGCAGATATATAAAAGTTAAAATAAGGAAATGTACAAATCAACAGGCTTGTAGCTTTGGACATTTCATCCCATTTCTGAATTTGGAGCATCTATCTATTTGTAGCAACTACCATGTTGTAACAACTACCATGTTGCTACAAATTTTCGGTCACAGGGTTCATGTCCGAACATTAGCTGTGGTTCTCCAGGGCACAGAGAGACTCCAGTGGTGGGGTTTTTTTGTGTTTTGCATCATTGCTGTGCTGGAATTTGAATCTTCATCACGTGAGCTCTCGTTTGTTTCAGCCTCTCTCTCTCACTCTCTTTAAAGCAAAGACCTGAGTGATGGAGCGCTGCAGAGATTAATGTCCTTCTGGCAGCTTCCAACCTCTCTGCAGAGGAAGTCTGACGTTGTCACTCCTGCTCAGATACTGTGCTTGGCAGGATTTCAAGCTCCAGAGTCTCGGTGGTTTCATATTCCTGATGGAGCTCACTGTGCTTCTGGGGGCTTTTTCAGTGCTTTTGCAATTTTTTGGAAATCAAATCTACCTCAGAGTGTGTTGAAAGTTGCGTGGATGTCATGAGTTGGCAATAATTGGATCAATTCATTGTTCTTTTGGGGGTTTTATAGACAATGACTTCCAAAACGTGTAATGTTTGAAATAATGGAAAAAAACAGGAATAAGAAACACATTTTAATACCAGTAAGCAGGTCAAAGAAGTTAGTTTGGAAGGACATGAAAGCGTCTTTGACTGCAAGGGCCAACAGAAACTCAACGACCAACAACAAAACAGAAGCCTCTGCAGTTGAAAGGCCCCGAAAAAAAGCCGGGATCAAGTTCAACATAACAAGAGCCGGAGCACGTCCACCAAGATAAGGAAACATAAACATGCAGTGTACAAATCAGAGGGGAAACAGTTTGACAAGAGAAGCATAAATATACAATATGAGCAGCAGCGTGGGAAAGGTCACCGTGGGAACTGGGCCTCGTGTTTTTGTCAATGAGTTTGAGACTCCAGTACAACAGACTTTTGGGTTCCCACCCAGACCAATAGCCGAGTGAGTGGTGTCACATCCATTTCTTCATTGTTCTCCAGTTTCCTCTCTGGGCCGGTCCCTCCGCCCCTTTGCTGCTTGCAGAGTTTGTCATGTTGTTCTCTGGAAGGAGCTTTCTTTCTGGACCTGTCCGAGGCCGCGGTGACACGCCGGGTTCCCACGATCTCCTGCCCTTCCTCCAGAGCGACTGCTTGCTCGCCGCTCTGAACAGGAAGACGGTGCAACAACGCCACTGAGAGTATGCGCTAATTTAGGCCGTCTTTGATGGGTTTCTATTGTCTTAAATGGGAATTACGTGAAAGACCATGTGCCTGTGTCTTCTCTGAAGCTAATTAGTGAATCTGAGTTAAGAGTGTGCATGCTTTAAACTTGTGAGGTATGAATGTGCTTACAAGAACGGATTGGGAATGTTGATCGTTCACCACTTTGGTCCCGCCTGAAACATCTCAATAGCTAGATCTTCATGAAATGTTCAGATATTCATGGTCCCCAAAGGATGAATGGGTTTTTCCCCATAGTGCCATCATCAGGACATTGATTTAAATTTTCCATTATTTTGGTTTATGACCAAATACACGCAAAACTAATTACCGTTAGCAATTGTTAGCATGCTAACACACTAAACTAAGATGGTGAACATGGTAAACATTGTACCAGAACCTCCAGGTCTCCAAACGTCATTCAAATGAAGACTGAGAAGGGAAGACATTTACTTCAAAGTCGTTGTTTGAGTGCATTGACACTGAAGACAAAGGGTCATTTAAAAGCATTACTTTACTTTGAATAGTCACAAGCCAGAGAAGTTGGAAAACAGAACATAATTTTCCACAATCTTAGTGCTAAAAAAAGCTTTAGTCAAAACAGAATCATTACTTATTTAACATGTGGACTACTTTTATCCTTCAGACTCTTGAGCATTTCTTTTTTTTGTTGCTATATGCCATAAATTAAGAAAATACTGTTGTTCATAAATAGCTCCTTGCTTACAGGTTATTGGACCATATTATCATTGAGCCACCAAAACTTTAATCGTACTGCACTTTTTTTAAAAGTTTCAATTTTAATAAATTGTCTTGAGGCTCTAAAATCCCTCTAAACCTCATCTTCTCTCCATCATCTCCATCTCAGCCTCAGGATTAAAACAAAAGTCTAGTTAATAAGTAAAATCTCAAGGGGATAATGGCTTTCCGCTTGCTCTGTACAGACCAGCTGGCCTCAATGCTCTGCACACTCAGTCCAGGGTACTTGGCTAATTGAAGTCACAGCCTGAACGCATATTTTTGGGGACACGATAAAAGCTGTGGCATGGGGACACTGTTAAGTGCTCTGCTATAGAGACAATAAAAGTGCTGCTGCATTCCTGCTGGTGTCATGTAGCCGGGTAACAGCAGTTGCACTGGGTTATGCTGACTTCACGGGGTTGTGTAAGAGTATGAAATATTCATTCTTACTGTAGCTCCTCAGGCAGGCTTTGGACCCGGTGCCAGATTTTCAAGTATTGAAATGTGTTGTGGGAGAAATAGAGGAGGCATGTATGCATGAAAGAGTAAATGTAAGTGTTAATTCAATATTCATGGGGACACACACTTCAGGAAAGGAACCATAACTTGTGATTTGTACACTGAAAGTCTTCACGGTCCTTTCAGACGTTCCTCTGTGGAGCACATATATAGAATGGTGGGTGGAAACGGGACAGCAGGACTTACGTAATAATGCGCAGAGCTGAGGGGCAACATGGGCTTCTTTTAGAAAGAGCCGTTGTGTTGCCACTTGAGGCGTCGGCATATCCAGTCGGACAGTGAGCCCTCTGGGAGATTACCCACTTACACAGTTCCTGCAGACCGCCTCGCCCGTCCAGAAATGACCATATTCCTGCAGTCCAACCACCGCTTCTGTTCTGTGGGGCTGCTGGTTTGAGAGGTGGGAGTTCATAAATAAGTGAACATGTCGTCTGTCATGAATGATGCCGTTGTGCAAATTAAACAAATATAATATATTGTGTAAATTAGTCATTCTTAAAAGGAGATGGACAGATATGTAGTGGTAAAAAAATAAATAATAGTGTTTGAATAATAATTTAGTGTTCTCTGTATTAAATTAGATCTACATGAGGGCAATAAAAGGTGATGTGAAGACAACTGCCTATAGAATGATAATGTCTGAAAAGTATTTCTGTGGTTTTACTTATGCTATTAAAACACAGTAGTTGGTTACTGTATGCACGCTGCTCTCTAACCAAGACAAACAATTATTCACTGTATTTTACGCTGCCAGTAAAGATGACTTTCTATTGTCCAGCTTTCAATAGTTTGGATTTCAGATATACAGAAGTTATGAGTCCAAAAAAACAAAAAGCAGAATATTTTAGCGCCATTTGGGCAAAACGTTCATAATAACCTTTTAGCATATTGTAAGTCAAGTAGTCTGAGAGAAAGCTAGACTTCTTTCTGCAGCTCCTCTTGACTCTGGTTTCAGGCTTTAGAAAATCTAGCCAGAGGTGTTCCTATTGGCTACAAATGGAGATGCGAGCGCACGTCGCTTTGGTAAAATCCTGCATTAAAAGTTGCAATTCCAGCGCTGGCATCAACTGCTACTACTGCAAAGCAACTCCAAAAAGTTGCTTATCAAGATGCGAGTCCGGCAGTTCTGGAGAGTTGCAAATAGTTTAGCCTTCTGTTAGCTGAAGCCAAAAGGCTCATCGCTGCCCTTTTTTTCTTTTGTCGTTTAGAGAAAACTGCAGCTTTAACTTTACTAAATTATATTTTCTGTCAATTTTATTTCTCCACACAATGTTCTAAAGTTTAAAATAATTTGTCACACTACAAGGAATATGATTGGTAAAGAAACTCGACACATGTTTGATTTTAATCAAGACTTCTCTTGTTCTTATGCAAAACAAGAGAAGTGAGGTATCGTGTGTGAGACAGACAGCCGAGTCTCAGCCTGCCATAACTGATTATCGATGCAGTTAACTGATGTGATCAGACTGAGATAAGATGTGTCTGAAGATCAAATCAGCTGCAGGACGGGTTGGACAGCTCTACCTGGAAGCAGTGAGATGCTCCTGCAGGGCTGCATTACAGTGAGACAATCAGCTCAGGAATAAAAGGTGCTGAGTGTGACTTCAGAGAGAGAACAGCGTGGCTCTCAGACATGAATTCCAGCACGTGTTGAGAGTTTTATCACTGGAGGGCAACTTCCTGAGAAAAACAAGGCGACACGTGCAGAGAGCGACGGGATCGGGCCGATGTTTCCTCCAACACCCTGCAGGCTGCAACACTTTCCCTCTGAACAGACAGCGAGGCTTCTTGGAAACAGTGCAGCTAACTTCATCTAATGCAACATTTAAAGGCAGATAATACGTATTTTTTGTTATGGATTCCTAATAAAATCACACTGTTAATGTAAATGAATGTAATTAACCAAATCTAGTATGATCTGATGTCACATAAAGCTTCCACAGTCTGTATGATTGTAAACAGGTAGGTTGAGGAGTCATACAATCAGAAACAAGAACAAGTATTTAGCAAAGTAAAGAAGTCCTGTAGTCAAGAAAAGAAGTAATCAATCTGAGCGAGTTGGTTATTCCAGCCTGATGGTGCTTTAAATTTCAAACATTTCCCAATTTCCTGAATGATTCTACGTAAAATACAAAATAAAAGTAGCAGGATGTGTTCTATCGTGATGATTTCTATTAGAACGTCAGGATGTGGTGTAGCTGGAGTGGAAAGCATCCATCCACTCACTGCTCTGTGTAACAGCATCCGCCATGCGACTCACTAAAGTACATGAAAACAAATCATCTGAAGAACAAAAAGCGGACAACTTGTCCTTCCTTTGGACGCCCACACGCTTGGCTCCATTGTTGACGAGGGCCTCACCCACAACAATCACGATCATCATCATCATCATCATCATAACTTCCACTGAGGATTTGGCAAAGAGAGAAGGGATGCTCTGTATCTAGACTTTTTAGCTGCACGTTACAAGAAAGTGAAGACAGCAGTTGTCGATATATTTAGACATGAAGGAATTCTGGACATAGAGTTTAGTGTGTCCTTGTGTTTGTATTATTTATGTCTCAATACAGTAGTCTTCATACAGTTTATTATGAGTGGGAATTATCCGATTAAGCTGACCTACATGACATTATTTAGTCATGTTATTGGCATTATGTTTCATAATTTGAGGCATGCTGTGTTTTCTGTGTGAAATGTTGATTTACATCCTTTTATCAGGTTCCAGGTCAGAAATGTTGACTGTATTCCATATTACTGAATGTAATCTTCAGTCTGAACGGGTTCAGGATCCTGTTGGTTCAATTAGCTTCAGGGCAGTCACACCGGTCAGTTAGCTGGTGTAAATACTTCGTAAATAATCTCTTTATTTTATTAAGTGGAACGTAAATGTCTACTGAGTAAATGCTGTCGTTAGAGCTATGATAGGTTTGAGCTCACAAACAGCTGGTGCAACTGGCTCCAAGTATTTCTCCATTACATTAAATATTCATCTCTTTATCAGCAACAATCTAAGTTGAAAGTCAGAGAAAAAAACCTGTAATGAACACGAACATGAATCATCATCAGTCTTTTTTGTGGGGAATAAACTTTGTTACTTTCCTGGCAGAGACTGTGTTGAGTTATAACGGTCCAGCCTCATTCATAGGGACTCAAAATAAAAACTTAACAAAAACAAATGACTGCAATCAAGCAAAAAACTGACTTTGGCACTGTGCTCTGCAATGTGAATGTAGTTTTTGTTGAGTGCATTTCTCTGCACTTCATATATTTACTGAAAAAGCATGTGTTTACAAGAGAACGAGTGAGACAGGGATACGCTCGTGCAGAAATGTTATTATCTGAATGACGCATCCTCCGGTGAGGCCCATTTCTAACATCAACCAAGTCTCGTTCCCCCACCGAGCTCCTGCTGAATATTTCATCCTCCAAGCCGAGATAGAGTGTCTCCTGCCGTTCACACGATCTGCCCTCTGTCTCCCGTGTGAGGAGCTCGTGCGAGGAGAACGAAAATGAAACACCAGGTCAGCGGGGTCTGTCTCAAACAGCACCGAGGCGACGGGTTGAAACACGAGAGATGTTTCTGCATTTCAGCCAGCAGCTCATGTGCGGATCTGCGACGCTGCGCTGGAGGGCAGCGGAGGGACAGTTTGTCCTGGAAACTAAGACGCTCAGTTTCCACCTGAGCTTCGGCTCGAGCTCGGATTGCGTTTTGTCTGCTGCTGGCTGCTGTAGGCCTACATCTGGGACTGACTTACTTTAATAACCCACTTTTGGTCAGTGGCACTAAGCTTCCAATGGCGCTCTACGAACCCCTCGGTCGTCAGTTATGCAGTTTTTCGTCCTTTTGTCATTGAAAATGTATGTTTTTGTAACAAATGAGGTTCTAATCTAAATGAATGCTTTAATGCAACAACATCTCAGCACATTTCTTGCTTGAAATAAAGGCATGAACACGTTTTTAGGCATCTTGTTGGCAAAAGAACGGCCTTTACAATATTTCTTAAATGAAAGAAACCTGCTTTGGTCACCTGTTTTTTATGTGAGATATAAAATGTAAGTCTGAGTCCAGGCTCGAGATGTGAGTTCTGCAAAGGTACTGACCTTCAACTCGAGCAGATTTTACTGTCAAATTTGCTCTCGGTCTAGTCCAGACACTGCTGCTGTGGTTTACTGGTCTCACTCACTGTTACATCATGATTAGGGTGCTGGTCCATGGTGGCTGGTCCATGGTGGCTGGCAGGTGGCGGTGACCCCCGTGTCCCCTCTTTCCCGGGCAAGATGGACCGCCAACATGAATGCTGTGATGTGCCAGGATCGAGTAGCTGGGCTGCTATCTTGTTACTAATCTGCTAATCTGTTTGGCACAGGGGCTGCTTTCCGTTCCTCCTTACATAACTGGGTCCATGTTCAGAGAAGATAACACTGCGAAGGACAGACGGACAGCTTTAGAGGAAGAAAAGGACACTGTGGTCACTTCAAGGAAGCAACTTAAGCTTGTTTTATCTCTCTCTTTAGTTCACGTTGTCAGGCTTTTCTTCAGAGGGGTCAGAGTCAAACAACAACCCCCAAATCTGCTGAGACTGGGATTATAAATCTTTTTTATCCCACATATGAAGGAAATAAGGGACAATCTGTTGCCACGATCATTGCTTCAGACTCAACAATACTTTCATATTATATTTAGTGTTTATTTTTTCTTTCCACATTCATCTTGCAAATCTAGTTTCTCCTCCTCAGTCTGATTCAGCTTCCCCTTTTCTCAGATATTCACCAGACATGTTGAGTCATCACAATAGAAAAACACCAACAACAGTTACTTGGTTTGAGAATTTGATTACCTATGACCCCATGACATTTCTTCTCTCGATCAGCTACTGAGAGCCTTATGCATCTATTTGAGATGTTTCTTGCACTACATTTACAGCGCAAATAGATGCAGGTAATCCTGCAGAGCTCTGATTTCGAGACAAAAACTGTAGACGTAGATAGAAATACTAATCTATTATTATCCATTAATCAAGGTTACTACAATATCACTGCAAGAAAAAATGCATCCTAAATATTTCAACAGTAACATCAAGGAATGTATTCAAGACAAAACATCTGTACATATTAAAGTCAACTGTTTGACTTTGTAGAGCACATTTTGCACAAAAATGAAATGCAACACAATGTGCTTTACGTAAAAATAACATAATGATACAAGTGCAAGTGCAGAATAGACAAACGCCAAATTTCACACACACACGCACACACACGCTAAGAAGTGAGCCATACTGTGCATTGTTTCTATCTTATCTATCTTAAAACAAACCGTATGCTTACTAAAAACGTAAGTATCTTAAACTTAATTTAAATAGGCTACAGTAGCCTACTTGAGTAAATGTACTTCCCATCACGTCTAACAAGTAACGTTAGAATACTACGATAATGCAATTAAAACTACCATTATGTGTGATAAAGTTCCAGTACACTTAATAACATTAAAAATACTCATCATATATGTGATTATTGTTTTTATTTTGTGTTTGAACTACAGACTGTATATGAGAAGGTTTTAACCGTTGGACGGCTGTTTGTTTACCTTCTCGTGAAGGCTCGTAAAACCAGTCCGGGTTACCCATGATGCCTTGCTGCGACTATAAAGTCTCTCTTCCTGCTGCTGCGGACCGCAGACTCGCTGCTGCACGGCGGAGTGTCGAAGACTCGCTTTTCCTCCTCTCCCACAAACGCACCAGATACTTTTACCGCGACAAGGTTTAGTCTTAATTTACGGATGGTGAACTTGTCTGTCGAGTTCTTATCGAATAGTAATTGTTTTAGTTGTGAAAAAGGAGCTAAAGACCCGTGTTTCCTCGAAGCTATCATGCTGAACACAGAGGAAAGGTAGGAGAATGCTAATGTTCTTCTAGAAGCTTAATGAGTGCAGCCTGGTGGTCTGTTTCCACTGGTAGCAGGTTGTTATGGAGTTGAGCTTGTTAAATAGTTCGACTTTACTTTTAGCTAACTGGCAAAATGGCAGGAAAACAGTGACAGATAAGCAGCGGTGGAGGAAGTATTCAGGTCTGTTACTTTACTGCAGTCTAAGAATACTCTTTATAGTAAGAGTCCTCCTGAATTAAACCTCTGACTTAAAGTAAAAACGAGTATTAAAGTTTCAAAAGTAGAAGTACTCATTATGCAGAATGCCCATCTCTAAATCATTATATTATTGATGTATTCGTGTTGTAGGTGGTAAAGATGGGGCTCATTTTAATTATTCTATAATTATTATTATAATAATGTACTACTACCTTACTAAAACATTTGGAAAGTAACTAATAACTCAAACTTTAGTGGAATAAAAAGTCAAACAATATCTGCCTCTGAGATGTAGTTGTAGCATAATTAAAGTACCTTGAATTTGTATTTAAGTACAATGTACTTCGTTGTATTCCATCACTGCAGAGAGTAAACACACGTTTGCAGACTGACATCTAGATGATAACTGTTTTTTAATCCTGCAGATTATTTAAGGTTAAATATCTAGAGAGATGCATTAGATGCAAGAGTGTACAACAAATAGAAAGGATCCTTGAATGTATAATATAATGTAAAGTTGAAGTGAAATCAATTATTACTTATTTCAGTGGTAGATGTGGGGCGTTGCAAGGCCAGATGTTCTCCAAACCACACCAGCCTCTTATGTTTTTTACATTTTAAATCCCCATTCAAACGCATTTATGCAACTTTTAAAGTATCGTTGTTTCTCCTGGGAACCTGTTTCTTGTTCGTGCAAAGACTGTAAGACGTAGGGTTGCAACTAATACTTATTTTCACTCTTTTATCAATCTGTTGATTTGCTGTAATCGAATATGTGATTAATCGGTTTAACTGTGAAATGTCCCAAATATTATTCTACATTTACAAAGAAGCTAAAGAGAGAAAGTTGCAGATGCTTCCACTCAAGTGACTGGATTAATGTTGATGAACTCATCGATAAATCGACTACTTGTTTCAACAATAACGAGCTTGATTCAAGGCCTACGGGAGAAACACTCGTAACGAGTCGTGCTGAAATGATGTTTGACCTTCTTTACGTGGCGCATGTGCCGTCATGCTGCAGCATGGTGACCGTATGCTGCAGCATGGTGACCGTATGCTGTTGTGGACTGGATGTTCCTGCTATTGACGGTCCTATAGGGACTTGTTTTTGTCCTCCTGTGGGTTCTATCGTCTGACGCGCAGAGTGGGAGAGGCCCATTGATGCTGTGAGCCAGAGCGGTGACTATATGAGCACTCAGACTGTTACGGCCATGTCAGCTGAAGGCATCGACTGGCCTACATCAGCCTGGTTGCATAACCTCAGTCTACTGATTCACTTTATCAAGCGTCAGGCGGTGCATTCAGTGAGCAACAGCTGGATGATCTAACCTGACCTACCTGAGTGGAACTAAGCGCTCCTCTACTTGACTGGCACACTTGTTTTTTTCAGTGGTTGCTGGAAGATTCTGGATCAGAGCGCTGTCGAATTTTTCCGTAAACGAAACCAAAACATTAACTGTGCCAACCGGTGTCAGCTGACATCTGGAGACGTCAACCTCGGCTATTATTGTTGAAGTCAGGCGAGGCTGTGGTGCGGACCTGAGGCACGCAGGCACAATTGAGTAACGAGTTGCAGACGGGTTTGAAATGAAGATATTGGACGTGTCACAAAAAAACACGTGAGGAGGCTCTCCACATTTAATTTACAGTTTATTCTTCACATAAAAATGTCAGATAGTAATAAGTGAACAGGTTCCCAAAGCCCATGTTGACGATGTTTTATTTTGTCCGTCCAACGATCAAAAACCAAACAATTGGAGCTAAAACGATTAATCGATCGATGAACTTTAGAAATGACAGGATTTCCCAAAAATAACATCGTAACTTAATATTTGGGGGTTTTGTTGGTGAGACAAAACAAGACATTCGAAGACATCACCGTGGACTCATTGTTCACTATTTCCTGAAGTTTTATTGACTAAATGATTAACCAAGAAAATAACAGCCCGACCACAGATATCCAGTAGTGAGAAGCTGAAACCAGTTAGCCCACATTTTGGGCATTTTTAAAAAAAATACTTCAAACAATAATTTGATGACTAAAATATGGATAAAGAAGTGCTGATTTATTTTCTGCCGATCATCTAATTGACTGATTGTTTCATCTCTAATCAATTTATTATATAGTCAGAAGTTGGCAAAGTGGGAAAGCAGTGAAGTGAAAGTGTCTGTCACACAGTAGTGTCATTCTCATCTTCACCTTTTTTAGAATGTGAAATAAAGTATTTGTTTTTCTGTTTGTTACTCTACAATGAACTCGGACAATAAAAACATGGTTTTCTGTTTCTCTCCGGGTGTTTTAGTTTAATCAGGCTTCGTTGGCAGCTTCTGGTTTCACCCTCTGAAGTGCAGTATGCCCGACATTTAACTTGATGCAGAACGCCACCGCAGACACACCCTCCTCGCTGCTGGACGAATAGGTCGATGAGCTTGTTTTGTCAACAGGCGGTAGACGTGCAGGCTCAAACGCTGCGTTAATAACATGGTGAATTATGGCGTCGTTGTGCTCATTCTTCAGTTTGGTGTCATACCGTTGCCACAGGGCTTCCCAAAATTGTTCCTGTACTGAACAAACACTCTGCTGAATTACACCAATGTAGGTGTTGGAATTGTGTTGTAGGGGATGTGCACCATAATAGTGCTTCCTGTTTGGTGGCTTTGTAATTGTCGTGACTTCTATTTTCACTTTGTTTTTTGTAATAATGACTATTCTGCTCTCAGTGGCACATGCTCACACTTGGCTGATTTGAGTCCTCTGCTGTGTACTGGTCGGGTTATTCAGAGCAGGCCGGTTGTGTTTGTTGTGTTCTGTGTGTCTGAGCGGCCGCGCTCAGACACAGTTTGAGTCCAGGGGTCAGTGAAACGTGTTTTGCCAGCAATACATCCGTCATTACTCGAGGCATGAGCGCCTTTTCCTGTCTCCGTCTCGACATCTTTAACAACGCGCCGCTCTGCCAAACGTCCAGGAGGAGGACCGAGGACCCTGTTTACTTTCCTCCACGCAGCAACGTGTTGTTTGTGTCCCTGACCTAAGCGAACAAGCTTGTATATGTTGACAATTTTGGTTTTGAAGTTGAGTCTTTTTTCCATTACTAAGCTGGTAATTACAGTGTTAGAAGTCGGTTTCAGTCTTCTCGGAGAAGCTGCCACAGCGCTTCCTGTTTTGATTGAATTGTGTGTTTCTTGGCTTTCGGCTAAAATCTGCGTCAGCGGCCGGCCAACTCGGGCCGTGCATCCCCTCAAACCGTTTACCTGAATCAGTTCTCAAAACAACACTGCCCAGGAAGAGCAAACCAGCAGTGGAAGCATTCACCCTTTAAAATAATGTCACAGCAGTTCCTCTTGCAGACGCATGCATGACCTCGCCCCTCCTGGCAGCAGGATCCCACCGTGACGCACTTTGCATCATTGAGTCTCACTGTAACACACTGATGATTAAATCCTCACAAGCACATTAAAGCAGTCCAGGCTTGTGAGTGTGATCGGCCTACACGGAGTCTGTTTCACCCGGCAAGTCAACCCCTGACCTTAAAAGACTCTTTAAAGACGTAACCTAAATTCTGTAGGGGGGGGGGCCTGAGGGGGGCCTGAGTGTGGCCGAAATGTCAGAAGACGAAAGTGTTGCCTTTCAAAACAAGCTGGCATTCCCATCAAGGACGGGCTCTACTGTCTGCTTCTGGAAGGGAAGATGGAAACAGAGAAGCGGGCCTTGGCAGGCGTGCTAATCTCTTCCTCCATCTGCGTCCTACCTGTTGTCTTCGACACAGTCTTCATCACTTTTGTAAATGCATGAATAAAGAGAAACCCTTGGCTGTCTATACCGTGCTAAGAGGAGATTTTTGCTGGTAGCAGGATTGTGTTTTGAGTTATTTCTGCTCTTCATATGTTGTTATCTATCGTAGATACGAACCATGAGGTGATGGGACAGGGAGCGGGTGCTTTGTTTACCATTGCTCGCTCTCTTGGCTTATACTGTGCACATCAGGTTGTTCGGGTTACCTGTCTGGTCTGCAGGGAAACTGGCTGCACAGCTCCTCCCTTTCACAAAAAAACACCGAGATGCACGTATCTGTTGTTTGACTGTGGCACGACTCGGTCATAGATCGCTCTCTCTGCTGCAGTTTGAGATAGAAGATTGTGTGTCGTGCGAGAATCCGTCGGGGGGGACACATCTGAGGCAGGGTGGGGGAAGTTTTTGCTCGTCTTAAAAAGGACAAAATGTGAGTCGCCCGGCCCTCGTGCCCGTCTGGCAGCGTCGGCCGGCTGCCATCGCGTCTGGTTTGAGATGCGCGACTGTAACTCAAAACGCCAGCGATGTGTGTTCCCGAAAAGCCTCTCGTGCTATTTGCAGAGGTGTTTACAGGTCATGTGCTTGTTTACGATGCATGCCTTCCACCCCACGCACAACCCGTCAGCAGCTCTTTGAGCGCTCTGTTATTAATCATTAGGCTTTCATTTGGTCTGTCGTAGGCTCGTCACAAACAATCAGCCGGTAGCGTCACTGGGCTGAAAACCCACATCACATGTTCGTTGGCGTTGTCCTTTGTTTATGTATTGGGACTCAAATTTGTTTGAATTAGGGTCACAGGATTGAAGAAATATTCCAAAATCTATATATATAACCAACCAGTCCTGACTAACGTGACCACTGAGTCTCATGTTTAAGGACACTTAGTTCCAGAAAGGTTTCAGTCAAGAAGGCTTCCTGGGTAGGACAGATCCTACAGATTTAGATTAGTTCAGTACATTATCATTTCTCGTGGGGATATTCATTTTGCATTCCTCAAAACAATAAACACTGACTCGAACATGTTTCCCCCGTTTCCAAAACCTTGTGGGATTTTCCTGTAAATCCTCTGAACGGAGGATCCTCGACATCGGAACTTTTCTATGGCGGCATTCGATGCGCATCTTTGAAATTCAGACCTGCAAATCACTAAAGAGATCCAACAAACAAGCAAAGCGTGTAATCCTCGAGTTAAATCCTGACGGCAGAGTTGGGGCGTGTTGCCGCCGGTGCTTTATGTTTGCTAATAACAGGGAGGTGAATTAATGAAGTTAGGGTGGGCGGTGTGAGTGACTCACGTGAGTCAGTCATTGTGTAGAGTAAGTACAGGAGATTAAAATCTAACCAGCTGATCTTTGTCCTTTTGCAGTTCCTGGTTGTCGGGGCCCCGGTTGCCCGGCTCCATCCCTCAGTCTCCGGGGCCTCTGTGGTGTTCCTGATGCCCCTCACCCACAACTGAAGATCCCGAGTGGGCGAGGGACGGTCAGGGATCACTCTCTCGGAGTGCTACTACACCAGGTGACCCCCCCCCCCCCCCCCCCCCCCTGTAGAATAGTGGGAATGAGCTGCAGTGATGTTTTGGTTTAGAAGCATAAATCGGGCCCATAATTGTCACATTAACTGTGAAACGACACCGGCAGAACTCATTATTAGGAGAGATGTATCTTTGTATTTGCTGTCAGCACTTCCAGTAATAATTATGTTAAGTGCTTCATCCCTCAGAGAGCCACTCATCACCCAGCTAATTACTTGTAAATTACTTTTTGAAGCTTAAAAATCCTTGTATCTGTCTCCTGCTCATCATAAGCACCTGCAGTGGGTTTAATTAGTTCATTTGCGTAGTTTTCACAAATTTTATATTATAGAGAAATGAGTATTAACGAAGGGAGAACATCAGAGAGTAAAACAATACAGATATCAGAGGAATGTATTGCGTAAACCTCTACACACAAACATTTGTGTGTGTGTGTGTGTGTGTGTGTTTGTGTGTCAAATTGTACCCCAGACATGTGACTGACTGTCCCCGGGGATTAGAGATTTTAGGATCAGACGGATCAGTCACAGCTGTCATATCAACATCCTCATCTGTCCTCAGCGAGCAAAAATTCTAACTTCACCGCTTTTATCAGATTTGGTCACAGACTCTTCTATACATCCACTTTGTGTACTCTTGTGTACTTGTGCGTGGAGGTTATGTAACACAGTATGAGTTTAGTGACGCGTCTCTTTCAGTATTTACAGGACGGCTCAAACATTTTGCAGCAATCTAGATACTACCAAACAACTAACCAACTATTACACATTACATAATCATAAGTCTGATCCAATAGCTGAGTGAGCTGATAAAGACAGAAGTGGTTTGACCACACGTCGGCACAAGACTCCAAAACCACTTCCTCTGTTACCAGCTCGCTTCAGAGCTGTTCTCAAAAGCAGAAAGCTGTCTTGCAGCGGTGCAGTGGGTAACAACAGGTACAATCCTGCCAGCTGGGACGATATTATGATGTTTTCTGATGATGTAGAGAGTAAAACATGTTTGTATTTTGAGTTGTGATCAGTTGAGGAAGAGAGAAAACGCAGAACATTCATTCATAACTCAAACCGTTTCAGTACGTATGTGACTATAGATCATATTTCTGTGATCAAATGATAGATTTGGTCTTTTTCTACAAGTCGGTGACGTGAAACTACAAACTGTCGCTGCAGACGTGCGTGACACACGAAACACACAAAAGAGCTGGTCTTTTTCAGCGTCGTCCACGTTTCCCAGTGCTGTTGAGCAACACTTTAACAGCAACTCGTCAACAATGTAGCTGGCCCCTCGAAGCTCTCTCCAATCTCTGCATTAATGATGACGGAGCATTGAACTGATGAACCGAATGTTTCTGTCCTCAGGATGAGAAGTTAACGGTGACGCAGGCCGCTCCAGCGAGTGGGAACTCCTCTTTTCTTCGCTTCCACTACCAGCTGAATGAGCGCCGCTCGGCCTCCTGGGACACGGCTCTGTCAGGAGACCGCCTCTTCCTGGAGACCCCTGCTGGGCCGCTGGCGGAGGGCAGCAAAGAAGGGTAGGAATGTGCTCAAACGTCTCATTAAGGACTCACGAAGGACTCTGCTGTGTTTCTCCTGACATGAAAGAAACCTAAAAGGACTGCATTTATTGTCAACGGCAAACAAAATGTAATTTATTTACAATAAAGGCTCGACGGGGGACCGTTTTTAAATGATTTCTTAATGTTATGTTGTTTCTTAATGCTGCTAAATGATCTAATTCAGTGCAAGATATTAGAAGTGAAGCGTGGAGGTAGTCTGCTCACCATATGGGTGTAAATTATACACAAGAGGTTATAATGATGTTTTTGTGTGTGTGTGTGTGTGTGTGTGTCTCAAATGGATGTGATCACGTTTCTGTTTTAATTGCCTGGCTTTGTGTCTGCTGTAATCGATGCCAGAGCAGAGTAAGCGTGCCGGCACAGAGCAGCCGCCACTGCATTATTATGTAGAGTGGGAAAAACAAAAACATACTTTGCGTCATCGCCTCCCCAGCTGACTCACTGACTCTCTGTCTCTGTCTCTGTGTCTTCATCCTCAGGCTAACTGCTCTGCTGGAGTTTGCGGAAGAGAAGATCAAAGTTAACTACGTGTTCCTGTGGTTCCATAAAAACAGAGAGGATCGATGTAAGAGCTCGTCTTATTCTTGAAACGCTGGTTTATTTTAGTTTTTATTTGTAGAGGCAGGGTTTGCTTCTTTTATAATGTTTTTTAGAAAATGGGAATACCTTAAACTGGGTATGCAGTCAATAATACGGATTTTGTTTTTTTCCCCGTGTGTGCGTGACTGGATGAACCAGTTATGGAGCCCTGCTAGGCCTCCGCAGGTTGGCACAGGTTTTGGTAAAGACGTCGGTACAGACACAGTTCTATTTTTAGAACAGGAAGCCTCCTGCACCTCGACGTTCGCCAAACAAATGGTTCCATAAAGTTAATCCTCCCAAAAACCACAACGCGTCGCATTCAACTTCAGCTGTAACTTAACTGTCTGACTTTGGAGGAAGCCAGGCTAGCTGCTTCCAGTCTTTATGCTAAGCTAGGCTAACGAGAGGAATACTGTAATACAGCAGGACATGTTTTAGTCGCTTTTGTACTTTTGTAGAGCAAATTCCCTTAAAACCATCATTTTAATGAATCAAGTGACCGTCACTAATTAACATCAGGGTCGAGGTGACTCCAGTTGAACCTCTCACACTCTCTCTTTGTCTCCGCCCTCCAGTGTCCATCGTCAAGACGTTCCACTACATGGGCTTTGAGATGGTGAAGCCGGGACACCCCATGGTCCCGGCCCGGCCCGATCTGGCCTTCATGGTTTACTCTCTGGACAACAGCAGCAGCAGCTCGGACGAGGAGTGACTTCCACACCTCGCTCTCCCTCCCGTAGGATTTCCATGTGATGCAAGAGGATATCTGCAGATTGGATAAACAGGGAGTGGCGTAGCTTCAGCTAAGCCATCACGTGGCATCTTGGGATTTGGGCTTTCCTCTTAGCGGTTCCTCTCCTGGCCACATTATTTGTTTGTGCTGCCGTCAACCAGACAAACAACTGTTTGACATTCAGGAGAAGGCGGCGTTTTACATTAAAATTCAGCATCTCTCTCCTGACGGCTTCGACCTTTTTATAAGAAAAGAGACTTTTGGTTTGTCCTTGTGTGTGAGCTGCGTTTGGTTGAGGGAGTTATGGTCAGTAAAATGTGTGTTTTTTTTCCTCATAATATAGATTGGTGAAAGCCTGATCCGTCACATTTAACATTAAATCACACGTCAGCATTTCTTGTCACTTCTTCCTGAGGCATCATTCCAGCACACGTCAATCATGTCAATCACTTCTTAGCTCTCATCTGCCCAAAACACTCTGTTAGTCTGTCTAGACGTGTCAAAGCAAAACCGCAGCCTGAATGTTCTCAGAGGTAAACAACTCCTCCTCCTCCTCCTCCTTCTCCTCCTCCTCCTCCTCCTCCTCTTCTGTGGAATAATCCCCCTGTGAAGCTCACGGTGTGAGTCACTTTGCCCGTCACACACAGAAACAAACGCTCAGTTTCTTTTCTTTTAATTTTTTTTTGTTCTTTCAAAAATCATAAGCTGAATAATTGCTGGTGTCAGATTGCATTAAAATGTACATACAAGGTTTGAATCTAGTGACGCTTTAGCCCCAGTTTGTGCTCCGCATCCGTTGTTAAAACTTTTAGGTTTTTCTTCTGATGATCTGGATGAAAGCTAAATGTCTTATCCGGGTAGTGAAAGTGGGAAATGACAGAAGTCGAGACGTTGTTTTGTATGAAAGTCTAAACCGATGGGATGAAAGATGGACGTCGGCACAAACGGAGGCTCGTGGAGCTTCGTAGATTCATTCACCAGGTGAAAGCTCGACTGTAACGAGGCTTTTTGTGCCTAAAGGAGGAGAGTGCAATGTTCATATTTTTTACTCTTGAGTCTTATTTGAGGAGTGTGTACATTTTTCACTCATATATTTAATCACATGCAGAGTCAGACCCATGCTGTGTGTGTGTGTGTGTGTGTGTGTGTGGGGGGGGGGGGGGGGGGGGGCTTCAGGTCATTTACATATATGCAAATAAAAGGAATCCTGTGCAGGTTTATTTTAGTTAACAAAACGCCAAAGAATCCATTCTGTCTGTAATGTGCTGTCGGTTTGAAACCATGCCAGTATGGTGTGTAAAGCAATATTATAAGCAACATTCCCCATGGGCCATAGTCAGAGGAACATGATGGCGGTCTGCTCCATGTTGGGGGGGGGGGGGCTTTTCTTCTTCTGCATGTGTTCACACGAGTCTTCATTGCTACTGATTGAGCCCCCTGACGATGAGCTGTTAGGAAATGTCAATAGAGGATTTTTCTCAGAGGTATATTTTTATGTATGTATATTTCTCAAATGTTTACTGTGATAGTTTAGGGATTTATTTTGTGTTGTCGGTGTAATAGTTAGCAACCATTCAATGACAATCCACACTTGTATACTTTTTGTCTTGGGAGGGTGGGACAATAAAACTTGTTATCTTAATTGGTGTCTGTTTGTTTTTGTCAGATCAGGGTTGAGGCTTCGTTCTTACGTATGTTCGTTCAACTAGTTTTTCAAGACATCTTGCAATAAGATGTCTTCTGTGTACAGACTGAAGCCCTCTGAGGCAGATTTTTGAGTTGAATTGAACTGAAGAAGAAGTGCTGTGCTTCAGAAAATGCTATAACAAGCAAAACCCCATGGCAGACAAATTAAGACTGACGTGAGATCGGAAAACGTTGAAGTAGAGCAGCGACGCTGAGGCCGATGTGAGGTAATGAAAGTGCTTTTCTTGAACGGTAGTTGTGTGAAGCTCTGATCCAGCCGATCGCTGACTCAGGCGCTAATCCCCCAACCAGCTCAGCTCACGGTACGTAACCGCTGGCTTCCCGCCAAACACGGCAACAACCTCCCAGGTCGGTTGATCTAGAGATCTATTTTCAGTGTGCAGGGCAGGATGAACTCAGCTGTGCTATATCTGTGTGTCTAATGCAGCAGCAACCTTCGTTGTCTCCGCCTGACGGAGAACGTTCAGTCCGTGTTCTTTATCCTGAGGTGGCCCCGAGGTGCTAAACGGCCCTGGACGACACACGTCGACAAAATAGAAAACCTTTCACAAAACACATCACAGAAATCACTTAAACAAGCTAAACATTCACTTTACATTCACGGTTTTAGACCAAATAGAAATGTGTGTAACAAACGAGTAGAATGCATTTCTTCCCAAATAAAACATTCTCAAAGCAGATTTTTTACATTTTAAATCCTTCATTATTTCTCTCTGCATTGATTGCGTCAGTTATCAATTGTCATTACCAACAAAAGCCGACATCACCTCAAAACCAGGCGGCAACCTCCGGGTCTGAAAAGTTAAACTTGCATTCTCTCTAATGGCCACCAGGGGGCGACTCCTGGTTGTATAGAAGTCTATCAGAAAATGACTACTTCTCTCTTAATTTATTACCTCAGTAAACATTGTAAACATGGGTTTATGGTCTCAATCTCTAGTTTCAAGTCTTCTTCAATACAGCATGATCATTTAGTAAATTATGGTCCATTTAGAGTCAAACAGACCATAAAGCAGGGTATGCTTTAGGGCGGGGCTACGTGGTGATTGACAGGTCTCCACCACCGCGTTGTCAGTCTTTTATCTTACAACTTTAACCCTTTCACAATGTGTTCTCAGTTCATGAAAGGTAAATGTAATGATTTGGTTGCCTAAAAATGCCAAATTTTGGTTGTACTCCAACCTCCCGTCACTCTTCTGGTTGCAAAAGAAACAAGATGGCGACGGTCAAAATGTCAAACTTGAGGCTTGAAAAAAAGTCAGTCCACAAATTAGTCTCTCTGCATCAAGACCGTCTAGGAAATTCCCTCAGTCAGTGTGCTAGTATGAGCACTCGGAATGCTACAAACAGTTCCCACCTATAAAATGTGTCTCTGGGCCCTTCTGTTAAATGAATTCATGTTTCTGTCCAAAGACGATCCAGCTGTTTGGGGCCTTCCCTCACCGTCACATTGGAAATCTGAAGTCAGCTGTGTCACTAATCCCCTGGACTAAACAACAAGAGGCAGATAGTCCCCTGCTGGCCTTAATCTTACCATGACTTTACATAAAGTCACCTCAGATTGAGGCTGATAAGCCGTTACCACATCACGTACACAGGCACTTGTTCTTCCATCTCGGTTTCCAGCATCCGGTTAGCGGAGTTTAAAACCAGCCGGTGGATATCTAATCCGCTCTAAAGGGACTCCACTGAAGATCGCGTCACATCCGATGTGCTTGAATGTAAACCTACTTTTCTGTGTTTGTTATCTAATAGTGTCCTGATGCACATCAGCAGATATAGATGTTCACATTTCTTTTTTAGATTCTTGAACCCGAAGAGAACAAGAAGCTTTTTAAATGTTTTACATGAACATCAGCATATTAAGAACACTGCACTTTTTCCCCCCACATTTTGTTATTGTGAAGTCTTATTTTAATTTGACTTAAATTCACCAATCTCAACTAAATATTAAAAAGGAATTGAGCGTACGGTTGCTTTTGTAAAACATGTAAAAGAAGAAGAAGAAAAATGTCCACATCCGCTTTAAGTTAATGATGCTGCCAGATAATAATCACATCGACATCTTACTAACCACTCGGCTAAACCAAGAAAACATTAAGAAAAGAAACTTCCTGTTTTTACACCGAGGACTGGAACGTCCTGCAGCTCCACTTAAACATAGAACATATGTATCGTTGCGTAATCGTGGTCTCTGTTTCATAACGGATTAAAAGTATGCATTACACAATTCATGCAGAATACATTAAGACCAGCTGCTCGGTCCTCAAACAGACGCACATTTAGCTCTAAACACATTTTGTTTTAGCTGTAAACTAAACGATAGGACATATGATGGGATATTATAATCGTCGTTTCATGGGTTGAAACACTCCATGTTTCAAATCTGAACCTTGCAGGCCAACACTGACCGTTTCGATAAATGTAAATATCTAAATACTTTTTACAGCCTATCGATGATGTGAAGGCATCTTCATCCAACCAGGACACAGCACAGCGTCACAACGGGTTAAAGTTGATTAATAGTTCCTGCAGATTTGAACCATCGCCCCTCAGTGAACGGCCTCTTTAGTGGAGGACTGAGAACATATTTGATCTAGTTATCATTCTGGATTCGGGAGTTCAACATGAAATATGACTTTATGACCTAGAACTTATACTACGCCATTTTGAACTTGTTAACGCCAACATTATGTAAAAGAGTTCATTTGAAACCAATAAGAACAATGAAAAAAAAATCAAGTGAATAATTCATCATCTGGATTTATTTTAAGAAACAACACAAAGGCAAACATACCTGAAGATTCACATTGGATCTCACACACAAACTGGACTAACGGACTACTTGTCCTTCTCTTTCTGCTCCTTCTCCTTCTTCTCTTTCTCCACTTTGGCCTCCTCGGCTTCGTGCTTCTTGATCAGCGCCTCGACTTCCTTCTGCTTCAGCACTTTGATGCAGGTCTTTCCGTTCTCGCGGGTCAGAGTGGCGATCTCCACTGAAACAACAAACACACAGACAGACGGTAACGTATTAGTAGGGACACCTGTGGTTCATCTATATTTCTACTTAATGTTGAGTTCTGAGAGGATTACTCTATATTCATGCTTTTAGTTTGTAGAAAGTCCCCCAAACAAATGTTATCTTGTATGCAAATATAGTCATGTTTTGTGCACAACCAATTGAAAGAGACTGAGTGATGAATGCAAGTGCAATATTTACTTTCCTGGTCTCTTATCTGGCTGTTTAGCTGCTAAATGCTCCACTATGTTCATTAACTGTCTGTCTGCTATTAACAGTGAGGCTGAGGACCGCGCAGACAGACGATATGTTGAAAGACACTAAAAGCTCTGCAGAGCTGAGGGAATCTGCAGTCTACGAAGTTTCTTTAATCTCAAGTAAGTAGAACGTTCATGATGTACATTGATCCGCACCTTTCTCTGCAGACAGCTTGCTGACGTCCATGGTTTTATTCAGAACTTTAACGGCGAGAGCGAGGGCTGTGGAGAGCGTCATGTCTCCCTCCTTGAAGTCCTGCTTCAGCATGGAGACGGCTGCCTGAGAGCGAGCAAAGGAGACAAAGAAAATCACTCTTAAACACACCGTCCGTCTCGTTAGTGCTGCAGAAATTATGTAGGAAGCATTTACGCATTGTTGTCTCCATCTGTTTCCATATGTGAAGATTCCATTTAAACCTCATTCTCTCTCTCTCTCTCAGACTATTGCCGGCTGTCAAATGACAAATCTCCTTTTGAATGAAATAACACCATACTTTCAAAGTGGCCAACAACATGTTTGAGAACACAGTGACCACATTAATGTCTGGCCTCACAGCGTTGGCGATGTGAGCATAATGAGACAAACCGCTAACGTTATCCCTGCATGATGAAATCTGTAGTGGCTCATTAGGAGAATTCAGCTTTGGGGGAATATTTCTTCTATCTCCTCGTCTTTCCACCATTGCTCCTCTGTTTAGGAAACCTTTAGTTCACAAGCTTTCTTAAGGGCTAAGATGCTTTGTAAATAATATATTTACCAGGATCTTGTCTTCACTGGGAGCAACTCTTTGTAGGAGGATTTATGAATCCTCACGTGAGACTAAACGTGCGTACACTCAGGGTACCGATGCTCTGAAGAGGCTCTGTTACCCACAATGCTTTGTGTGCAGCCCTGTGAAGAGCCGCTGAGATTAGCAAAGCCACCATCAAATCAAGACTTGCACAATCAGCTGCCCCAAGAGTCGTCACTAAGTAGGCCACAGCGTGTTCATTGTTGAGGGTCCAGCCCCGTTCATGGCCATTGTGTTTAAAACCTCAGTGCAGCAGCGCCCTCTAGTGTCATGAGGTGGAATATGTTTTATAATTTCCTTGTTTTGGTCTGTACACACAGTTTTCATCCAAATATTCAGATTCCACACACACACTAGTTTCCTTTCCAACTCGAGCAATTCCCGGTCGAGAGCGTTGACGCCGGTGAGACTTACAGCACTGTTGTTTCCGATGCACGTGGCCTTCCAGCCGCCGTAGTTTCCGCTGGGGTCGCTCTGGTAGAGCTGGAAGCCGTAGTGTTTGTCCCAGCCCATGTAGAGCAGCGACACGCCAAAGGGACGCTTTCCTGTGAGGACAGACGACAACACACGGTGGCTTCATAACGCTGACTCATGTCGAGGGTCTGGTGTTCCTAACTTAAGATTTATTTTCTTTAAACCAAATTCTTTTAAAACATGATGTTCGGTAGTTTCATAACTTTGTATTTTCAGATGAAACACTCGTCTCCTGCTGTGACAGAACTGTGTAGCGCTGCTTTGTACCTCCGAACTGCGTGTAGGCCTGTTTGATGTCGCACAACGCCGTGACCAGCTGCTCGCAGGGGATTGGCTCCTGGTACTGCAGCAGGTACCTGCAACAGCGACACAGATCATCACAATTACGTCCATATTTATATTCTGTCCCACCAGAAGCATTCGGGTGCAGCAGAAATGAAGACGGCCGTGTGCCTGACTGGAGCTCACCTCTGTGCGATGAGCCTCAGCTCATTGGTCAGTACGTTGGCGTCGGATGTGATGCCCGCCACACTGCACGCCATGTCTCTGCAAGAAGGAGATGGGAAGATGTAGGACCATTGCAAAGACAAACCTTTGCACACTGCCTAGCTACTATTTAAAAACAACATCAAGGCTTAACTCACTCGTTCAGCTTGTAGATTTTCTCTGAGAAAAACACTTCATCCAGCAGCTTGTGAATGTTCCTCCTCTCAGCGGCCAGCAGCACTCCGTCATTGGCTAAAATTCCCAGGCAGGAGCCGGCGTGGCCGATGGCTTCCATGGCATACTCGACCTGATACAGACGCCCTGCAGAGGACACACAGCGCTGTCAAGACCAGGACGCAACAACAGAGCACCAAGAGGCCAGAAACTAAAACAAAACAAGATGCTTTCTCCTGGTTTAAAATGTGAGAAAGTCTAACTTGCAGCCTCATCAGTTGCTTTATTGTTGAAGAGCTCTTACCCTCCGGTGAGAAGATGGTTGTTCTTGAATCATATCGACGGGACTGACAGGAAACAGGAAACACAGACCACACATATTAAAGAGTATTTTGTTGGGACAAATAGGAAGCTTTCTCTTATAAATATCTTACACGTTCAATGGTAACATGTGGCTACTCTTTAAATCATCCGAAGATTGTTTTCGTTCTTTTTCTTGTAGCTATGAAATTGGATGCAAGTGGATGCTGAGCATATCACAGAGAATATCACTAAATCTGCTTGTTGACGAAGCAGAAGAGAGGCTCATGATGGCCCAACACCTTCCTGGCACTTTGTTTTCAACCTTCCGTACATGAAGGGAACCTACACAGCTTGTTTACTGTAGCATCAGCATGTAGAACTCCCGGCTATCTAATAGACAAATAACTGAAATGTTGTTGATCATTCTCAGAACACAGGCCCCATAATAAGACCACGGGGAGCCCCTGAAGGCAGACCACTGTGAACATCAGCAGGTTCAGCCTGAACTACTCCTCATGTCCAAGAGCTGAACATTAGAGAAAGGAAGAAGCCAAGCAGCACATCATTAATATAAATACACTACATCATACAAAGTAGAGATAACTCACCATGTTTGCAGATTGCTGTTGAACTCTTCTTCTGTGGAAAACAAACACAAAGTTGACTTGAGTGTCTTTATGAGGCAGTGGAGACCAGTTAGCTTGGTTATCTACGGTCGTGAAAGTGAAAGAGACCAAACTAAGAGTCGTTAACGTCTGTATTGTTAAACCACTACCAGCTAGCTAACTGGTATTAAGTTCTCATATTATTTCAAGTTGTTAAAGTGTACGCTAACAACTATAGCGTTAAAGAAAAGGCTCATTCTTCGCTAGACTGTTGATACGAACGGGGGATGAATCAACAAAATGTTAGCAACAGCTTTATGCTTTAGCATTTAACGTTAGCTAGCGATACAGGCTATGCTAACAACGGAGACTTTTTATAAATGCTTTTCACACTGATCGAGAAAGAACACGATGTTATTTACGACAGTGTTATGATATTAATTTGTAAAAAATAAAAAATGCTTACCGCTTAAAGGGCTTTCTGTGAGGCGCGTTTTGATGACATCACAGAAAGGCGTCGTGTCGACGACGTGTAGGCGCGACACTTTAATTTATTTATTTATTTATTGAACAAATGGCACATGTCACACATTTTAAAAATAAAAATAAATAGTAGTGCAACTGCAGAAGGTGAGATAATCAGACAAAAATGTATATATATATATGTATATAATGAAAAATAAATATTTCATGCACAATTTTAAACACGTCTTTACAGTTTTTATCGGCTTTTTATTGATACAAGCTGTAATAGTTTTTATATACAGTGAAAAACCGTTGTTAAAAAGTATTATTATCTTGATAAACAAACATCAGCATGGGAACATGTCTCTATTAAAGACGGAAGGAAATGAAAGAGGTACATATTTTAAAGATATTACCGGTACGCTTTTCTATTATTTTGTGACTTCTCTCCATCCAAACTACTTTGAAACTTTTTCATTCACCAACAAGCAATGTCGACATTATACGATGAAAATATGTAGCAATGAATTATCCTCTCAAAAACGAATCCGTACCTTTAAGTTCCCTGTCGATCATAAAGCATTTGCATGTTTGAAGTGAAAAAGAAACCTTGTCATAACCTTAAACCTTCTGTATACCCAATAATGTTAGAGAAATAAATGTAAAATCCTACGTAACTTTAACCTCACTAATGTTTTCATTCCACACTTTTTTGTAGACATTTCCAGTCACATACTCATATCTTCTACTATTTCAATTTTACAGCAAAACACTGGTGAGACTTGATGTCGTTTTCCGTTTGTGAAAGATGTAATTCTATATTTTCACTGTACATACTTAAAAATACATTTTTACTACAAATGTTGTAATAGGACAGGTTTTTTTGACATGTTTACTATTTTCCTTCAAGTCAATACATTCTTGCTAAACTAAATGGGATGTCAGCACAACTCATAACTCGAGTCATTGTGGTTCCAATAAAGGTAAGTTCTGATTCTTAGCTCTTACATTGCACTTTGTTGAGTCACTTCCTTCCTTCAGTGTTTTCATATTACGAAATATAGGAGAAAAAGAAGATTTCTCCATTCTGTGGCCGCTCAGATTGAAGTTGCTTTCACAAATGAAACTAAAAGTGTAAAAATCACAAATCCAAGACTTTCTAAATGTAGGAATCACGATAAACTAGTGTGTCTTAACACAATAGTCAGATATGCATATTGAACCAGCTTTTAATTTGTGTAATTAATAATTTTCACCACTAGGAGGCCCCCTCGGCTTGAATGTGTGGTAAAGATGAGGCCCATCTCCTTTTGAAGTACACCTACAGGGATTTAAAATTCCTCAAAGCGTTTGTCTGTAGGAGGCCCTCTGACCTGTGACCTCTCTGGTCAGGTGGTGGTGTGTGTGCACTGTGGTCCCTTTTCAGTCAGACAGTGCGCTCAGTCTCTATTTTTGGAAGGTTACTCAGCTAATTTTCATTCCACATGAATCATGATTCTAATTGATGACACATAAACAGTCATCTCTTCTGTCAGCCAAGTAGTCTGCTGAGTTTTGTTTTTTCAAATCCTCAGTTATGAATACACCCTTTCCTCAAAATAGATATTTTAACATCTTTAATTTCCCGACACATGGCAAACTCCACCTGAGGGTGAGGATCCAGTACAAATACAACATAGATCTATTGTCTATACTTTATATTTTAGAGGAGTCGCATGATAAGAAGTAGCCAATGATTGATACATTAGTCTACTAATGAATAGCCTTACAGAACAAACCTCTTTGTTTCTTGTTTGAGCTTTTCCCCTCAGTTATACATCGGAGTGTTGCCACGACCTGGCAGCTTACCTTGAGATTATCAAAAATAATCACATCCTCACATTGTTCTCTCCGAGGATTGGCGCAGTAAAGTTGCAGCTGCAGCACCTCAATAAACAACCCATAACACTGCAGTGTTTATTCAGCGATGAGGAGTGTGCTGCGTTTTTCGATTTGTTCTGTTGACCTCGTTGTGGAGCTGGCTCACAGATCCTCCTGGATCTGCCTGAAGATGCAGAGTTTATAACTCCTTCGCCATATTTATCGTCCAAAGGCCCCTGACACAGCTCTCACATTGTTCTCACGACAGACTGTCATTTCTACATTTGAGCTGAACTCGAAACATCTTTTCTATGACTCAATCTCCCACATTGTTTTGACATACAGGCTGAGTGATGGATGTGGACTATCCAGTCTCTCCTGGCCTTCACAGTTTTTGGTATCTCTAAAGTGGCTTAAGTTGTTTTAAGTGTTATTTAGCTGCCAGTGGTGGAGGCCAGCTTTAAGGGGATTTTTATGGGCCCCTATAAAACGTATCAAGGTGGCAAAAGGTGCTCAGCAGCCAGGTGAACTATAGAAGGCTGTGGTGGCCAGCCACCAATCCCTCTGAGGAGGCATAGAGACACAGATAAACCAAACATTTAAACACACACTCAGTCATACTGTCAAGCTCTCTGTAACATTTCACTTTCTCGTGTGTAAAGCTGCCAACAATACGTGAACCAAAAAATCAGCTTCAATTCCTTCCATCTGCTCTCAGTAGAAGGTCAATAGGTTCCACAAAACAACAAGTATTTGTATTTTGTTACATTGTTATTGCATGATACAGTGTTTATCAAATGGGGGAAAAGTTAAATAGATCTTTTTCATTGCAGAAATAAACACAGATGCCACTAATAACATTATAAATTGCTGCATTGTATTCGTTGCTGGAGTAGCAACGAATGCAACGAATTCTTTGCTACATTTAGAGACAAAATGTAGTAAAAAGCAACTTAAAAATGCAAATGTTTCCAAATGTGAACACTAGAATAGTTTGTGTTTGAATCATTTGGTCCTAACAGTTGTAAAATGGGCCCCGACTCCAACGCTGTATCCAAATCTCTTCATACATGGACGCTAACTGCCCTTCTAGCTAGCTAGCTGAAGTTAACTCTCACCATAAAACTACACCAGCCAGTGCACGTCATGTTAATCATTCATGAATTGCATATTATTGAAGCATCATTGAAGCATCATTATATGAACTCATGTGACAGGAGCTGAAGCATTTTAGCCACTTTAAAAGTTAGCTAGCTAACGGTATTTCGTTCGCGGACGCCATTTCTTTATAAAATTGGCTTCCTATTCTAGTCAATTTCTTGTGGTCCTTTATAAAGACAATTTCTATCAAGATTCAGGTTCAGATTAAACCAAAAATGCAAGATGGACGATCATCCGCTTGGTGTTTTGAATCTGGGAAATAATCCGATCTCTATGTGTCTTATTTGCCACATCACACAGCCGAGTGGATCTACTTTTATTCAAAGTGGTTATTCTTTGTGTTTTATTGAGTCACAATGTCTGCCCAGCTTCATCATGAGACATAATTGGGAAACCGTGACACAAAACGAAACTACCAGTGAATTTTGAAATAGTGTCATGAGACAGGTATCAGAACAACAGTGTGTCATCTCAGGTGGAGCGTGAGAATCAATTTCGAAGAATATTATTGCCATTTCCTGAGTTATTTATGTCGTGTTCATTGGGCACAAAGGCAGCATGAAAGCAGTTTTGGGGTCTAATCCCAGGAGGTGAAGTCCCCCTAACATCCCACACTCAACACCAAAAGAAAAGTCTCTTAAAGGTTTGTATTATTTGGATTAAGTTAGCTAATTAGTTATATCATCTGCAGAACAGCTGCCTACACACTCAACTAAACTCTTAACTCAAATATCTCAGAATGTCTCTATTTCTATATTGCTATTTCTTGGAAATGACTATACACACCTTTAAATAAAGAGTCACCGCTGTATTGCCCAACCTAATTATAACGTTGGTTGCGAAATACTGAATCCCATATTAATTTGTATTGTTGGCCTTAAAGGAGTATATTTTAGATATACTGACTCTAAAAATATTGAAATCTGCCAAAATATACACACCATGTGAAATGTTTATGTGTAGAATATAAAGGTTTCTAAAATCCCAAATTTACAGAAAGAGTACTGATACAAAATGGCATTAAAGAAAATAGATTCCACCGTCATGCCAGCAGCCAGTTAGCTTAGCTTAGCATGATCCCTGACAACATGTTTAAAAGCGACACATTGTGGTTTTTACACTTTTAATGAGATATAATGTATTAATTATAGTTAGCTTTAGAGGTACTGGTAGGCAGACGTTGTAACCCTTGAATTGTTTCCCAATGTTTCCAGTCTTTATGCTTACTTAAGCTAACCAGCTGCTAGCTGTAGCTTCATATTAACCGTACAAGAGTGATACCAATCTTCTTATCTAACTCTCGTATTTACCAAATGTCAGACCTTTCCTTGATTTTGGCAGTATCTTTAATCTACATGAGATTCATTTACACACAAATCCAGAAACTTTTTCAGATGGATTCTTTTACAGTAAAATAAATGTCCAAATGTCACACTTGCTAAAATACCAAGAGGCCCCTTTGTTGTCATTCTTTTCTTCATCCCGTCTCAGTTTTCTGGTTGACAGAAGAGTCCTGTCGGCCTCCTGGCTCTGCTCCCCAACATTTCAACCTTTCTAGTCTATTGTCTCCGCCAGCCCACCCTCTGCCCTCAGCTACTGTCTCTGTTATTTTATGAGAAGCTCCTGTCATTTTGGACTCTGACGTTGGCTTGAATATGCACGCCGAGGGCCCCTGACGCGGAGTTGGATTCCAACTTTGAGGGCCAAAGGGAGGATTTCCTTTTCAAAATGTCTGGCTGGTAAATATGTCACCAGGCTGGAAACCGATCCCGTGAAAAAAGAGGCGGGATGTTTTCAAACTCGCCACAGGAGTGTGTGCGATCTGTTTCTTCCCTCACACACACTTGAGGGTAAAGAGTGTCAATCCCCTGCCAGCAGAGGTATTGTCTGTCAAGAGTAAGCAGCCCCGGAGCAGTTTACCCGAGATCTGCTGCTAAATCTTCTCTAATTAGATTCACCAAAGATTCTCTATCTGTGTTATTTCTAAGCACCTGAAAAAGAGTTGAATTTCACTCAACACCCCCACGGTGATAACAAAAACTGAAACGACGCTGACCTTTCAACTGACAGATCCGTTAGCAGGTGTAATGTTTACCATGTATGGATTTATAAAGAGAACTGGATACGGCGTCAGAGGCGGGACCCAGTTCATTCTTGCTAAAGTGACTCAGTGGCACAAAAAAGTTTGACCGCCGAGTATAAAATTATCCGGATCTTCTGGCAATTTTCTGCATCAAGGGGCCTTCCGAGCAAACACCCTCGGTCCAGCCTCATCCACATGAACAGCGGAAGGAAAATAACTCTGAATTTGGCTATTAGTGAATTTTAAATCTTGTAGGACCCATTCCATGCCAATCCATGAAGCAGTTGTTAAGCTATTGCAATGGATAACTAAAACAACTTTGACCTGCTGGTGGTACTAAAAAAATTAAGGTTAGAGGGTCATAAAAGTCATTAGAATCCATCCATCAGGCACATGAATACTGGCGCAAAATTCCATCAATACCAAAAACGTCAACTTCATGGAGGAGCTAAAAGGAAAAGTCAGGGGATCACAAACATTAAAAGGCGTTAATCCACCCAATAGTTGTTGGGATACTTCCGTTTGATCAAAGTGGTGGCCAACCGACCCACTGACCGACATTCCCATCCCATAGAGCCGTGCTGCTGTTGTGGCTAAAACAACAGCCCCGCTGTCGGATTAAAATTTAGGATTAAGATTATGTTCGCAAATAGCTACGTCTCTTGGTGACAGGTTTCCACCAGCATTGGTAGCATTAGAGGCTTTTATTAGCATTAAAGCATTCACATCCTAGTTTTTATATGTGACATGTCAAACACATTACTCTTCCCACACAGAATTACAAAATGCTAATTCTTTTGTCTTCACTTCCAAGGTTTTGTCCAAATATCTAGCTCAAACATGTGAACAACCAAGTCTTTGTGCATAACTTATCTTAAGAGAAAATCAGTTGTTATCTCACAAAATGAAACATCGCATGGTTCACACAGAGTAGTGTTTAAAACACGATAAAGCAAAGTGAATAAATGAATAAATAGATAAAAACAGTGAACTTTAGGGTAAATATTGAAACATGTTTACGTCTTTGGAGCTTTTTGAGCCCCAATTTTGATTAGAATCCTGTTAATATCCTCATAAAAACAAGTAGTAATGCGCATGTAGTATTTCTATTGATGCAATTAATTCTAGAGGGAAAATGTATAGACAAGTAGCAGAATAACACATTTTAGAGATGTTTTCACAAGTATACCTCACAGATACATAATGTAAATCCTTTGAAATAAAAGGAATATTAAAGGGTTTTCACAGTCTGGTTCATCCCCCACATGCATCTGTGTGTGTGTGTGTGTGTGTGTGTGTGTGTGTGTGTGTGTGTGTGTGTGTGTGTGTGTGTGTGTGTGTGTGCATTGGGGAGGGGGTGTCCTCGGTTTTGGCCACACCCCCATATGTCATGTCAGTCATGTGCTGAGTGACAATGCCTGTTATCGAATCCTACATGATCACTCTGTTGAAGAAAACTAACATAAATGGAAAAAAAAAAAGAAAAATCCTAATTTAATTGACATTTCACTTGAAAACAATCACAGTTATTTCACACAGAGGAGGGTCCTTATGGAGCCAAATCCCACCCGCCCATTACAACTGAGATATAGCTCCCACCCCTACGGCCATGACGTGGACGCGCAGCGCGAGTGCACGCGCGATACGACAGGCAGGCGATTGTGGACGAAAAGAAAAAGAGACAGAGAGAGAGAGAGAGAGAGAGAGAGAGAGAGAGAGAGAGACAGAGAGAGAGAGAGAGGGGAGTTGTGAGAGGAGGACGACGTGACGGGAGCACCCAAAACAGAAGCTCTCAGGAGTACGACACACACACGCGCACATACACACGCACACAGAAATAAGCAAAACAGAAAACACTGGATCATATCTACAGCAGATTTGGAGATTTGTGCGGCGGGATACGTGGTGCGGACTGTTACGCACGACAGCGTTTCCCTGCGGTAAAAAAAAAAAACACCCCAAGCTTTTCGGACAGGAGGCGCGCGGCTTGCTGCTCTTCCTCGTCAGAACAGAGGGCTCGTAGCGGGGAGGTTTACGGAGCAGAGGACTGACGGCACAGTGGAGGAGGTAAGCCCCTCTTTTTATTTCTCCTCTCTCCCCTCAAAGTCCTCCTAGTGTTTGCATTTTGCTGTCAGTAAAACGGAACCAGCGGAGCTCGTGGTGCGGAATGTCAAGCCTCCGTTTTTACGGGTCGCTCGCTGTCTGTCAATGTGCCATCAGCTGCATGCAGCCTCCTGCTCCCCCCCCCCATTCAAACGGGACATCACACCACGTAGCGGGTGTGATTGGGAAATAAATGGATCGGCATGGTCAGAATACCCTCCAGCAGCCCATGCACGCACCCAGGGCTCCAGCCTCCCCCCCCCCCCTCTCTCCCACCTTCCTCCTCACCTCACCCCTCCATCGCCGCCGCCTCGGATAAATGTCACACTGTTTCCTTTCTTCTTACATAATGCGTTAATGTGCCGTTACAGATGTGGCCCCGGTGTATGCTGGACGCCACATCTGGGCTGCGGTTTGGGTCTCCGCGTGAGTGTGACACGGTGCAGCAGTAGAAATAAACGTGACGCACTGGTATAAATGGATGATGATGATGATGATGCTGTTAAGAGCTCGATTCATCCAGAGCTGGTTGGGTTTATTGTCGCAGAGGAAGGTTGGGGCTCTGAATGGGGCTGTAAAAAAGGCTGCAGAGCTTTGTGTGTGTGTGTGTGTGTGTGTGTGTGTGCGCCACATTACTACGCGGTGTTGAGAGCTGTGACGGACGGTTGTGACATTCTTCGTCATGTGTGAGGCGTTTCGTCTGCTTACATCACACCGCTGCTGCCTGATAACATGGCTGAGGCTTTTTAAAATGTATTTATATATATATATATATATATATATATATATTTTACAACTGGACATCATGTTCATCTGCTGTGCACTTATACTTCAACACTATGTGTTGCTGCGGATGGAGGTTCATGTTGTTTAGTGTATTGTCGTGAAAGCTGCTGTGGGGTCACAACCCACAGACTTAACACGTCTTGTTGTCATATCACTAAAATGTGCAACTAGTCAAGTATTCGTAACGTCAGTTGTTTTGCCAAAACATTCACTGGTTTCAAGTGTGACTATTTGCCTGTTTGCTTTGTCATGCTGTTATGATATTAAACTAAATATATTTTGCTTTTGGACATCTAGACGGACAAAAAAAGCAATTTGTAGTTGTCAACTTGGGTATTTCTACTGTTTTCTGACCAAACAATGAATGGATTCTTATAGAACAGATAAATCACATCTCTGATGATGAAGAGGTGGGTAATTTGAGTGTCAGAACATATAAAGTGAAGCCTTTACATGTCGGCTTTGAAGCAGAAAACCATTGTGTTCCAAAGTGCTCCACATAATTAAGTGTTTTGATATCGTAAATGAGGAAAAAAAAATCAGTCTGGGATATGGGGGAAGGAAATAATGGCACCTCTAAAGGCAGATAGAGCAAAGCAGTTCTGGTGGATTTACCTAATCACAGTTGAGCGACTCAGCAAAGCAGCAGCGGTCGGTTGACCTGTTGAAACAGGCCTGCATGGCCTCGGCCACACCAGACCAGACCAGACCAGACCAGACCAGACCAGCAGTGGCCCCCGAGGTCTCTGTCCACACGCCCAAAAAGCTCCTCCTTCTCCGGCTCAGCCACAGCGCTGAGGAGCCGTTGGCTGCATGTGTGGCAATGCTCACGAAACGCCACGGGGGATAAAGTCATTACAGGTGCGGCGTTTTTGAAAAGCCGGGTCGCCTCGTCGGACTCCCCGGCTGCTGATTCAGTCAGGGGGGAGAATTCCCCCTAACGCGATGTGAACTTTGCTGACATTAACATTTCATTCGGGTTGTTATGTAATTGGCAAAGCTCTTGAGAGGAGGACTGAAAACATTGCTTTGACAGCTCCAGCCGCCCCGGCGAACGCGCTCGTGAGCGAAGCAGAGCGGCTCCAAACACGTCTTCATCGTGTGACGGATGAAGACGTCCCGGCAGAAGGAGAGCATCCACATGTTCTACCCAGTCACAGTCAATATGAACACCACAACAGCTAATCGCACACGGGGATGAGGGGGCTTTGAATTGGAATGTCATTCGTTTGAATAATTCATATAGAACGAAAGCCTCTTTTTCTGGAGCCGCTTGAGGACGCTACCGACATTTTCTTTAGCGTTAACGATGCTGTCCTTCTCCTTCAACATCGTAGGATGTCCATCTGAACCACTTGAGGTCCGTTGGGTCCATACATACAGTACCTTTGATCCAGAACGAGGAGAAACAAATCAAGTAAAGAGACTTACTTTGGTGCATCGATGTGACTGAACGTTGATCAGGTTAAATCTCCGCACTCGCTGTTGCCAAATATAATACAAAAGGCCACTTAAAAGATGGCTTACTTGACAGTTAATGATCAATACATGGATTTAATGCAGTTTAGCCTTTGAATTCATGCTAAAACCAAAACATCTATACATCATCTTTGGTCGGCTTGCTTTGAGTCACATTGAAAGCTGACTGAGAAGCATCTAAACCAAATGAGTTAGTTTGCACCGAATTGCCAACCTTGTGTCCTATGAATTAGTACTAGAATTGTTTTCCCAGTTATCTTGTGATGATATTTTTGCGACGTGAATTGTATGTTCCACACTGGAGTCACAGGAAGGTGTTCTCTTTGATATTTTGAATGGAAAAACAACTGTCCTATATGATCTCATAGCTGACCTTTATCACTGACATTCAAACACTTCTCTCACAGATGTATCACAATCTACAAGCTCTGATGATGAAGTCTGTGTCAGATGACGAAGATAAACTCATCAGCAGATTTAGGCAGGAGCTGAAGAAGCTCGCTGACCCGCATTTCTGTTTCGTCTGACCTCTTGAACGGATGTCTTTAAGAGAAATGTTTTTTCTCTTGTTGCCACTGGATCCCAGTGTCCTCGCTCGAGCAGTCAGATCACGCTCCAACCTGCTGCCGCAGCGCTCAAGGCTTCATGAAAGACAATACCAGGATGAGGTCAATGTCTCACATACCATGTCAGTGTGCCTATATGCATCTCTAACCAGGTGTATTTATAGAGCCTTCCACAATGGTGGTGTGTGTGTGTGTGTGTGTTGGGCATCTTATATAGCGTCTGTCTTTGTCCTGACACAGACAAGAGGACTTGAGAAGACTCTACAGTAAAGCAGTCAGGTTTCCATTGTTATCACTGGCGTCAACATTATTGTTCCTTGGTATCCAGGTAATGTTTTTCTATGGATCAACTCCTTCAAACCTCTCCTAACAGCAGTCAGACGGACAGTTTCATTCTTTACACATTCAAAGGGAAGCCTTTGTTGCTTTGTACACTGTTGTATCTTTGATCTGTGATGTGTAAATGCATACAAGGAGCGTTTTAATTTACTCTCCAGTTGTACCTCTTTTCCTCATTCATCTGCTCGCACTGCAGAGAGTGATTTTCCCAGAATGCTTTTCAACACTTCCCAGTGACCTGAGCCTGATCCGGTTGCATTGAGCTGCATGGTTGATACGTTGTTTGGGTGGAGCTGTTGTGATTGTGATAGTGATAGTGAGAGAAGAAAAGTCTCACAGCCCTCATTAAAAAAACAAAAACAATCACGAGGCTGCAATGCATTCTGGACAATTGAGGCCGCTATCAGTGGAGTAATCGACGTGTCTTCCTGTTCTTTGTATGCATTTTCCTCTGCATGTTTGTCATACAGCTGTGCCAAGTTGTAACGTGAGCATTTGCTGTTTGCCTCTGATGGACACCAACATGTGACATTGTGGATATTAAATACATCTTGCTATTTAGAGGGCATCTGTTGAGATTCCATATTTTACTTGTTGTCAACAAATCTGATGGAAAAAACAAAACCAGCGAGGAATTGATCATAGAAACAAGTATTGTCTGGGTACCCAAAGCTGGATGTATCTTATTGCTCTGTGCCATAAAGCTCCATTGTTAACCAAAAACTATTACAACACTCAAATTAGCCTTCCTTCACTCGGCCATTATTATTTTGACTTAATCCCACCCACATCCTCCTGCTGCAGCAAATACACAAATCCACAGCTGAAAATAGTCCCCAACAAACGCATTATTTACTTCTGTTTGAGCAACACAGCAGCTGTTCTAGGAAATCATTTTTCTTTTTTTAAATGAATGTATGTACTCCTCACCTGTTTTTATTTCAAGACACATATCTTCAAAAGCAATCAGTACGCCACAGACATGGTAAGAAAGTCAAGTGTAAAGAATAATGCCGGCCTTATTTCATGTTATCCCGGTTTGATAAGTTCACACTATGAATGAAGAAAAAACAAACAGATCATCAACATTTCCCCGGAAATGCAAAATACACCATGAGCCACTTCTTTGATGGATGTTGCTCATGTACTTCGGCCACATCTGGTCACATTCTTTCTACTCAAACTATCTTTTATTGCTCCTAACAAACACGCTTGATTATACACATGCACGCAGCTTGAACATTGAAATAGAGAATGCTCAGTAATTTTAAGCATCTGAAAAGGATCCTGCCGACACACTTCTGCCGTTTATGCTGCTCGCCCCGTTGACCCGCTGACCTCTGTGACACTCATGTGACAGGAAGTGTTTAGTCACAGTGTTGACGCCTCAAGTCTTTTAAGTGTTAAAGTGACCTCCGTCACATTGACCGCTGTCGGAATCAGACGACCGCACACAGACGCTCCTTTTCTTTCTTTCTCTGAAGCCTTCATCCACAGACGAGGTTAATTCACAAACACATTCTCCTTGTTGGGCTTCACACTCAAAGAAACTATGTCCAAAAGAAAAAAGACAAGCCGGCTAGAAATCCTACCTCTCTCTTGTGCGGCTGTCCAACAGTATTAGGATCACTTTCACTTTTTCCACAGTCTCCTTCAAAGGAGTTGCTGCAGTATAATATGTGTCACTGGCGCGGATTGTTAGCACGATAGCAGAAGTCCTTTTGATTCCAACATGGCTTGATTCTTAACAGGGCGCTGCTGCTTGTTATTCCTCCGGCTCTTCAAAGCCCTCTGTGAATTTCTGCATCCATTATTGCTTCTCACATCTCTTTTGTATTATTCATTTAACCTCGTTCGATGGCTGTCGCTGCTTTAGGCATAAACGAAAAGATTTTGTCGTTGTGCGAATGCCGTGGTTCTGTTGCTGAAGTTATTTTGACGTGGAGAGTCGGAGGGAGCAAGTCTTGATTGTGTTTAGTGCAACAGGCAGCAGCTGGTGAGGGCGTTGATCCGTCACCCCCCCGGGCACATCCCGGGGCAAAGAGCGGCATCGCCACGCTTCGTCCTGCTTGGCTGATCACAGATGGAGAGACAAGAGCAGAGAGTTTGACAGGGATGATTATGAGAAAGAGTCTAGGCGTTAATACATGTTGAGGGATTCCTTTTAAATCAACCAGCCAACAGGCCCTCTCTGCAGAATATAGGACTATGCCTCTAGCCTTTTTGTATATCCCTCTACTAGCTTCTGTATATAATTGGGTAGGCCACTGGCACCAGGTAGCGTAACCACTGACACACTAGCAATCACTGTGCAAGAGAGTTTTTTTGGAAATGTTGAAGAGACCTGTCATCCACTTCAGGCGGAAACCTGCGGGTCTGAAAAGTGAAGCCAAAGCAAAGGTGCCTTGAACTTGTTTTATTTTTAATGGCCAGCAGGGGGCGACTCCTCTGGTTGTATAGAAGTCTATGAGAAAACGACTCTACTTCTCTCTTGATTTCTTACCTCAGTAAACATCGTAAACATGAGTTTATGGTCTCAATCTCTAGTTTCAAGTCTTCTTCAATACAGCATGATGTTCATTTAGTAAATGATGGTCCATTTATTAAGATAAACCATAAAGCAGGGTATGCTTTAGGGCGGGGCTACGTGGTGATTGACAGGTCGCTACCACGGCGTTGTCTGGTCAGGGAGTTGTCCGAGTTTTTGTCTTACAACTTTAACCCTTTAACACCATATTTTCAGTTCATGGAGGTTAACTGTAATTATTTTATTTGCCTTAAAATGTCTTGTCCAGCGTTCAGTGGTACTTAACGACACCCTTTCGTGTCGCTTCTGGTTGCAAAAAGCCAAGATGGCATCGGCCATAAACCAAGATGGCGACGGCCAAAATGCCGAACTCAAGGCTTCAAAACGGCAACCCACAAAAATTGATGACGTCATGGTCACTACGTCCACTTCTTATTTACTGTCTCTGATCTGCATGCCAAATTACCTCTTTTGTTCGTTCTTATTTCCGGTAGTTTGATGTTTCCCCACCCTTATTCCGTGAAGAGCAGCCCCTCTGATTAGCTAATACTCTTTGCCTTCTTCACACAATTATTCACGCTTCTTGCTGATGAACAAGATTTGTTCTAATTACTTAAAATAATTATTTTCTGTTTAAATTGGTGCTTCAGAATAATGTCTTTAAATCCCAGAGTATTGGGATCCTGTCAAAAGCCCCCAATTGCAGTCAATGCAGTTTTAATAGATTACATAGAATGGATAAAATGTTTGCCAAGAGCCCTTATTTAAAGTATCACATACTATCCTAAAAACACAACGATCAGTTTTTTCTTCTTCAGAAGGCATTATTTACATAACTAATAATGTTTTTAGAAGAATTTTGCTATGATTGTTGTGTTTTACAGTAGTTTATTTTTCCTGTATGTCAAATATGTTGGAGGTTTAAGAGCCAAGCTATATGAAACCGTAACTTCCCTAAAAGTCTTTCTATTTTATCTCCCTCTTCTTGTTGACTTCTGGGTGGTTTGGTTGCTCAGAGATCCCGTCCACATGATCCACACGACCCCAAGCATTCAGCCGGCAGTCATCTGCCGAGCTGAAGTGTCTCTGATCAGTTCTCTGAATCCCTAAAAGCCTCGAGGTCACAGTGTGACAGCTGACCCTGCACTCCGAGGTCTAAAGACAAGAAAAAGGAATTTTCCCTGCAGCAATGAATAAAATATCTCATTAATTATTTTGTTTACCAACTCAGGAAGCTGTTTTTAGTTTTTTCTTAATTCAGCGTCGGGCAGCTGAGCGCAGGCAGGAGCCAAACCATGACTGCTGCAGCTGGAACCAAAAGAAAACAATGGCAGGAGGCTCAGAGGATGCGATGCACAAACAGTACTGAAACATCTCAAATTGCTATTCATTCCGATTTATACTTCAGCTGTAATTTGCGTGTGGAAAGGATGATGGAAACCAGTCGTGGATGAGCCCAAAAGCTCGCTTGTGCCTTGAAGTGCATGTTGTCAGCTGTGCTGCTGAGGCTGCATTGTTTGTCTCACTGTGTTGCCAGCTGATTGATGGAGCTGCAGCTCAGATTGACAGATCTAGCTCAGCAAGCCACTTTTCCCCTAAAGCCAGCCTGTGAAAAAAAAACCCGCCTCTGAGGGTAAATCAGTAGGAAGATAAACTCTCGCCCCTCTGCAATTAGCACCGTGTCATTTTGGGGTTTTGAGGCAGCCGATAATGTCACATCTCGCTCGTGTCTGTGGCTCAGGTCTTAACATTTTTTTGACAGCCTGGGCCTGCAGACTCGGGAGGCTGCGTTATCCAGCGCTCGTGTCACTTCCCCCTGGAAGCTGTTGTCTTTTAATAAGCGCTCGTCTCACATTTGTGCCGTCTGTGCGGCGTCTGGTTTCCGTCACCGTGGACTGGCCGGGACTCGCAGCCAAATTGACGGCCTGCTGAGGAGCGCTGGCAGCGGACGTACACGCGAAAGGAATTTGAATACAGCAACGAGCGTGTGACCTGCTGTCTGCCACTGGTTTGTTGCATTATGCCGTTGGCAGTGCGTGTGTGTGAGACACAGAGAGAGAGACAGAGAGAGAGACGGAGAGAGAGAGAGAGAGAGAGAGAGACGGAGAGAGAGAGAGCAGTGGCCAGAGCCAGAACAAAGCAGTCTGCGACCGGAGGACTTGGGTGTGGCACTCATGTTTGATGAAGCACCAAATGAAGTCTGATGTCTCAATGCCAGTGCTTTAAAGCCTCTCTTCATTTCAGCAAACCTCAACACTTTTAGGAGGTCTGACCGAAACGTGTCTCATCAAGCATCAAAAACTGTCAAAGCACCAAAGTGTTGCATTGCTCTGTCAGGTCTTGTTTACATTTTCCTTCATCAGGTGTTTCCTGATTCAAGTCTTAATCTTGTCACTTTTTTCGAGCACAAACATCCAGGTCCAGCTTCCCAGTTGTGAGGATTTCCTGCTCTTTCTCTTGTTTTATTTGATCGTAAACTGAATGTCTTTGGCTTTTTTGGATTGTTGGTTTGGCAAAATAAAGACGTTTGAAGACGTCACCTCGGGCTTTAAGGGACATCGTTCACATTCTCTGACGTTTTATAGACCATGTGGTTAATTGGGAAAGTACTCTGCCTTAATTTCGCTTCTTGTATGGCTGTTGAATAAACAGAAGTATGTTCATATAAGTATGACTTTGGCATTTGTGCCAAAATGTAAGTGTCTTATTGTCGCCTGGATCAAAAACATCCAAATAACCCCCCAGCTCCATACATTTACTCTGTGTCTCTCCTTCGTTTCCTGTCTCTGTTCTTCTGGCCCGAACAGCTTAGTCATTCTGCCAAGGTTGTCTGAAAGTTGCTCCGTCCTGCAGTCCGTCCTGCTTTGGTGCTCGGCTCTAAACTGGGACGCCACAGTACGAATATAGCAGGCGGGAGCCGGTGGTTCAGTGGCTCAAAGTCACATGATGTGCAGATCGGACGCTGCAGGTTCCGACATCTTCTCCTCTGTCTTGTTAACGTTTGTGTCGCTGTCCTGTAAAGAAGACGAGAGACTCGTCGTGGTTCTCTGGAGGAGAGTGGCAGCAAATTTGCCTAAAATGTAAACAAGCCACTATTATCTAATTTTAGGTAAATGTGGAGGAGGAGCTATGAACATGTGATTATGCTGTTTAACATGAAGTACCACATCTTTCTTCGTTCTTTATGAACATTGTTAGCTGATGATGTCTTTGTGTCTGGCCTTCATAAACGCTCACCACAACAATGGAGACCCACATGTTTTCATCACATGTGTTTGTGGCTCCTGCTGTTTTCTACGTTTCCTCATACAAAGAGTTGTATGCGGTCTTCAGTCAAAGTTTCTCCTAAAAGCTTTCCTACGAAAGTCCAGCAACACGCTGGTTACATGCGTTCAGTCTTTTCAATTATTAAATATAGTGTGATAGGACAGGTGGACAGGTGGACGGATCTTGATGATGTTTTCAGATCTGTGCTCAGAGAACACTTCCACCAAAGGAAACATTTCAGCTGCGGGCACGGATGTATCGGGAAGCAATCAGCCTTCTCTGCAGGGATTTAAAGCTGGCTCCTTCTTCCACCTTTTCTCTTCATCATTCATTCATTCATTCATTCAGCCACTCATTCGTCACTCATGGTCTTGACTGGCTACATACCTCTTCATCCCCAGTTGCTAGGAGCCAGATTCACTCGCTCGCTCTTAAATAAGCAGCTAGTTGGTAACACTCAGGGTCACTGCTGGTGAGCTTCACAGAGGTGTTTCTCTCTATTTATTGACTCGGCTTCAGGTAAGAGAGATTATTCTTATATTTATGTTCAGACTCAGTAAAAAGAGGCATATTTTCAGTCTTTTTAGGTGTGATGAAGCTTTACAGTTTTCCTCACATTTTGTGAGATCTTCAGTTGTGTCGTTGTTTTTCCTCTTATTCCCGATCTGTAGCTGACGGCTGGCTTTGTCAACAACATATCAAAAGATTCATCTTACTGCAATATTGTAAGATGCAGTATTGGAGGCGAAAATCTTTTAATTTGGCTTCAGTAATATTGAAATGTTTGAATGATACTTGTGATAATATCAAACAATGGAGCTGAAGCAGTTTAGTTGATTAGTCGATCAATATAAAAGAAGGAAAATGAAGCATTTTTCACTAGTTTCAGCTTCTCACATGTGAATATTTTCTGGTTTTCTGAGGCTTAGGTTGATGATTCAAAACATCTGAATATGTCGTGAGAGAAAATAATTGACAGATGTAATCAAAAAATGGAAATAATCGTTACTCAATAGAATGTAATGAAACAAAGACGAAATACAAGACATGTAAACAAACTCAACATGGACCAATACAAAGTGAGAACAAACATCTTAAAGGAGCAGTCGGGGAAGCACAGTGGACTCATCGATAATGAATAAGGAGCGACATCAGGGAGTCTCAGGCTGCTGTTGTGTTAATGAAAAGCTCTCCGTTCCCTCTGAGGCAGCAGCTCCACCGTCTCATCTGGAACAATGATGAAAGCTGCTCGTGTAAAGCGAGCCGCACACGAGAGCTCTCTCATTGGTCGGTGGAGAACGAAGGGAGGCGGGCGATTGGCTCGTCGTTTCTGAGGAGCCGCGATGCGGTTGGCTGTTGTCACGGTGCTGATAAGTCTCACCGGGGGGGGGAAAGTGTGTGTGTGTGTGTGTGTGTGTTTGTGTGTGTGCGTGGGTGTGTGTTAAAAAGCTAAGGTCAAGGTGAGCGCGGTAGGGTTTCATTTAAGTCGGAGCAGGGTGTGAAAACTGGCCTGCTGTTGCTACATGGGTGTGAATGAAGGGTCTTTGAGTCATGACACGCTCTACACACACACACACACACACACACACACACACACGCACACGCACACGCACACACACGATTAATAACCTAGGTCCACATTCATGCCACTTCTTTGTCTCCCAGTCTCTGTTAAATTCATAAATTACCAGTAATAATATCTACTATTAATTAAAGAATCCTGTTTCTTTACATAATGTAACATGTTCTGCTCACATAAAGGTGTTTGTAGTTGTGTTTTGTAATGTTTGATTCATTGCTTGATATTGCAAGTGTTCATATATAGGGAGGAACAAATGACATGAAAACCTTAAAGCGAGGCTGCGTGACTGTTATGAGAAAAAATAACACACCGTTAATCCCTGACAAATCAAAAGTGAAATCCATGAGCAAGTAACAGTCTCGCTTAAAAATGAAAGCTCACAGTCATGAATTCAACATGTGACTACAAAGGTTAGGATTCATTGCAGGTAGGGCTGCAAATGATACTGTCAGATATTTATATTTTTTAATAAATCGCTTATTTAATACATGCAGAACATTTTGCAAAATAGCCCATCACAATTCCTCAGAAACCCAAGATGTCTGCAAATGTCTTGTTCTGTCTAGCCAACAGTCCAAAACCCTCAAAATATTAAATACACGATGATTTATAAAACAGAAAAGAATCCTCTCATTAAAGAACCTTAAAAACAGAGAATCCTGATATATTTGGCGTTATTTGCAGCGTTGTTTTATCTGTAACAGTTCCTCTAGTTCACTGAGCAACCGCATGGATTCGCTCCTTTTGTGTGTGTGTGTGTGTGTGTGTGTGTGTGTGTGTGTGTGTGTGTGTGTGTGTGTGTGTGTGTGTGTGTGTGTGTGTGTGTGTGTGTGTGTGTGTGTGTGTGTGTGTGTGTGTGTGTGTGTGTGTGTGTGTGTGTGCGCGCGCGCGCGCGCTTGCATTAAACGCAATCTCGTTAGTGCATATATTGGGTTGTGAAGATGAGATGGCAGCCTCCATCGTGGCCTTTTAAGCTGATTCCCCTCCCACTGTGATGCTCCCTCACTTGACAACATTGAAAAACCCTCAAGTGTCTTCACCGTACCACACATGTCACTTCCTGTGTGCAGATGAGGTTTCGCACCTTTAGTCTTCTGAGAAAAGATAACATCATAGAAGCAAAACGCCTTCAGCATCAGATAAGTTTTCCTGTTTCAGCACCTATACTATTTGTTAATTTACTGTTGTTTTTGTTTTTATCGTATTATTTGCATCTGTTTATGTTGAGGTTCGTTTTGCCCATCTGTTTCTTTTGTGTGTTTTTTTTTTTATACAAATAATAAAAATCACTTATTTACATTTCAAATCTATTGGATCCTTGCGTCAAATCCCGTATTCATTACCCTTGTGTGTGAGACTCAGAGAGCCGTGCTGATTGCTGAAGGAAATTTAAATCTCCCACCTCTTCAGTTCATCTCCGCCTGGCCGACAGTTGATTAGGTGGTCGAGACAGATTCAGGCGGAGCAGCTGCTGCCAGAGAGAAAACAATCAGAGACTCTCTCACTGGCTTCTAAGTGGATTTGGTGGCTGGAAGGAGGGATGGAGGGATGGAGGGGGAGGGGATACGACGTCTGTGCTACGTGTCTAGATCGCCTTGTGGACAGTGTGTGTGTGTGTGTGTGTGTGTGTGTGTGTGTGTGGTTAGATGTGCCTTTTGTTTTTATGATGGGAGTGTGTGTTGCCAGTTCTGCGCAGTGATTCGGTTTTTGCCAGCAATGTGTTGGACACGTGTTGGGTTTTGTGTGTGTGTGTGTGTGTGTGTGTGTGTGTGTGTGTGTGTGTGTGTGTGTGTGTGTGTGTGTGTGTGTGTGTGTGTGTGTGTGTGTGTGTGTGTGTGTGTGTGTGTGTGTGTGTGTGTGTGTGTGTGTGTGTGTGTGTGTGTGTGTGTGTAAGATGATTTTAATGATCCATGTGGAGAAAACTGGGTCGTTTCACCAACAAATTAATAAGATACAGATAAGAAATGGTGCATTTTACCAGGAAATTTCAATGTATGATGATAAGAAAGGTGTGTAATTGACGACATTAAAATTACACTCAGTCACCAGTTTATTAGGTGCTCAAACAAATGCAATCCAGTACAACAATAAATCCAACCTTAATGGATATAATGTCAGTTCCTGTTAAAACATTTTGAGAGGGGTTTCTATTGTATAGCGCCACCTTATTGATATAATAGTGCAGAGGTTGAAGGAGGTTTCAGATCCTAGAAGATGGATGGATGGCAGCATAGGAAACACTGTCTCGAAGGCCCCACAGTTGAACCAATGACTCTCCTCATTTTAGGACTGTCGCAAAGCAGAAAGCATTAAAAACCCGACCCGATGTCTTTGTCTGTTGCTCGCACACGTTTGTTGTTGATGTGAAGTTTCATCTCGTCTTCATCGCCGGTTGTTGCTGCAGCACTTTGTGACGCACTCTGTGGCTGGATTCATCTTTTGTTGAAGTGTGTTGAAGGTGGTGAGAGTTTGTGGTCGTACTTTAAAGGAAGCGGAAAGAGCTCAAGTCTCTCTTTGTCACTCGACTGTCGTTTGATACGGTGAGTAAATCCTCTCAGGTAAACGATAACAGACTACGAGCAAATATCTAAGTTTAGACAGTTATTTGTCTCTGTTCTTGACTTGCTCTGTCTCTGACCCTTCACTAAGTCCCGCCCCCTAAAAATCATTCACTAGCGTTAACACTTCCATGCTATGCTAGCTGCTGAAGGTATACTGAAGGTATACACGTGCTGCGTTTGCTTTTCAATGATTGTAACGGTAAATAAAGACCCGGCTTCGCAGGAATAGCGTTGTTCTTCAATTTCCTTGTCCTCTGTCTCGGCCTCCAGGTGACGTGATGGTTCACGTTGACACTGTGATCTGTAGCTGTAGCTTCTGTCTTTATCTTTTCAACCTGTTTTCACTGCTGAATCAGTTTGACATCCTGGATATGTCCTTAACACGCATATTATAGACCCTTCTGTCTGCTCTCTGAAACAGCTCTTTCCAAAAATGTAATATTTCTTCAGTGAGAGCAGTTGGTGACAGTGTGGGCTCCACGGTAGCTCTGACAGCTTGACGGAGTAACGGCGAGGGGCGGGGCTTAACGAAGGAGTCAATCCAGTATAAAAACAGTAATGTGATGGCGGAGTGGAAGAGGAGTTCACACATTTACATTTTAATATGTTTTCTCTTGCATTTGATCACCTTTACTCACAGTAGACTTCCTCTTTCTTTAACGCTGCATGTTCCACATGAGCAAAGCGTGTCAGTTCCCTGAGAGGGCCGTCATGGCGGAGCAGGCTTCCTCTCCATTACCCCATCGCATCAGTGTCTGATTTATTGATGAGCATGGTATCGTCTTTTCTGCTGCCGGAGCGGATTCACACACGTGTCTTCTGTATTATTCATTTCTGCGTGGTCATGCGTGTGAAAATTCACTGCGAGTGTGTATTTCTATGTGTATGATTTCATGTTAATGGCTGAGAAGACATGGTTATATATATGATGATGAGGATGTGTTGTGGTGATTGTGTGTGTGTGTGTGTGTGTGTGTGTGTGTGTGTGTGTGTGAGACTACCTTCGGTCCCACCCTGTTTTAAGCGTGCCCTGAGGCTTGTCCTTGTGGGAGATGTGTTTGGCCTATTGGCTGCATTCTTGGGACTAAATGGAGTGTACCTAATCCACGTCATTGATATCCCCACAGACACACCCCCACACACACACACACACACACACACACACACACATGCTGACATACACACTCGCACAAAGCAAGCGTCTTCCCTCAGGGCCCTCTGAGCAGGAAGCAGACTGGTGGCCAACTCTGCAGACGGACCCTCAGTGAAGCTTTGCTCTTTAAAACGTCATCGTGAATGTGACGCGTCTAAATGTTAATCAGGAATAGCTGTTGGCCATGAAGCCTCATTACCGTATTAATAATCTTATTTGAGCATCTCTGACATCATCCAGCGGGATTTGGCAAGCGCAGCTGAAGAATTTGACACCACTTTCTTTCTTTTTTTTTGTATTTGTCCCTTTCCCTTCACTGCCTCTTCTCTTTGGACACTTTTTCTTTTTTTTCCCCGCCTAGCTGACAGAAAACAGACATTTGGTCTGCAGGCGACATGAAGGTCTTAAAAACATCCTTCGAGTTATTTGAAGGGTCAAGTTCAGTCTGGAATCTGAGTCGGGAGCGTACAGCTGTGAGTTTTCTGTGATATAATCCCCGAGCATTCAGTTCCTCTGTGTGATCTAAACCGTACAGGATTGGATTTGGAGGGCAGAGATGGTGACTGAGGAAGGGATAATCATTGGGCCAGGCATCTTTCAGGAGAAGCAAAGTGAGATGTGTTTGAAGGGTTTCTGTAGCTCAGAGGATGAGAATTTCACCTCAGTTGAGCTTTTTTGTGGGGGGCTGAGTATTGCTGATACGATACTTGAGTTTCTGTACTGATACCAAAACTCAACAGTTTTTTGCTACAATAATGAATCATTATTTTTCATAAAGCAAAAGAAGCCAAACTTCTAAAATGTTAAAGTCTCATGTCCGAATGGTAAAAATCAAGCTACAGCCAGCGGCCAGTTAGCTTAGCTTAGCATAAAACTGGAAACGGCTAGCTTGGCTCCGTCCAAAGTTAACTAAATCATACTATCAGCACCTCCAAAGATCACTAATTAAAACATAATATCTTATTTGTTTAATCCATAAGGACACCAAAGAAGAAGGATGGTTTTTACAGAGGGTTACGTGCCGGACTATTTCTTGAAACCCACATTAAACTTTTTCAGTTCGTATTTAACGGACAGATATGAGTGTGGTATTGATGTTTTCATTAAATTCTCATCAAGGAAGCAAATAATTCTCAACATTTGCAATTGTTCCTTTTAGTAAACGAAGCCAAACTTATCAAACGTGATTAAAGGAGGTGCAAAAGACCTCAGCAAAAAGCCTTGATGCCAGATTTCAGAACGTGACCGTTTTTGATATTCAATGTTGCGTCATTTCATTTGGTTCCAAACATTTTTTGTCACACACTACTAATCCCATAATCTGAGGATATTGTGCATTTAAATGCCTCAAACTCATTTAATTAAGTGTTGTAATTATCATGTAATTCTTTACATGAATCTTATCTGAGGTGTAAGTGAGTAACTGTAACCAGCGCCGCTGATCTCGTTGAGGTAAGACCTTGATTTATGACCCTATCTGGAGTTGTCTTTGCCAGGGAGCCTTTTGTGTCCCCCTCTTAGCCTCCAGGGTGAGAACTGAACACCGTCTCTGCAGCCATTTCATCCATTTTTCAATGATGAGGCGCAGTGGAGCGTTCAGTGCCAGAGGTCTTCACTCAATAACATAATCAGTTGAACACAGAGAGAAGATGAGAATCTCTATCAGCTCCACATTCGGCTGCTAGCTCTATTCCCGCTGTTGCCCTAAAACTGTAGTTGTTCAGGACATATCGGTTATAGAATTAACTCCCAAATATCAGGGACGGGTCAATTTCACTTGTTCCCTTTTTTTCTTTTGTCGTTTTTTGTTGTTTGCTTGTCAAACAGCTTGGACATTTTGGGGTTTTCTGTTTATGAAAGTAAATTGTGACATTTTGGTCGCCTACAAATGTCTTGTTCAGCATATTGTGTCACTTCTGGTTGCAAAATTCAAGGCCAAATTGCCAAACTCAAGGCTTCAAAACGAAAGTCCACAAACAACTTGTGACGTCACGCTGACTACGTCCACTTCCTATTGGCAGTGCACTATTGTGTTGGAGAGTGAGGCCCAGATTTTGTCGATGGTAGTTGTGGATTGTCAAGCTCTGAGAAACAACATTCACTCAATCCGCGTTAGCGTGATGTGTGTGTTTTTCCACTTCACAACATGTCAAGGTAAAAGAAGTGGTTTCCCTGGATGATGCAGTAATCCATCTAACATCTCACTGCTTGTACAATTACTCCCTCAGATATATAAAACAGATCCGTTGACCAAATGTGTTCATATGTTGTTGTGTATTCCTGTTTTATTGTAGAATAGCGCCAACTAAGCACCTTACATTTCCTGTAGCTGCTCGCCAGTGTTTTTGATGGCTATTCCGATTCGGAAACCTTTTTGTAAACATTGGACTTTCAGCGTGCTGAGTATATCCTGTCCTTTTGCGTTTCATGGCCTTGTTGTGTTTGACATCTTAAATAAAGCCTCAGTTTGTGTTTCTCCTCAAAGTCAGTCTCATTTGGAGGCGGCCCCGTGAGCCTTAATGAAGGGTTGAACCAGTCTCGCATCCTGCAGAGCACCGTCATTACCTGGCGTTGCACCACAGCCCAGATCTGCACTTGACAGTTGTTTCTTCTGCCCCCCCCCCATCTGTCTGACCTGCTCAGAGCACTGCAGTGGCAGAGACAACAATGCAGCTTGTCAGGGAGGCTTGTGAGTAATTTAGGCCGTCCTGCAGGTTCAGACTCTCAGGTTTCTCACGATTAAAATGTCCAGTGCTGATCAGAAACAGTGAATTATCAGAAGAGGGCCTGCTACATTTTTTGCTGGTCTGCATATTCAAAGTGATCGTCACAGGAAATGATTCATGGGAAGAGGGCAAAAACAATGCAGAGATCTCTGTGGCTTAAAATGTCTGAGGTGGAAGTGAAAGCAACCACAGTGCCGCGTTTTCCCCTTCGCCTCTTATCGTGTCATGTTTCACCAGAACGAAAAGAGGACCTTGAAGCATCTTCCTCTTTCCCTAATTAGAGACTCATTTCCTTTTGGATTTCAGGGTAAGAGGGAACAGGGGAACAAGTGAATGTAGGGCAGAAAAGCCCTCACATTGTTATTGTGTCTGCAGACTGGTTGAATTTGCTGAAACACAAGGTGTGGCACACACAATAGGTGGGGTTGAGACAAACAATACAGGCTTTTCCTCCAGAAAACAAATCAAAATGTCAAACGGTATTGCTTGGAAACGGTGCTACCATTTAACCACCTACAGATAACAGTTTCCCCGAGTGAAACACCTAATTTCCTTCACCACGTCACCTTGTGTGGCTGAGAGGTCTTCCACCTCAGAGTGTTTAGAAAGCCTTTCAACGGAGTTTGTCAGAGCTCAAACATTGTATTTTTGTTCAGTGATCTCAGATTTTTGGATGAAGCTTATAGTCCTTCAGTGAATGCGTTGGACATCCAAGAATATTTGGACTATATGTGAACTTTTAAGTAAGATGTGTTGTTCTCTTTTAGGGAAACCTATTAATTCCAGCCCTCATCAAATGAGATTTGTATGATCATTGTCCAATCTTGCTGTGCAACACATTTTATACCCAACTTGTTTAGTAAAAATGCTCTTTAAATGACTTAAACTGTATTTTGTGTTACACTGAAATGAACCTTAAAGACCTTCGTCTTTGCTCTTCCTCCGTCCGTCCTTGCTGACCACGGAGAACATAACGGCTCCTCTTCCCGTCACTTGAGTGACGCCACTCCTCTTAACAAGCATGTTGCCAAGGTTGGTCTCTCGTGACTCACTCTGACCGGAGTCAACCCCCGGAGCCTCTTGTCTTCTTCATCTGTTGTTTCCTATCAAGGCCACGATGTGCTTTCATATCTGTACCACCATGCGTTATGTACTGTATGTACATCCTACCTTTGTACAGAATAGGATAATTTTGTCTCTTTGCTATCAGCAGTTATCATGAAAAGACTACAACCAACCAATCATCAAGAGCAATCAATCCACTTATCCTACCGGTAGCGTGGCTTGTTCAGCTGTGCCATAGAGGAAATTATCATCCAACAATTACTTACTCGTCAATGCATTCAAGACACACAAAAACGACTTGTTTCACGATCCAATTTTGATGAATTTGATCCAATAACATTTGGAAAGTGTAGACGAGCTGCACGATTAAATGATCCTATCCCCATTCAAATTAGCATGAAGCTAACCAGGAGTTAGCTGGCTAACTAACTAGCACGCAGCATTGAGACGACCAACAAGAAGTGTGTTACATTTTGGGCTATATGGTCCAGCTTTAAGTCCTGGGTGCAAAACATTAAGGCAAACAATAAAAAAGAGAATTAAAAACATATAAATTGCTAATAATTTTTTTTTTATGTCTATCAATTTGCATTGCATTGCATACATGTTCCCTTATCAAATACTGCAGGCTGCTCTTGAATGCATCGTTTTTGGCTCAAGGAGTTATGTGTCGCACCTCCCCAGAGCCTTTGCTGATGAAAGTTGTGCGATCATTAGTGGCTTTAGTGAAGCCCACCTTAGCTTTAGGCTAAGGAAAGGTTGTGGTTATGGCAAATAAACGTGAAGCTATGGTGAGGGTGAAACAACTAAAACACGTAATTAATGGCCGGGAAGGATCGTAACCGTTAGTTGTTGGTCTGCAAAGGGGCCTGAACTCCGGTCTTCTGTATGAAGCTTGTATGCTGTAATGAGCCCGTCCACCTCCCTGACCTCCACACACTCGCTACATAAAGACACAGTACTTCCTGGACCGTCTTGTGCTTTCTCAAGATCTAAAAAATGATCAAAGAGAATAAAAGCCAGAGAAAGACGGTGAGGAAAAGGAGGCTTGTGCTCCAACAGACGGCACGTCATTTTAGATTCCTGTACATCTGCAGAAAGTTTGAGACCCGCTGTCAAAGGCAGAGCCTAAAATGTGGGCGCAAACATGCAATTCGACATCCCATCTGCTGATTGTCAAATACCATCGCTTGTTTAAAAGACATGCCACTGGTGATTCTTGTGGCACCCATGGTTTTGCTTGTCTTTGCCTTTTTCTGGCTGTGCGGCGACCGGTGTCGCGTTTCAGGCAACCCGCGCTGCAGACCTCTTCATCTCAAAAGCCATTTGGCTCCGTCCGCAAGGACTGCAACTGCTTTTATGTATTTTTACACACACAAACACCAAACAAATGCACGCATTAGGCTGCTGACCTGTTTTGTCCGTCCACAATCAAGGCGTGGCAGCCTGTTGACGTGAACCAACAGTGACAGGCCTGCAGAGAGAAGCTGGTCAACTGTTTCGGAGTAAACAATCGCTTTAAGTGTCACGCTGCTTTGTACATGACTTTGTGTCTGAAAAAGCTCCTGCAAAACTGCATTCAGCAAAGGTCACGAAAGCCTGTGTTTTTAGGAGCCAGGTTTTGCATCTGCATCAAAAAGGGTAATCTCCTGCTCTCCTTAGATACACGTGCACGCATCCTGCCGGTCGTGACATGTTTGGTTCTTCCTGGTCCAGCGCTGTGAGGGCCATTATTAGGGCCAGACTTGCTTTGCTTAGATCTTTTCCAAAAAACGCCACGGCCCTGCCAGTCATTACAGAGCGGAAATTATGCATGAGCAACTGTCAGTCCGCAAACATCACTCAGCCTGAGGCCCTTTGGGTATGATTGGAAAGAAAAAAACAACAGTTTTAAATTCAGGGTTAAGAGGATTGCATCCTTTTGTGGGCGTTTAATTGGTCCTGACCTTTTTATGGACAGTCATCATAACAAGGGCAGCTCAGAGTGAGTAATGCAGTAAGCTTTGTTTTACTGTACGTTCTGAATTATTTCCCATCTTTATATTTACTCTCAATTTGATGAAAATGAATTTGATGTTAACATTGACGTTAACTAATTTGGCCTAACCTGCTCCATCCTCTTGACATTTACAGCTCTGCAGTTTGAAATGAAAATCTGAGTTTATCTCTGCATTGATTATTTGAAAATGAAAAATGTGGACATCTAATGCAGGAAACGGAGAGGCAGATATTGATCTTTGTCCTGCAAACACAAATCCCAGCATAGAGCTGCGGGACCGACGGGAAACTGAGGTGGGAACTGGAGGATCAATGAGGATGATGGAGCCATTAGTGACACCGTCGATGTTTGTTTGGTTTTGGTAGCATTGTTTGGAAAGTAGGACTGTTGATGTTGGGTAACTGTGCGGCGGTTACGGGGAGAGCTGATGCTACCGCTGTGGTTGTTCTGTTGACATTTCAGACCTAGGTTTCCTCACCCGTGTTGATACGGGCCTGTGCTTCTTTAAGTGTGTCTGTTGATCCTGCCCGCCTTCTCAAATTCTACTCTTTTATTTTCCACAGCTCTGTGGTGTCCAGTAGTTATTCAGCAATAGCCCCTCTGGATAAAGTTCAGCTGACCGCGCCTTTTAGAGCCAAATCTGTGGGCAGATCATCTCTTATTCTGGAGCGCAAGTCCCGGACAAAGCTGCTTTAATGCAAACACACTCAGGGGTGTTTCCGTTGGCCTCGCTCAGGTTGTGGGAGAGAAATGTAGGCCAAACTTGTCCTCGGCTCAGACTCGCATGCACTTTTATTCTGCACAGTAACAGCAAGAGAAGGGCTCGAGTTTTTGGTGTAATTTACATGAAAACTTGGTAGAGATGCTCCGATTGCAATTTTCTGCCAAATCCGTCCAATGATCTTTGGAATGATTTACAATATAATAAGTGTCTGATTAAGTTAGGCGTTCCAAATGTGTTTAAGGTTGTTCCTCCACTGATTCATTTGGACTTGCAGTTGTGACATATAGCAAGGTGTATGTCTTCTTCACTCACGCTGAAGAACTTCCACATCGAAGACATGTCTGACATCTCTAAACTGTTGAAACTAAATCTGTTGTATCGATTACAATATGTATTGTTGCACAGAATTTGGCAAAAGTAAGGATGTTGCCCATGTTTTTGACCAAAATGGTCAAGGTTATTATTTTACATTTCCACACTTGTGGTTGCAGTCCGACAACAACTCTTTGTTGCATTGCCATGAAAGTTCATATCTCTGGTTTATGACTAGATTCCTGTCAAACTAACGACATTCTCATCAGCCTCAGCTGTACTTTGTGTTCATTGCTAATTAGCACATGTTAGCATGCTAAGCAAAGATGGTGGTAAACAGTCTACGTGCTGTACATTGCATGTTAGCATGCTGACGTTAGCATTGAGCTCAAAGCTCACAGAGCTGCTAGCATGGCTGTAGCCCTGTTAGAAACTGGCAGACAAGTCTTTGAATAAATATCTCTGAGAGGAAACTAATTCAGAATGAAATCTCTGTGCAGTAACTGCTGCTACAATAGGATTCAACAAATCAGCAAACACTGCCGAAACACAAACTCGACTGCACTACAGCTGCTCTACTCTTCCTGTTTGAAAAGACTTGTGTGATCTCTCAATCCTTTGAAAGTTAGATCATTCTTTGTATACATAATTCGTTAATGCTCTAACCAACAAGCTTGTTTAAACACTCGAACACAACATGCTTCAACCATGTTCGGTCTGAAACCGGCATGTTAACGCTTGAGTGGTCACGTTAGATAACATAATGCACATAGAAGCAAACCACCCAGACCGTCTGTCTCTCTCAGGCTCACTTCCTGTCGGTCATGTTCAGGCTAAACCTCAGGCAGAAGGCCTGCGGGACACGCCCCCCCCCCCTGCAGACGAGGTCGGCAAGTTCTCCCTGCACACAGGCTCGGATCGATAACCACTCGCTGTTCATCACTTATAGAGTCATCTGTGTCCCCCGGGGGTTGGTTAGCTGCATCCTGAGGAAGAATAGAAGGCAAAGAGCCAGATAGAACTCACCCTTTTGTGTGTGCAGTGCAGTTTACTCACGTTTATAAGATGATATTAAAAATGTACGATACAAAAATCATTCTAAGATTAAATTCACATGCATTTTAAAGGGGACATATCATGCTCATATTCATGTTAATACTTTTATTTTGGGTTTCTACTAGAACATGTTTACATTTAATTATTAAAAAACACAATATTCTTCTCATACTGTCTGCCTGAATACACCTGTATTCACCCTCTGTCTGAAAAGCTCAGTTTTCACACCTTTCTCTTTAAAAAAAAAAAAAAAAAGAAGTCGTCTTGTGAGAAAGAATATGCTGCATCTTTGCAAAGACAGTTCTCGAGCCATGTGCGGTGTATTCTAATGAGCCTGCATGTGACATAGGAAGGGGAGCCGAATCTGAATGGCTTGTTGAATCACATGATTTCTGATCCAAGCAGACCACAAAAACTGACTGGGTTGTCTTATTTATCGGTTTGTTGGTTGGTAGGAACTCCAGATACCCAAATGCATGTGCACAAGCACTGAAAAAGCACGTTTTTAATATTATTCTGGAAAATATCATGGTTGTGGCACATAAGGGGGGGGGCGGTGACACCAGCCTGAGAAAGACGGACAGATAGGACAAGTTCTCAATATATGTCATTTGAGAGGTCTCAAATTATGAAAACTATTCAAAATAAAATATATTTAATCATGAATAAAATGACAGAAAAGAGCAAAAAACACTTATTAGGAATTCAAGAAAAGATTTTGTGCTAAAAGGACATTTATACATTTTAGATTGAACCATCAGCTTTCTAAAACTATGTGAAGAATGTCTTTTAAATGAGATATTTTGTTTTGAAATGAGCCAAATGTTACTTGCCCCTCTTTTATGGCCCACAAAATGTTTTAGCTCCGTCTTAATTGTTGCCATCAAGGATCTAGTGTTTGCGGCTTCATTCTGCTGTCCTTAAATGGCCAACAAACACTATTAATGCTGCTTTCACTACTGCTGGCTCTGCTGCTCGTTATGTCGCGTAAAAAGAAAGATTTAAAAGAGAAAGGAAGACGGAAAACAGAGATTTTTTGGGAAAAATCCACAAAACAAAGACCCTCCCACTTCTGATCCTTGACTGAAGACAGAGCCACAATGATGCAACATACGACCCAGCAAACACAACAATATCACATAGGAAGACACAAGATGCACATGCTATCAGCTCAGATGCTCAGATGATGTCTGATTGTAGTGAGGGGTCTTGTAGAGGGGGGGGGGGGGGGGGCTTTAATCAATATAGCTCCCCACTGTCGCAGCCTTTTTCTGACATTGATGCCCATTAGTGTGTGTGTGTGTGTGTGTGTGTGTGTGTGTGTGTGTGTGTGTGTGTGTGTGTGTGTGTGTGCGTGCGCACCAGGAGTAGAGTGGAGCAGGTCGAGGTGATGTCATCTCCCATTGGGGAGTGTAATAGTGCAGAGGATGGGGAAGTGGCTCTGCATCATGCCTTTAACACACACACACACACACACACACACACACACACACACACACAGTATTGACCTTCTGAGGGGACCAGTGTAGGGTGTGTACCCACATGACGGCATGTAAAGACATAAATAAGCAATAGCTCACGATAATGTTCACGATGATAGCCTTTTGGCCGCGCTGCGCATACCGAGGCGGTTGCAATAGAGCCTTGTTTGTGATGTAACGTGCATCTGTATTATTTGTACGTTGAACCACTGAGAAACTGTCCAGCGTCAGTACTTTGATAGCTGCTTGTACCCGGCGTGCCGTTGATTGTTAGGGAGAGGTGTGTTGCTTGGCGTGGCGAGGGTGATGCTCTACTTTCCCCAAGTTTCGGTTGCCAGTAGCTCTGGAGAAAGTTTTCACACTTGTCGCCACTTACAGCCACAGACACGCAGCTTACTTTGTTACTTTTTATCTGTCACGGTGATCCTCTCATGACACTTTTGCTAAGGAACCATGATAATGCAATTGGACATCATAGCAGTGGTTTGTGGTTATATCACAAATATGAACCAATCAGATTGGTGATTTGAGCCACGCGTAGAAAATTTCAACTTGCGTAGAAAATTTCAACTTGCACATGCATTTTTTTTCTTTTACGTATTCACACACACACACACGCACACGCTTCACTGAATGACTCTACACTCTGTCTCAGTGTGCACGAGTTTCAGGCAGATGTTTGTGTGTGTGTGGGCTCAGTTCCTGTGAGCTCTGCTGGCCTGCTGGAATTCAGGAATTCACACACACACACACACACACACACACACAAGGCATTTATTATTTGGGTTTTTTTTTTTTTTACTTTAACTTTCCAGGGAAAGTTGCCTGAACACATTCTCTGTTTTCCAGTAACGTCCTGTGTCACGTTCACACTTACAGTAGTAAACGCTGCAGTGGAAGCTCAGTCTGAAGGGCTCAGTGTGCCTCAAACGAAGCAGGTCGTCCGACCGCGTCTGAAGGTTTCAGAGGGAAATAAAGCCTTCATAGAGCCAAAGTGAGGGGCTGGACGGAGATAACAGCTCACACGTCCGGACGATCCTTCTTCAAAGACGATGATGATGCACTCCGTTGTACACCTGAGAGGTATCGGATGTAATTCTTTTGAAGAAGCAAAAAAAAAAATGTATCCTGCATGCTTTCTGGACTCCACACACCCGGCCAATCGCTGCATCAAGTTGGATTGTCAGTTTCAGAAAGTTACAAGTTTCTGAAACGTACAAGACATCAAAAAGGTTTTAGAGGGGCGTGTTTGACGATCCGACAAGCGCTTCGTTTAAAGAACACTGAGGCTCTTTGGCAGCTCTGCTGGAACAGTTTTGGGGGATTTTGTATGTTGCTAAAGGGCACTTCAACTGTAGATACTCAGGAAAAATCAACCAACTGATTTTAGCTTGATAAGAATGAATGCTTGGTATTAAAACGAAAGAGTTTCATGAGAAGAAGTCAGAGAACTTTCTACACCTACTGTACAGACACGGCTACTTATATTTTTGCTTTTGAATGAGAAGATTCAGGAATATGTCAGTTTTTGATTATAAATAAAGCAAAAAACACACATTTTGTACACAAAAACAAAACCAATGAGACAAAATTCCAGGTGACTTCTCGTCCTCTATAACACCAGCTGCATGCAAATCACACACACACACACACACACACCTTTCTTAGTTTTGAACTCGCGGACCGTTGGTGAGATGTGTGAACACAAGGTGTGGCGTTCGTCTGAGCCGGCGTGAGTGTGTGTTTGTACGTGTGTGCCTGTGTGTGTGCTTTTGGAGTAAGCTTCAGGACCTACTGTAGATCATCAGCAGCCACTAGTGAGGAGTAACCGCACAGGGAGTTTAAAATATGCCTGTAATCTTTTAATGATCTTCCCTGATGAGTGATCAGGGGCGGGAGCAGTCAGTGTGTGTGTGTGTGTGTGTGTGTGTAGGTAGAGAGAACTGTGTGTGAGTCACAGTTCAAATGAACCTAATAGTAACTTCTCTACTAATGCAATCATCTTTAGTGTAATGAGTACAGAAAAAATAAGCCTCTTTTTGGGGACCAGGAAGAAAACACACCTTCCGTGATAAGAGATTAAAAGTGAGGTGAACCTGTGTGTGTGTGTGTGTGTGAGTGCTGTGGAGGAATGCTGAGGTTTGGTGTTTATTGCCATTATACTGGTGAGAAGCGACTGTGGGAGAGGAGGGGGTGTTACTGTTTGCCAGCCAGACTCTTGAAGACCTGCAGGACGAGTTGAGCTTCTCATCTGTGTTTAATGTCTTGGATGCGTGCCTGTCCCTGGCAGCGTTCTGCTTCATAAGATCCTAAAGATTCCCCGTCTCCTCTAATGCAGTCGTAACAGAGGCCGAGTAATTTACTGCGTGTTTTTTTTATTTTCTTTCTGTGCCAAAGAACGATCCAGAGATGTAGGAGTTTTAAAATAAAACTTAATCTCAGCAGCTTGAGAGACAAAAGTGTCTTGTCAGTGGACACGGAGAGATGTTCATGACTCACGAGATGCAAGTCTGAAGTCTTGAAGCCCCTTTTATTCCCAAAGATTTACAGAAACTACTAAGTCACATAAACGAGAGCAAGAGAACACAAGTTGTAAGTTGTCTGGCCCGACGGTTCCTCGAACAAATGCAGAAAACACATAAACCCCCTTCATGATATTCTAATGCAGCAACTAATGGACGTGTGCAACCGCAATGTAGACTTGCAGGCTTCATGGAGGAGACATCCTTTGCTCTTTCTCCTCTAAACTACCATTCCTCCTCTCCTCACTGAACCCCTCTCCTTCCTCCGTCGGTCTCTTTCTCTTTAAATATTAACGCCTCCTTTTTTAAAGGAGCTCTGTTTTCCAACACTAGCACCCGAGTGATGGCTCTGAATGGCCGTGACCCGGCGCTGAACCTGTCCGCCAGTCAAAACGACAGGCTCGCTGTCATTAAGACGTCCTCTACTCTTTCAATCTCTCTTCAATTGAAAGCACCAGCTCATTCCTCCACCCCGTCAGCTCACGGCTTTATCTCAACACGCTGTCAGCGCTTCAGATCGGACCGTGTCAAAAACAAAGACGTAGCAGACGTTTAGCCTCCTTTCACTTCACCGCCTCGCTTTTGTTTGTCCTCTTTCTTCTCACCTCGTCTCCTCCCTTCCTTCGCTGTGCCTGGCTGATTTCTATCACTCTCCGTCTGCATCCATCATCATCAAAACTCCGTCGCTGTGAATGCTGAACATACAGTATTAAGGTTGCGTCTCTCCGTTGTACTTTGTGTCTTAACAGCCGTCCAGTTCCCGCCTGAATGACCTCACCACATGCATCTGTTCAAGGAAATGCCAGAAAAGGGTTTATCAACCCCCCCCCCCCCCCCCCAAATAAAGAAATTTGCCGGCCAACTCCGTAGCTCAGAGCCCCAGCTGTAACCTTGGCTCCTCACTCTGGCCTTTGACCCTTAAATAACCATCCGTCATTTCCAACCCCTTTAGCCTTCCAGCTGATGTTTTGCTGCTGTCCAGCTCGCTGGTTCATAACCTCTCAGCGGACAGTTGAGTGATTTTCTGCTCCGCTACGGTCGAGGTTTGAGTCGAGTCTCAAATTAACTTGGTCATCCTCGCTTTTCAGGCAAGGGAAGAATTAAACTTGCCGTATATCCGTTTTGGGGGAGAGGAAAACCCCGTCATTACCCGGAGTAGGGATTTGGATTGCCCTCCTATTCTTTAAACTGGTAATCTGCAATATCCTTTTATTTTGGTGACATCTGGGGTGTTTAAGAATGGTATTTCCCAGAGATCATTGGCGTACCAGAGGGATTACTGTACTGTAATGTATTTTATTTAGTTTTATGTTGATAAAATAACCGTCTGTCTAAAATAGATTTTTACAAACAAAAAACCTTGCAGACACCAGTTGAGAAAGTCTCTTGTTTTATATCTTGGTATGATATTTTTTTATCAGGACGAGGGTAAAATACTAACTGTATATTCATAATGTGTTAATGGTGACTGTCTCGTGTTTTGTTTGTACAGAATTGTAAGTTTCCTGCTGGTTCGTACATTTAACTACTAAAATTCTCAGTAAGTCTGCAGAACTTTGTTGATACAAGCTCGGCTTTCAGGAAGATTTGCTTAGACCAACTGTGATTTATATTGTTTAATACATGATATTTTGAACATTTCATTCCCTGGGTTAAAGTAATATATAATATTCTTTAGGTATTTAATAGTCTCTGTTCCGGTGTGCGGAAATATATGCAGTTGTTACTTAATACTAATGAAACTCACACACTCTACTGACGTACACACTGAACTCTGTCCCATGCTCCTCTATCTAACGTTTTAGTGGTGACACAAGGACATGGTGACTACAGTCATAAGTCAATTGACAATTTACATTTGTTTATTTGTTTGCCATTCAATCGATCCAGTGGATACATTACCTCACATACCGCTGTGCAGATTTTGATCTGCTGTCTGGGAACGTCGGAGTGACATTTACCCGAGTAGCTTTGCTTCAGAGTTGTTTCGTTCATTTGTTGTGTTCTTTCTTGTACAAGCACCAGAAATGCTCATAGGGACCCCCACCAGACAGCATGAAAGGACCGTGAACACTGACTGTAGTTACGTTTCTGCATAACAGACTTGATACTGCGACCTGTTATCCGTTTGAACAGCTCGTTAGTGTCTCAACAAGCGACCGCATCAGTCGCGAGGGACGTTGTTTTGGATCTTGTGTACTTTTTCTCTCTCTCCGTCGTCTCTGCCTCTGCTCCGTCTTTCATCTATCACAGTTCACCTCTTTGTTTCTGACAGACGCCCAGCTGGTTATTTCCTCCCTCTCTCTCTCCCCCTCTCTCTCTCTCTCTCTCTCTCTCTCTCTCTGGTGGTGGCGGGCTGCTGCAGACTGCTGTAGGTGGTCAGGATCCCTCCAGACAGCAGGAGGGAGAGGAGGGTCCGTCTGGGGCACTCAAAGGACGACTGGCTGGCTCATCCTCTCCCTTCTCTCTCTCTCTCTCTCTCTCTCTCTCTCTCTCTCTCTCTCTCTCTCTCTCTCTCTCTCTCTCTCTCTCTCTCTCTCTTCTCCTCTATCTGTCTCGTGCATGCACTTAGCTGAGGCAGCCATTAAAGTAAATTAAAAGTCATCCGGTAAGAGATATTTAAAAAATGTGAGCAGGAGTCAGAGCGTAAGAGGACAATGGTACATGTTTTAATCTAAATAATAACCTCACTTTAGTGAAGACGTTCATTCTTAATGGCTTGTGCTTCCCAAATAAAACCCGGCTGTGCAAACAGAACTTCAATGGAGAATCCATTTAAAGGGGAAAACAGGTAGAAATGTAAAAAAGAAAAAAGAAAAAGTGATGCGTATTGTTTGTGTTGAAAGTGAATCTCCAGAGAGAAAGAGAAAAAGAAACAGCGTGAGGGAGATGAAGCTCAGATAGAAAACCTGGAAGAATAAAAGAGAGCAGCATGAAGAGCAGGGATCAGTAAAGCGTTCACAGCGGTGGTCTTTGTTTCACCTGCGTTTGATTCGAGTTCTTGTTTCGACATTTTTGGGATAGACCTTTAGCGATTCATATGCATCGTCTGGTTATTGTCTCTCCTAATGCATTGTCTGCATTTAGTTATGATGCAGTAGAACAGAACAGGATCTGACGGACAATATGAAAAACAACAGACTAATGTCAGAGTTGTGGTTTCCTAATGATATTACTCTCAACATCTAATAAACATAATTGAGTAAAGAAAACAGGGATTATTCTGTGTCCTTTGATTAATATATAATTGTGTGTATTAGTTTTGACACAAAATTCTCTGTAATTATTTTGTTTGAGAGACCTAATTAAATTTGCTGAATTTTAAAGAATGTCATCCAAAAATGTGATTATATGCACTTTAAATAATGAATTTTGACCTACTTAATTAAAATGATGTTTGGAAAGCTTAATGCTGCAAAGACTCATCTGAATAAATAGTTACTTTAGTTTAATTTCAGTCTAGTTTAGCGGCATTTCAATATTATCGTTTAAAGTAAAAGCATCTGAATTTTCTCACAGTTCAGTGAGATTAACATTAACATCAAACATCAGCGTGATAGAAACATTGCTACACACAGTATACCAGTATCATGTAGTCCGTTTGATCTCACAATCAACATATTTAACAGTAATTTACCGTTTATCTTTTTTTCACACGTCACATTTGAGCCTTTGTAGTCTGTGAAACGGGAAGGTGTGTGTGTGTGAGTGTGTGAGTGTGAGTGTGAGTGTGAGAGAGAGTGGAGTGCTGTGTTCACTATCAACAGGGAAGTGGTGAATTAAACCATTGTGCTCTCATTACAGCCACTTTTGTGTGGAAGGTGGCAGCTGTTAATCTTGGCACACGGCTAGAGCCCTTGGATTATCACATGAGCACACACACACACACCACACACACACCCACACACACAGGCACACACACACACACACACACAGGCACACACACACAGGGTTTGTGGCTCTGATAAGCTGGCGGGTAGCCTTTAAATTCATGAGGCAGCTACTGTTCCTCATTGTTTTGAATAGCTATCGGTTCTCGTCTCCCTCTTTGACTCGGTCTCATGCTGCTCTTTTGTGGCGTTCGTGATAGTAGACCCCTTTACGATCCAAAACAGAAAGCCTATTGAGTCGCCCGACTCTGTCATGGGACGGATGAAATCGCCATGACTCTACTGACCCTGTTGTGACTCAGTGTACTGGAAAAGCCCGAGGACATGAACTGATGTCTGAAACCATTCATTCCTCCTTTGAACCCTTGTTGTCGTGTTGCTGTTCTACTATGTTTGACCTCTTCCATCTCTGTCCTCCTCCAGTTGGGATGTCCTGAGTCTGTCCTCCGGGCCCAGAGAGCGGTGTGCTGATGGGACCTGCTGCACCACCATGAGTTTACAAGATGGCGGCTGCAGCTACGCCAGCAGCGCCAACATGGCCACCGCTTGTGGCAGCATGCGGCGGCGCCTGGAGGACCAGGAGTTCGCCCTGCGCGTCTACCCGGGCGCCCTGGCTGAGGGCACCATCTACTGCCCCGTCAGCGCCCGCAAGAACACCACAGCTGCCGAAGCCATCGAGTGCCTCATCGAACGGTTGCGCCTGGATCGAACCAAATGCTACGTGTTGGCCGAGGTGAAGGAGTTCGGCGGGGAGGAGTGGATCCTGAACCCCGGCGACTGCCCCGTTCAGCGGATGTTGCTGTGGCCGCGGAGCGCCCTGGAGAACCGCAGCGGCCTGGGCAGTGGAGACGACTACCGCTTCCTCCTGCGGGAGAAGAACCTGGACGGATCTATTCATTATGGCGGCAGCCTGCAGATGTGGCTGCGGGTGACTGAGGAGCGCCGGCGCATGGTGGAACGGGGTTTCCTCCCCCAGCCTGCAGGGAGCGACCCTCCGTCCGACCTTTGCGCTCTCCCGGAACTAACAGAGCGCACCATTTTGGAAAGCCTTCGTGCACGTTTCCGCCAGGAGAAGATCTACACCTACATTGGGAGTATTCTTATTGTGATTAACCCCTTCCAGTTCCTGCCAATCTACAATCCGAAATACGTCAAATTGTACGACAACCACAGACTGGGGAAGCTGGAGCCCCACATTTATGCCGTGGCGGATGTGGCGTATCACGCCATGCTACAGCGACGGAAGAACCAGTGCATAGTCATTTCTGGTGAGAGCGGGTCTGGGAAGACCCAGAGCACCAACTTCCTCATTCATCACCTGACCGCACTCAGCCAGAAGGGGTTCGCCAGCGGGGTGGAGCAGATCATCCTGGGAGCGGGGCCCGTGTTGGAGGTAAGAAACCCACATTACAACACCTCCAGTGTTGAACAAATGTTACAGAGGACATGGTTCTGCTTGTGTTTAGTCTGTCAGCAAGATACCTCAAGATCTTAACAATAGATTTTCATGAAGTCTGGTTCTGGAAAAAGGAACAGAGGATTGATTTTGGTTGTGGTTCAGATCTCATTTCCACCTTTCAGTCCATGAGCAAATATCTCAGAAACAAATACAGATTAACACTTGGAACACTTGGAATGCCGCCTGGTGATGAGTGATGAGCCTGTTGTTGTATGTATTTGTGCTTTGAGTGCATCGTACCCGACTGTCTGGTATGACTGTAATGATATGTTCCAATTATGTGCGACGAAAGCAACAAAACGACACAGTTGTCGGCAAGACCCTGTTTAAGTGTTGCTCAAGCACTCGTTGTAGCGTAAGTAGCATTGGGAACTTCGCTAAAGGCATTTTTTTTTGTTGATGGAACGGGGTGAAACAAAAATATACGGTTGTTTGGCTCTTCACCACGTCTTCGGAGCGCATCAGTCAACAACAAGTGTCTGGGCGTTAGCCTGTAGCTTCACGTCACCGGCTCACCGTTAAAAATGACTTGTAGACTGTTGCTGTGTCGCTCGTAGTGTGAACGCAGCATAAGTGCACTGCAGGAACTTTCACAGAAACCCACAAACCTTTTAACGAACTCAGGAAGTTAAACAATGGCGTCCTGATTTAGTTCCTGATTTAGTTCCTGATTTAGTTCCTGAGTTTAGTTCCCAGAACCATTTGGTGCACGTTCAATCTGAGACGACTGTTTAAAGACGTTTTTTTACAAGCGCTACTAACAGAGTCCATCCTGTAGCTTGATCGTTCAGATATCTTTGTGAAGTTCTCTTAACATCTCGGTGTAGACAGTGTAGAAGATGGCGTTTCATAGCAAAAGCAGACAGATCAAGACGCAAAATACTAGTTGTTGGATAGAAGCTGTAGCTTAAGATCAAGAAAGGTCTTTGAGCTTGAGATCAACACGTGTTGTAGTGCCAGAGCTGCTAAATATAGGTCTGAAATATTCTACTCTATATGCCACGTGTTCCTCAACAGATCCCTGTGTTTAGTTGTGTTACTTCCTGTAGCAGCAAACTGAAAGCCCGGCTGAATGTAATTCATTTGGCGTGAACGATACGGCCCAGGTAGTAGAAAGTAAGTGACGAAAGCCTGATGAACTCTGAAGAGAAGTCAGCAGGTTATTCCTCCGGTGTTGGAATGTCAGCTCATGAGACGAGGCATGAAATGGATTATGGAAATGTCCTTCTGAACCTGGAATTCCTCCACGTGCGGGGAAGCCTCTATTCATCCCCGGCTTTATGACTCTTAGATATATTATTTGACCCAGAAACTGGGAATCCAATCTCTGCATTGATGGGGGGGGAAAAAACTAATGGAATGTCGACTAATCCGCCTGGATTATGAATCAATAATGGATTATGGATTATGGAATTTCATTGGGAATTTCATGTTTTCGGAAGGTCTACTGAAGGGCGACATGTTCTCTTCAGCCTCCATAAATGTGACTCGGTGAGCTCCCAACTGTGTGTTGTTTTCTGGCAACCATTTTGTTCTGCAGCTTCCTGTCAGGACATACGGGGATGTCGTGTCGACACGCAGCTGTGCATGTTGACACCGTGTGCGTCCCATGTGGAGGTCCGTACAGTCAAACAGAAAATAGTTGTACGGTCAGGTGCATGTATGCTTTGTCATCTGGAAGGCATGAATCAAATTTTAGACCTCCTCGCTGCTTCCGGGGAAGAAACGTGTAAGAGCAGCTGCTTTTCATGAAGAACGAATGGTGTCTGGCCTCTGTGAAAAAGGTAATATTGTATAAAATCTCCAGCAAAATAGAAGCTTTGGAAGCAGACAGTTTGCCTGTGACTACGGTTTCATACTATGCCATACATCCTAGGAATCTCTTGCTAAATAACAAACAAGGGGATGTATTACATGCGTTGAAAATGACTGGTATTTTGGCGTTTCGCCACATATCTGCGGTTGAACCTCACAGTCACACGGACACAGTTGCACTTCTCTGCAGGTGATGATTTGACACCCGTGACTGAATACCTGTCAGGTGCCTGAGGCCACACTGGGAGAGCTGAGAGGCTTGTTTTGATAATAGCACAGATAGAGGAACATTTCTCTCTGAGGAACTAGATACTGTGCTTGGTGGCCTGATGTGTGTGCTGTGTGTGGCAGCATGACTGTGTCCCATGTAATCACTTCCCCATCAATCACCTGCCTGACCGAGGTGGGAGACACAAGGTGCACAGCTGAAATGTCACCGAGACGAACAAGCAAAGGGAGTTATGAGGGCGGGAACATTTGTTCTACCGTTGTTGTGTTTGTTTTGTGTCTTTTTCTTGTTTTCTTGTCGAGAATTTGACAATTTTGTATCAGAAAATGCTTCAGCGTTAAGAAAATTACAGCAATATTAGTTGGAATTATTTCACAGTTGAGGCAGAATATGTTTATCCATATTGTGGAATAGTCCATTCGAGATATCTGAGGAACACCTTGAGGGCCATTTTCTCAAATTTGGTACAAATTCCCACTTCATAGGCTTTATATAAGAGGTGGACGTAGTCACTTTGACGTCACACCTATTGGTTTGTCGACTGCCGTTTGGAAGCCTGAAGTTGACTGTTTCTGGCTGTCGCCATCTTTGTTTTTTAGCCTTGCCATTGTGTTTTTTTGGACCAGAAGTGACACGAGAATGTGGAGCTAAGTACAACCAAACACTGACATTTTTAGGCGACAAAAAAATGTACAATTAACTTTTATGAACTAAAAACACACTAAAAGAGTTAAAATTCTAAGATGAAAAAATGGACGACTTCCAGACCGGACAACGCTGTGGTGGCCACCAATCACAAGGTAGCCCCGCCCTAAAGCAAGCCAATTATGACAAATGTCCAGTAGGATAAAATGATGACATTTTGGACAGACATGGATGTAAAACTGTCAAGCGAGGCAGTAATTCTGGTTCGCCATGTAATTTAAAAAAAAGCTGCTTTTACAAATAGGATAATCTGATAATAACAGAAATATGTGACCACGCGTGCCAAAGTGACGACATCACACTGTGTGAACTTGTGACTCTCACCATCCAGCTGCTGCTCACACACTAAAAACAACACCAACTGTTCTCCGGTGTGCTGTAGCTTTTCCAACACAGCTGAACATGACGTCCACATTAATGCGCTGTTCGCATCCCACGGAGAACAGCTGGATGCTGGAGACATTATGGGCTGCTGCCTGAGAGTGCCCCGGGGCCTGATGTGTTTCTTTGAGAAGCAGCTCTCTGGGGTAAAAAAAAAAAGTTTACCGCCAGCCAAGAAACAAGGCTGCTGAGTTGAACCAGCCAAATTCTTTGGTTTCCACAAGTTGTAATGCCAATTACAGAACCATTTGCCTCGGTCAGATGCTGCCGCCTCTGCACTGAAGCTTTGTGAGAGTTTGAATGTGAGTCAGGCTGCAAATATGAGGTCAGCAAGGCCTCATATTGGATGGATTTCAAATGCGCGCCAGTCGTGACAAATAATTAATTCCGTCTTCTTCGTTGGTTCCTTGATGCGGTTCATGATGCTCTATGCATGGTACCTCCATCTACTCCCACCTTCCCTCTTAATGCCTGTAAATTGTTCTGCTAGTGGTGTTTTTCAAAGTATCCAAAAGGTTAGCAATTACTCATTGTAGTTGCTAGTAATAAATCAATAAATCTAACAATTGAAATGAGTATAAAAGTAGTTTTACTACTAAACAAAGATGTTTTCTTTGGTCTGTAGGATCTTTAGCAAAGATAGCACCTCCCACGATTTTAAATTACAGTCAGCCATATTGTGATTTCAATCACATTTGGATTAATTGTGCTGCCCTATAGTTTGCATTGTGATAATGGTTTATTTTTCAGTTTCAAAAATGCCTTAAAATAAAGGCAACCAACAGAGAAACAATGTGAAAGGATGTGGCTGCCCGGCACGTCTTTGTGTCTTTGTGTCAACAAGCGAAGCACAATGCAACGACTTTAACAGTATCTGTGTACCAGTGTCAAGAAAGAACGTCTGGGATAGAAAGGAAAACATTTCTCAGGATGAAATGTGTCTCTCTGGCAGGAGATGCTGTGGTTGAGAACATTTATGTTTCTGCCTGTAGACTCAGATAAGTCATTCTTTTTGGATTCACTTAAGAAGCATACTGCCAACTGCATGTAAGGAGTGAGGGAGGAGAAACTGCGGGCGAGTGAAATATTAGTTTTTAAACCTTGTTCTTTAGAAATTATCTAAATCAATTATATTGTGCTTTTGCACATTTGATTGACAACATTTAAACGGGACACGCAGATCCTAAATAGCACCACGGGGGTGTGCTTTGAGTCGAAATCCAGAAAGGGGGGATTATTTCCCTCGGTTCTTCTTCTTCTTCGCCTTAGTTTTACATTTTAACGGTGAACGCTTCTTTCTGCTCGGGGGACATCAAAGGAAACACGCTTATGGTGAATGTGATGGTGAGAATGAAATGGAAGAGCTTGAACCAGTTTTCCTCTTCAACTCCTCGTCTGTCGACCTCTCCTCTCCCGTTGGATCCGGTGCGGCCGTCGGCCGTAACGCTTCACATCGCGTTACTGTGAAGTGCGAGGTCAACGGCATCGCAGGGCGAAGGCTATTTTAGTCATCCGTTGAGCCAGAGTGGAGGTTCATATACGTTCATACGCACAACATAACGAGCACGAAAGCACAGAATGTAACAGACAGCTCCAAACTCAGACGTACGCACAGATGCACAGCAGTGATGAGTTTTTTACCTTTTACATTAATAGTTTAGGTCTGAACTAATGCAAATATTCTAAATCATCACGATGGAGAAGCTGAGACATGTTTGGTGGTTTTCTTAAAAAATGACTTAAACGATTATCAATCATTTTAGTTGCTGAGGAATTTTCTCTCAATCGATTAATCGTTTCAGCTCCTCTTACTGTATTTGTATCCTGATATTGATTTTAGCCATAATACCTTCTCCTACTTCTATTTCATTTTGTTTTTAAGAGCATTTTGTACCTTATTGCCTTATCTACACACACAGACGCACACATTAACATGCACACAACAAGCTTATGACATCAACTTGACTCAATTCACCTTCACCAGGACTTTGCTCTTCTACCAAGGACAAGTAGTGTGTGTGTGTGTGTGTGTGAGTGTGTGTGTGTGTGTGTGTGTGTGTGTGTTCTTTGTCCATTTAACACTTGCAGCATCGAGGAGAGTCGATGTGACTGTGCACATAGAGCTTTATTGTCTCGATCGACGACCCCCCGCTCTTGATGGACACGTCAGCGGCTGCAGGGATCGATCTTGTGACCTTTCGTCGGCCACACTGCAGCCTTTGTGGCCACCGGACCACTTCTCAGGAATGAAGCGGTGCAGCCACACGGCGAAACAATGAGCGGTCAGCATTACATCAGGCCAGCGGTGTCATCTAACGCTTTCTCTATATGCTCCGATCGCCCGCTGGCATCGCTTCTGGTCAAAGCCTTTTAATAACGCGCCGCAGACGGCCAGTAACTGCGGTCGTGTGTAATGTGAGCTGCGTTCAGAGCCAGGCGACAGTAGAGATATGACATTACAGCAGGATGGTGCTGACGGGAAGACAGCTGGTGGGCTGATGGGAAGGACTCGGCTTCTGTGGCCGCTTGAGTCTGGCGGTCTGGTGGTCGTCGTGCAGTCAGGTGATCTCAGATGCTCCCTTTTTGTCCCCAGCTTCAACACTGCACGCTAATGGGTTTCAGACAATTAACATGCACATAAAGGGAAATTTTACTGTGTTTGATTGTTGATCAGACTTACAGCAAATGTTTCGAATTGAATAGACTACTGCAGGGATAACATTTCTGTAGGCCAATAGGTCCTTTGACAGAAAGCGGTATTTTTCAAATTGATTTTGGATTATTACAAAAACAAAAGTGCAAAGAAACGTTTATGATATTTACATATTTTGTTCAGCAAGATAATCTTCACAAACAACGTAAGCAATTTTTGAAGCGTAAATGCAATAAAAAGCTAACGTTAGGCTGTAAACGAACTACACCGCGGTCACGTGAGTGAGCGTAAACACAACGAGGCTGTGAAGGCGGACTAGTCGAAGTGATGACGTTTTGTAGTTTCATTTAGCCCCTCGTTAGCAACCGGCTTTCTTTAAGACACTTAAAAGCTTCAAAATTCACAAATGGGTAATTTACCGACGCATTTTATGTTGTAGAACAACAATCTCTTAAACTTGTGTTTACCACAGACCTTCTTTCAGGCATCTAACCAAAAAGCCATTGATGACATCAGCTCACTGATTTCTGGGTTTTAGGACTCATTCCTGCAGCGACCTTTTTTGTGCTGAGAGTTTTAAGGTCAGCTTTATCCATTTGACAATGATTAAAGTAGAAGTCTGGTGATATTTTGTATATTTCATCCCGTAAAAAGACCAAAACCAACAATGAATCTCGGGAAGAAAGGACTCGTTTGCTTCATTCTCGTTCCTGAACTGGACAGACTTCCACACAGACTCATGAATCTGAACCAAAAAAAACAAAGCGTTTCTCCAGAACTCTCATGCTCTGCATGGAAACATTCATTATTTACCTCAAGATGTTTGGTAAACACATCCAGTCAATGAATTAGGGTCTCGTCTGATTCAAGGTGCACAGCTGTTGATGGACACGTTGGCTGAACAAGACTGAAAGATTTTATTTCTTCGTTTTTACCTCATTGAACTGGCAACTGGCCGGCATATTTCACTGACTTGTGTCTTATACTGGAATGAAAACGCCAAATGACCCTGAAAAGAATACAATTGTAAATAAGTTACACATCTTGGACTCATTGTTGGTCAAAGTCCTCGTTTTTTTCACATATTAGTTGTTGTCTTTGAACAGTGAAGGCAGCTCTTTCCTGCTTCAGACGTGACCCTATAGGTGACCCGGGCTCTTGCATGACAAGCGTGCACCCGTGCCTCAAATCTTCCCTGAAGAGCGACTGAGGCTTTGCGACTGACCCCAGCTGTGTGCTGCTGTATCTGGGGGCAGACAGACCGAGGGCTCCTGAGGGGCCGCGGGGGCCAGATTACAGCCGGTCTTTGTTCTGGTGGTGTGGCCGGTAGACCTGCCTCCCTGCCTGCTGCATTAGAAGCCGAGCCGATCTCCCCCCCCCCCCCCCCCCCCCCCCCCCTCCCATCTCTTCACCAGATGGTTCCCATCCAGATGTCCCCCCCCCCCTACATACACACACACACACACACACAACCCCTCTGCTCCTAACCAGGCCCTCAGGGACGAGACCTGTCTCCTGTGGCTGATAGATGGCTCCAGGTAGTGCCTCGGCCCTCTGGTTTTAAAAGTGTGTGTTCAAAGGCCTGTGTATCATTAAGTGTGTAAGGGCTCGAGAAGCTGCGCAGCGCCACAGACCACAACTACTCACTTTTTAAAGCTGTAAATCCCATGTAGCATGTGCACATATAGTCGCTAGTAATCACATGGCTGCTGTGAACCCAGTCCACCCGACGGACCAACTGAAAACCATAATGCATGTGACGAGGCTGGCAGGTCTGCAAAGCACCTTCACTTGAGGGAGTGTGAGCTGCTTTTATTCCCACTCCAACGAGGCTGCTACTGTGTACGTGTATTACTGTGTGTGTGTGTGTGTCTGTGTGTGTGATGCTAACCTCTGTGCCTGTCAGAACGTGTTAGCATCCAGCTCTCCCAGCAGAGAGGTTCAGCCACGACTGAGTGTGTCCGCGCGGTCTTCTAAATCACAATGAGACAACCGAAAGCTCTCTGCCATCATGCCTGGTCTCCTCTGGTTGCGTTGCACAGCACTTCTCTCTGCCTCCCTCAGTGAGCGCTCACGTCAGCTCTCGTTCATCATTTTTAACGTGGCTGTTGGACTGAAGAAGCTACTCCCTTTTGTATTTAACCAGGTAGAATGTCCCTCTTTCAGGGTGAAACATTCTCATTCTCATAAACTACTTCCTCTGCAGACTCCGTCTGTGCGTTGCTACTTTAAATCCCGTCTTTTCTCCAGCAGCAGCAGCAGCAGCAGCAATGAGTCTCGCTTTCATCACGCGTGGCTTAACAATAGCTGCTGCCTTTACCTCAGAGGGCCATACGTTGGCTAGCTATCGTGCGTATGTGTTGGCTAATCACGTAGCCCACCTCGGGCCCTCTATGTTCCTGTTAGCACTTCCACCCCTATAATCCGTGTCCTCTGGGCAGCGAGCGCTCTTCGATGTGCTCCCAAACATCTGTTGGCTGGATTATCCCCGTCTCCTTCTCATTCTGTCTTTCTCCGGAGAGTTCTCGCTTTCCTCTCTCAGGAAGCTCAGTACAGCGTGCGTTTATCCCTGCAGAGCAGACAGCTGTACACAATGTACTCAGAACACTCTGTGGTCGTGTAGTTGACCTGGACCGGGTTCAATGTGATATCAGCGAGCGGGTTTTCTGCTCCCTGCAGCCCGGGGAAGTTATTTGTTCAGGATTAAGTGTTTAATCTAAAATGCTCACTGTTTCTTTCTGCAACTTGAGTTTTAATGTATGAAATGCTGCCTCTGAGCTGAGTCATCAAAGTAAAAAGTATTTCCACATTCACTCAGTATGAAGTGCCCGTTGATCTGCACTCATGTAGAATAAAAGCATAATAAAGTACATTTTCTGGCATTCGTGGGTATTGCATATATGTCCTTTTCTTTTGTGCGGTGACCCCGATTGAATGTCCTTCGTGCCTCTGCTCTGACAGTGGAAGAAGTAGCCACATTTCATCCCTTCCTCGCGCCACTTTTTCTTCTTTCTCGCCGACTCCGCCCACCGGGTTTAGTGAAAGGCCCGCGACAGGAAATTGATAGTCCAAATGGGCCTGATTCAATCCGAGCCTGCTTACGTGGTGTCACACAGCAATCAGACACAGATGACATTACAGACATTAGGAGTCGTAGTCGGACACGAGGCCATCTGGGATGACGGGAGCAATTGAGCAAACTCGATCTGCGTTAATGATCTCGTCTGTTTGAGCCCGTTAACTAGACCGTCATCAATCAAATTGGAATCTAATTAAGCATCTATCGAAACAGAAAGGGTCGTCTGTTGTGATCTGTGTTTTTTGTTCGGGATTTCGTTTTCATTCCTAGAAAGTTTTCAGTGTTTTTTTAAAACACCAGCATGCTACTCCTTACCTTTTCTCTCTGTGTTCTGCGGTTGTGATCCGCCCTTTTGAAGAGTTATTTTAAGTCTCCAAAGAAAAACAAATGCAGCTTTTGTATGTGCCTTTCTGGGGGAAGCTTTGCCTCAGACTAATTGGTGGCCTCGGTGCACGACGGCAGCGTATGGTGTCGCACACAGAGGACCAAGGGGAGATTCAAGAAATGCCGTGAAATAGCGTTTTATCAAATTGGTGTGCATCACATGTGCGAGCTTAAAACCACATCCACCCTGCAAACGGCATTTTGAAAAGAGAATTACAAAAGAGAGGGAAGCTGTTCACAAATCATTTCTGTTTCACAGTTTTTCTTTTCACTATCTCGTCTTTAAGATTATTGGTTTTTGAACAAAAGGACGAACATCATGTCATTTAACTCTGTAACAGTCAGGCTTTCTTCCAGGAGAGTGCTCTGATTACATGCAGCGTATTGATCAATCACATATAATGGGATCAATCTATAAATAACCTGCTGAGCTGAATCACACAGATCCTGATACCATCGCATGTCTGTATATTAAATATGTATGTGGAGCCAACACTATTTAGATTGACAGAACAACTAAATCTCTCTCTCTCTCTCTCTCTCTCTCTCTCTCTCTCTCTCTCTTTCTCTCTCTCTCTCTCTCAGAAACAGCTTCTCTGTGACTCTATGAACAGCTTTCATAAGAAGTATTTCATCAGCAGAAAGTAGTCCCAATGAACACTGTTGACATGGAGGTCTGTGCATAAAGAGAGAGCAGCAACAGTGAGATAACTGCTAATCGTGACAGTGCTTTTAGTCAAACTGCACACTCGGTGAAGTGGTTCAGCTGCCGTGCGAGTTTAGTAACAGACACGCTATCAGATTGGCAGGAAGTCCTCATCGGCGGTCCGTATTCAGCCCCCGCTGCTCTGCTTTTGTCTTTGCCTTGCGAGCATCTTTGTGAGTCCCGATCACCGTCTCACAAAACGCAACTTCTCACACGTGAAGCACCGGAACACGAAGCCTCGTCCGTCAGGTTTCAACAGGTCTGTGTCTGAACTACGGAAACCTCCACCAGTAACCAAACAAAGTACAGTCACGTTCAGTCCGGCCACTGAAAGCCCCAGCAGGCTGTTGTGGGTAAATGAATGACGGGCTGAATGGTGCAGATGTGCCATTGAGAGCTGCGGCCTGCTGAGTGTGAGTGGGTGGGTGAATGAAAAGGTGGGGAGCGGCCGGTGGAAGTTTGAACTTGTTTTCAGACTGAGTCTACCAGCTGATGCTTTGGTTTGGGTTGTCATGTTATTGTACACACACACACACACACATCTGTGTGTGTGTGCACTGTACTATTTCTGTATTCGATGCGCCGAGCCCACCTGACAAAGCAGAGCATGTCAGTCTTTTTATCTCCACCATCTCTTCTCATTACGGCTCTTTCCTGCAGCAAATTGGTTATTTACAATGTTCAGGTTTCCTTTCATGTCTCCACGCTTTCACTTCATAAACCCTCTGTAGTCCTCACATTAATAAATCCCAGCTTCTCCTCTCTCAGATGTCCCACGAGTCCCTCCTCCTCTTCCTGTGGACGTTGCAAGGAAAGCTACCGTGGCTAATGTATCCCGTTGCACAATGAGATATGAATGTAGTTCAATTTTAAGATCGTTTTATGAGCCGTAAGGTCACAAAAAAACTACTTTCAGTCTCTGTTGCGCAGCACTTAAATAAATCATGTTGTTGGTCAACGTTAAAGTAATACTTCACCCGCTAAATGACCATTTGTATATCAGTTACTCACCCTGTGTTACCTTGAATTACTTAAGAAAACTTTGTTTTTTCTCGCATTCCTCCACAGTAAAGAGTCCAACAATGGATAAAAACCTTGATGAATTGAAATAAATGGGGTCAGCGTTTAACAACAGCAACACTATATCAGAATGTCTGAAACTCTCACACAACTCATGCAGTATAATCCAATTAGGGCTGTCGCAATAACTGCAGTGTTGCAATACTGTGCTATTGACGAGACACTCGCATTGCGTGAGAGTTTGCTAACAGATGTTTTGATATAGTTGTGCTGTTGTTAAACGCTGTCCCCATTTACTTCAAGTACATCAAGACTTTTCTCAGTTTTCTTCTGGAATTCTCATATTGTGGTCGAGGAGTTCCTTTAAAGCAGGAAGCAGCAGAATCTCCTGAAGGCTTAAAATGAGCAGTTTCTGTAATAACAACTTGTCTCACTGCACATTTTGACTGACCAGATCGTTGTAGAACTGAGTCGTATAAAGTACATCTGTGGTGTACAGTTGTGATACAACCCCCCCCCCCCCCCCGATGCAACCACCCTGCAGAGAGAAGATGAGAGCGCTCTGTTGCAGCCCCGTCTCCCTGCCTTAATCTTCTCTGCATCCCACCCACCCTACTACAGCGCCATGGGCACATGGAAGGGAGGGGGTGGGGGAGATAAAAAGGAAAGGGGGAGGATAACGGAGCAAGAGGAGAGTAAAGGAAGGGAGGAGGAGGAGGAGGAGGAGGAGGAGGGAGATGAGAGACGGAGGATGAAATCCTCACTTAAATAATAGACAGCGAGAGAGTCATTTTCAAGCGAGCGAGCTCCCAAGTGCCCCAGTTTCGGGGGGTTTATTGAAATCGAGATGAGGCTGTTAATGCCAACAGATTTCTACCGTCTTCCCTCAGAAGTAAAGCAGTGCAGCAGAAAACACTTCCTCCAGGGGGGGGGGGGGGCAAAGCAATTCTCGCGCCGTATATATCCCCTTGCCTCTCGCTCCCTCTGCAGCTGGTTCACCTTGTAAACGAACCGTACGAAGACTTGCGTCCTTGGAGCTCTGACTTCCGTAAAAGATCCTTTTAAGGTGTTTAATAGTCCAGGTCTGCTGCAGCCTGCGCCGTTAACCGCTTCCTCCCAGTAAACACCAAACAAGCCCTGCTTCACCCGAGCAACCGCGGCACCCTCAGCACTCTTCTGGGCAAAAGCCAAGCAGGATGACAGAGGAGTGTCACTTTAAAGTCACATGTGCTCGATGCTCATTTTTAGTAATGTAAGACGTGCGAGATTCTGCTGATGCAGATTTCCACATGGGTGCAAACACAAAAACGTTGATGGAGGACGTCCTTTATTCACAAATGTGAACCCTCTTATTTATAATGTTTAATCTTTAAACACCGGGGGCGTGACGATCAAACAATACGAAAATGCGAAATACCCCCCCTGTGAATATTATGTATCTAGGGCTTTTATTGTGAAAAATAAGAACAGAAGGAGAGGATCTGGTTGGTGCCGCCTTTGTTAAGGTTGAAAGGAGTAATAAAGTCTTCTTGGTTCTGAACACTACTGACACACGAATTAACTGCAAGAAACAAACCGCCCCAGGTGTGTAAAGGCCCGAGTCTAAGTCGGTTAACCGCCTTTTTATTGACTTGACAAAACAAACTTTATGAAACTTCCTTTCTGTGACAAAATCTCAGTTCAATATCTTTGACCATTTGAGTAAATTAAAAAAAGACTAGAAATATAGATGTTATATAAAGAGATGTAGAGAAGATGTTTGTTTTTGTAAATAATAGGGGAAACAATCGTATTAATATTGTGATATTGATTTCAGCGATATGACTCTTCCTTTATCTTCTTAACCAGAGGGAGGTGAGACTCAACCGGACCTCTAAATTGCTGCCAAAATACAAAACATGTCTGATTTTGTAGTCGTATGTCTGTGTGATTTGAGGAGGTTGAGTTGGGAAAGCAGATTATTATTTTACGTTAGTGATCAATTCCCTAATGAATCCATGTAACATTGATTGTAAGAGATATTGTGCTACTTTGAACTATGTGAACGTGGAAAATATTGCTTCACTGAGTCACTTTTCAAGATAATAAAAGAAATGTCATTTGTAAATGTGTGTTACACGTCTGCGCCTGTGTTGAGACGCCGGTTTAACGTGCTCTTCGACATCCGTCTCGTCACGTTCACGCTCGTTTACCGTGTAGAGAGAAACATGCTGATCCTGTGGTTTAGCTGTTGTTTTTGTGGTTACACGTTTGTTGTTGTGAGGATCTTTTTTTATTTTATTTACTCAGTCACTGAGTGTGTGTGTGTGTTTGTGTGAGTGTGCAGGGAATGTGTTTTTAGTATTACATGCGGTAAGTGCTCCAGTGGCCTGTTGTACTCTTCACACTGGCGCCGTGCATTTTTGCGGCATCGCTGGCTGCCGGCTGATGTAAAAATAGATCTTTGTTGAGCGAGGCATCGTCCTGAAGTCTGAAAGTCGCCGGGGTCACAGGAGGAGAGACGTGGATGAGATAAGATAGAGAAGGAGAAGTGGAAGATAATGAAGCTTGGAAGTGAGGTAGAAGTGATGGCGGCTAAAAGAGGCAGAGGAAAGCAAGAGGGATGGCGCGTGGCATATTATTAGAAAAACTTGAGAGCCAAAGATAGAAGGGGAAAAAAGAATGAATGGCTTCTCAGTTTCCAGAGAGAAGCGCCAGCTTCTTTTCAGATAGACAAAGAGGAAATAGTTTCACAGAGCGCCTCGCTTGAGGTGGCTTCAGTTCCTTCCGATGTTACTTTCCCCCCCGACAGACAGAGATAACACAGAGGAAATGCCGTGCTCTTTTATTTAATTATTATGGCCAAATCCACCGCTCATACACAGCACTAATTCAACTTCCTCACTCTTTCTTCCCCTGGCACTTTGGTAACATGATAGCACATCCGTGAGCGGAGAGATCGGACGATTATTCCACAAGACCTGCCATTTTGGCTCTCAACCTGGCGTCCGCTGAGTTATGGCCAGATGGGTGACTCTCAGTTATAGCTGGAGTTATTCATTTGTATTTTTGGACAATGTGAAATATGGTTTGGACATGGAAAAGGCCAAACTGGAAACTGGACTTGTTAGCCAAAATGGCTATAAATCCACTGTGTTTGAGTCATGAATTTAAAAGCTGTATTTCTGAAGAGGCAGTGAGCTCACCTGTGACCTAAATATGGAAACGTAAAGCCGCTCTTTCTGGTGTTTAATCTTAAAGATGGTGTCTGTGTTGGTCGGACGGTCTACCTCTTTGGAGACCGTCATTGTGCGTACAAAAATTCACGACAACCCATCCGATCCGACTCTTTTGCCGAAATGTCCCAACAACTATTTGATGAATTGCCATGAAATTTGGTGTAGACATTCACGTCCCTCTCATGACGAATTCTAGTGCTGACATTTATAATTTGTGCAGCACTTTGTCTGCAAAACTATAGTAACATTCCCATCAGCTCAGCTGTACTTTGCATTAAGTGCCAATGACCAAACGTTAGCATGCTAACACGCTAAGCTAAGATGGAGGATATAGTAAACATTGCACATGCTTAACATCAGCATTGTACTATTGTCATTGTGAGAATGTTTGTCAGTTTGTATTAAGTTTAAAGTAGCATTGTGCCTAAGTAAAGCACTGCTAGCATTTATACTTCCACAGCAGCAAACTATTAAATGAGTCTCTTCTTAACCGACCTGCTGATTCTCATTCAGCCTTTTTTAAATTTAGATTGAAGTTAAACATCAACATGAGTCGGCTTCGCTGTCTCTAACGTACCCGCTCATCTAAACCGTCAGCAGACTGAAGAGTGACAAAACCTTAGAACAGTTACATAAAATATACATGGAGACCAGGCAAGTAGCATCCATAAAAGCATCCATACTGCAGAGTGTGTCATCAGCTCACTGTCTGTATGTGTGTGTGTGTGTGTGTGTGTGTGTGTGTTTCTCTTGAATCCCGTCAGTCAGCCTCGTAGAAGAGTGATGTGCTTTGGTGCTTGGAGAGTGATGTGAGGTTCTTGTTGTAGAAATGAGTTTTGAGCCCACAACCTAAGATGGAGAATGATTGAAGTGGCGGTCGGTCTTTCCCTCTCATCATCGTTGACCTTTCAGACAGTCCCGACGTGATTGATGAGGTTCTCTGTACTAATCCGTCTCTGTCTCATGGCGAACTTTGAAGCTGTGTCTCTTAGCCTACTGTAGGACATGGAGAGCAACTTAGCCAATGCACAGGGAAATGGGAAGTAGTGGAGTCATGGACGTCATGACTCCACTACTTCCCGTTTCATCTGGCGAGGCGTTGCATTAGCCAATCACGAACGTGCAAGCACACATTCCTGGTGGATGACTTTGCAACGTCGTGTTTCTGCTCACGATCAACGTGATGAAAGAAGGCAAAGTCCCGTCTGAGTTTTAGAAACCGTTCTGCAGTGTTTTGAGGCTGAAAAACCTTTAAACACATAAATCTGTGTGTACATTTGCGTACTCTATACAGTGTCTGTAAATATCTGTAGTGCCTGTGTGAGCTACTCTTCAGGTGCGTTAAATGTTGCATATGACAAAGAGGTTGCGCGATCCCTCTTTGTATATTTTATAAACTGTAGAGGAGACTGCACTGCTCGCGAGGAAATGAAAAGCAACATTGAGCTCGCTAAGGCCTGTGGAACTGAGTTAATGAAGTGAAATTAAGAGGGTAGTGGAGGAGGAAGAGGAGAGAGAGAGAGAGAGAGAGAGAGAGAGAGAGAGAGGAAACGCCTGAGGTTGTAACCAGTGTTCCCTTCCCCTGCAAAACAGTAAACAAAGCATGTAATGTACACACAAACGCATGGACACAAATCTATACAAACCGCATGATTTCTCCTCACTCAATGCCAGATTGCATTGCACAAATTGATGATGTCAGGTGTGGTGGATATGTGTTTGACTTATTCAACACTTATTTAACACGCAAATCGTACGTGGCTAAATATTTGTTATAAAGCGACAACTTTAGGAAATCACAGTTTTGACAACAAATGCAAACTCAGACAATAATCAGAAGATACCGATGTGTAATCTAAATGCAGGCAGAACAAATATCCTGCTCTTTACAGCCGTTATGGTCTCATACACACATAAAAACTCTAATTGAGGCCTTTGTCTCTCACACACACATGCACACACACACATGCTTTCGTCTCACACATGCACAAACTCTACATCACAACATCCAAACCCCTGAACGACACAGACAAACACACACTACACATATGCACTCCTCCCACGCAAATCCCTAAATTAATCATCTCTCACTGCTGCACACACACACATATACACACACACACACACACACTTGCACACTGCAGCATGTAGGAGTCCAGCTCTCGAGGGATTAACACTTCAGCACAGTCAGTCGTGGGATTTTCCCACACCAGCTCGCAAGCTGAGTTACATTTTCTGTCAGTCACACCGCGCAGCGTTACCGGCTCACCGCCAGCTCCGAGCACACTCCCGGAAACGCTCAGGATTTTGCCAAACGCTGCGAAGCTGCGGTGCGTTAGAGCGCTGCATCGAAGACAGCGTGGTTTCGGGTTCGATTAATGTTTGTTGAAAGGTGTGTTTTTTTTATTTTTTTTATTGGAGGGCTAGTAGCTGAGGTTGAAACACACACACACAGACACACACACACAACTTGATAACCTTCTACTTGCTATCCTGGCAGACGACATGAAGCTTATGAGGTATGACTGGACCGACACACACTGATCTGGAACCAAATTTGAGTGGAAATGCCAGAAATACAAATATGGAAAAGTGCAAAAGGTGGAAAAGTTGGCGTATATACAATAAAAACTGGTAAGAATAGATATTTTGAAAATACCTCGATAACACAGTACCTGTATTTGCTTCTATTAAGGATGCTAATCTAGATTGAATCTAGACCAGTAGGCCGCGTCTGTCTGGCAAACTATGTGAGGGTTTCCACCAGTGTATTGTAAGATCGGTGTAAAGTCAGAGAGAGAAAGAGAGAGAGAGTGTGTGGCGATGAGAATGACGTTATCAGTAACGTGAATGCAGCAGTGCAGTCTGTTTGTCGGTGAAATAATGCTACAACTCCTCAAAAACAAAGATAAGCTCGTGTGTCTTGATGCCACATGCTTATTCTAGTGACATTTCAACTTGTCAAAACTTCAGAAAATCTCTTTCTACCTTTTTTCTATCTCTATCTTCTCTCCTTAATTCCTTCCAATCTCACATTCCTCCCCCCTCCCTCCCTCCCTCCCTCCCTCCCTTCCTCTCTCCCCCTCCTCGTGGACAGTGGAAGAGGGCCTGTTGACAGTCCCGTGCAGTGGAAGGAGGCTTTTATTGGGCCTCTGTGTTCAGCCCTTCCTGAGGCCAATGGGATCCAGATGTGGCCCAGCGCTGTAGTGACAGCAGCCATTTATGGAGCGAGAGAGAGAATGTGTGTGTGTGTGGGTGTGTTGTCGTTCTTCTCAACACGTGTGCAGATGTGTTTGGCTGCGTGGGACTTGCATTTAACAAGCCAGAGGCATGAACCGGCCTCTAGTGCCCTTGAGCAAGACCCGCCAAGAGGCGATTCAGTGTGAGGCGTCGGGATAAAGACGCCGTTTCAAAGGCGGTCGTTACGCTGCTGCTGCCTCTTCTTGTGTGCGTGGATCTTTGTGAGGAATCATTTGAGTTTCAGACCTCGAGGCTGAGGACGTTTTTTGGGGAAAGCGAGGACATTTTTGACATTCCTCATATGTTCAAAGAGCTGTTTGGGGTTTAAGACTTGGTTTCAGGGTGAAGGTTAGAATTACTTTCAGTGGCTTGTGGTCTGAGACGCATACCGCATATATAGCCACATATTTGATTGGGGACCTTTCTTGCCAGCCGAGTCGCCTGAAATTTTTTTTGGCATTCTGCAAACCACGAATACATCGAATGTCGATATTGTTGCATGCCATCCCCCTATCGCTCCCCCCATGTCCTGCCTTTGCTATAGAATAACATAAAAAAACATTTTTGGAAACTGTCCAAAGTTATAATTATAGTTATACATTTCAGTTTTAATACTTATTTTTACTTATTTTGTGTTAATGGTTAAGGAGGGAGTATGGTCTGGTGTTGAGCACATTTTATATCGGCTTGCTGTGATTCTCATGGGCGAGGCAATGCACCACGTCAGTAAGTGTCCTCACAAGTACAGAAGTACACATGTGTGTTCGTCATGTAATACTCTGTGTGTCTCTCTGGCCTCCCGGACTAAAGAGAGACACGAGTGACTTTCATCTCTTTTCCACGTTGTGTGTGTGTGCGTGTGTGTGTGATGTTTTCTTTGTAAAGACGCTGCAGAGGTGTTACCTTGCATGTGCAGTATGCGCTCATGTTTGTGAATGTGTGTGAATGGACTGATGGGCCCCTGTTGAAAGGATGACCCTGACGAAGAGCCGCAGATGACTAATACTGTACATTCATGCGGGCACATCCTGGATATGTACAGAAAGAGTACACAGTATACATATATATATATATATATATATATATATATATATATATATATATATATATATATATATATATATATGTATATATATATATATATATATATGTATATATATATGTATATATATATATATATATATATGTATATATATATATATATGTATATATATATATATATGTATATATATATATATATGTATATATATATATATATGTATATATATATATATATATGTATATATATATGTATATATGTATATATATATATATATATATATATATATATATATATATGTATGTAGAGACGCTATGCTGTCTTTGTACTCTATGTTCTCTCTGGAAAGAGCCAGTGTTTCCTCTGTATAGCCAAGACAAATGACTACTTGTTTATTTTCTACTTTCTTTCATGCACAGCTCACAGAGCTTGGATGCAAATCAATGAACGTGCTTACATATATTTTTTTAGTTTACTGCCTATTACTTGCGTTTTCTTTATTTCCCTCTAAAGCGCGTGTCTGTTATTCCCTCCTCTGTGGATCCACAGCTCGTTGCCCAGTTTTAAACCTTCTTGTGGTCAAACTGGGCAATAAATACCGAACACTTACTCAAATGGAGGACGGTCGCGGAGGAGGCCTTTTTTCACGTCACGCACCAGTCGTTCGGCCGTGACGTTGACTGCTCGCGCTCACCGCACGAGACGAACCTCCGTCCTCAGCGTGTCACCTATTAGCAGAGCACTGCGAGCCAGAAAGTGCACCCGCGTGGAGAGCGGCGATGAAGAAAGCTGGAACCAAAGAGAGCCGACTCTGCAGGAGATGAAAATGATGTGATGGATGTGATTCACGTTAATGTGCAGTATATTAAACATCGATGCCTCGTTACGGATCAAGTTTAATTCTCCTTTAAGTGGACATAGTTGCAGAAAGGCTTACAGAACAGTGTCACTTATTAAAAAGTACATTATAATACAGTATAAACATCACCATTTAATTAATAAACAGTTGATTAAAGGGTGCAGACAGACAGCAACTCAAAACTATGTAATAAATATGTGTGTGTGTGTGTGTGTGTTGACTTATAGATATTAGTGAATGTTTGCTCGAATAAGTGCATATTTATGTTGTACTCTATCGTATTTCTTTGTTTCTCCTTTCTACACATGCAGGCTGTAACGCCCGTCAGTGTGACCTGTCATGTTTACGTGACTGCGCCCCTCCTCTGTCCTCGCCTCCTTCTCCCTTCCTTGTTTCCTTTTTTCCTAGAAAGTGTATCTGAAGTGAGGGAAAGAAAAGGAACAGAGAGAGAGAGGAACGACAAGAGTCTGGGGAGTGACAGAAACATTATTGATTAGCTTTGTTCACATGACAGATTAATCCATAATGAAAGTAATTGTGAGTCGCCGCTCTTGTTTGGTGCCTTGCTCAGAGACACTTGGGCAGTGACGGCAGAATGAAACCACCTTTCTTCCTCCCTCTTCCTGCAGAGGATCGAGCATTACGAGCTGTCAGTCTCTGTGTGATTCAACCTCCCAGCTGCTGGTGACAAACACCAGTCGGTCACATTAATGAGGGCCCTGTGGGCGTCCACCTCAGAGCACTTTACCAACTCGGTCTCAACAGATTGAGGAGGCAGCGCACTTGAGCTGAACGCAAACACACACACACACACACACACACACACACACACACTCTCACACATTGTTGTCGTTTGTCTCATCTTATGAGTGTTGCCGTGAAATGAAGCTCTTCACAAGCACCTGCTCTCCTGCGTGACTGTGTGTATTCGTGCCTGACCGCACACCTAGAGGAAAGGCTGCCACCATGAAACACAGAACCACACACAGACACACACACACAGACACACACAGACACACGCTCTGTTTTCCCAGCATGCCATGTGAAGCCGAGCTGCACCTGCTGTAGTGGAGGAATGCCGTGTGATGTCATCTCGCCGAGAGCGCCTGTGAACGTGGAAGCAGTAAAGCCTTAACCAAACAACAACTCTGGGTCTAAAAGCAGACACACACACACACACACACACACACACACACACACACACACACACACACACACACACACACACACACACACACACACACACACAGACAGACACAGACGGCCCTCTGGGGGAATCCGTCCATACAGCATGAGATCATTCTGAGAGATTGTTCTCGAGGTATTTCTGCTGCTCCACATGCTGTTTAGCAGCAAGACACATGGAAAGAACAAGGGATGGAGAAGAGACGGAGGTGATGAGATGGAGTTACAACATGAGTGTCTTTGTCACATCTCTGTCCCTGGAAGTCTTTTTCAGTTCACCTGAACTCGGTTCTCCCCCAGAGCAGAGTGACTCTTGTGTCCTGTGACTCCTGGGATGTATTATGTGTTATTCATGATGAGTGTTACTCGCTGTGATTCAGCATAACAAAGCAAACCACTGAAGCTAAAGCAAATGCATTGAAGGGGACTCGTCGTGAAAAAAGAGCTGTGAAATAAGAGAACCCAGTGATTCATCTGAAAACATGTGATTCAACAAGCCATTCAGATTTGGCTCTCCTTCCTACGTCACATGCAGGCTCATTAGAATATACGGCTTGAGAACGTCCCTGCACTGTGTTTTTCTCTGGGCTTTATCGGAAGGAGCGCTTAAAGAGACACGGAGAGGGTTTCAGACGGATGTGTTTTAAAGCATGTAAGCATGTTCTACTAGAAACCCAAAACACATGTATAAACATGTTATGTCCCCTTTAAGTCACCAGAGCCTAGATTAGATGAGATTCAACATTGTTTTTGTCGTACACGGTAAAAACCAAAAGAGCAAACTGTTGCAAAAGTGCATTTAGAGATATAGAGAAAGAACAGAACAGACCAAAGTGGTAGTGACAGTGAGAAGGGATGCAACTGTGCTAAACACAAAATAAACAAAACGTACAGTACGAACGAATGCAGCTTTGTCAGTAATTTAACTATGATATGTCAAGTATAAGCTGAAACAAATTAATAGTGTGTGGAATGGAGCTGACAACAGGAAGTGCAAATACAGCTGCTAATGAGGAAAAACATATTTATACATGAAAACATTTTGTTTTGGTGTTAGTACATAAATGTAGGTATTGTTTCAACGATAGTGTAAAAAAAGAAGAAGGCTGACTACTAGGTAATAATACGTTGTCAGCTTATAACGTAGATTAACTGAGTTTAGGCCGTCCTGCCGTCCCGCTGTGACTGTGTCTGTATTTTCATCACACTGTAATGTGCTGGTAGAAACACGAAACAGCAGACGTCTGCTCTAATAATGGCCCAGCGGGCTGAAATTAGCCGCTCAGGAGTAAACCGGCGCTAAGCAGTCCAGCTACTGAACACATCTTTAAAAGAGGAAGCCTTTGATTAGAGAACAGGGCAGAAACACGCTTGCAGTAAATCCCCTGAATGTTTCTTTTTTTGGAGAAAATAAATAATTTATTTCCCTATTTGAGAAATGTTTCCCCCTCTCTCTTTCTGGTCCTCGTTTGCTGCAACAAAACAACTTTCACTGTTGTTAAGCCCTAATTGTGTGACACTTAAAGTCGTGATCCTCTCCTCTATGTTGCTGTTTTACGGCTGATGAAGCTGTCAAAGTCACACTTTTGGCGCGTATAACTGTTCTCGCGTATCAACAGTTTAACTTGTCAGTCTGCTCCTGTCACGGAGCTGTTCAATGAAGCAGCAAATGGGGTTAGTGTCCCCCACCGAGCCTGTGAGTGCGTGTCTCTACGTAATTGAATAGCATTTACTGTATCTGCTGACAAAATCTTTCAGCGTGTGGTATAAGCTTGACTGACTTGTGCTGCACGTGGCGCCTGGATGCAGAGCGGCGGTATCTGGGTTTGGGTTTTCGTTAGAGTGAATCTGCAGGGAGGAGGTTGAGAGCTTCTGCCCACCTGCTGGTTTTTAAAGCACAATTTACATGCAGCAAGATAAAACCAAAATAACCGTCTGGGAGCTGCTTCAATACTGTCTCTGCAGCAAGTGCATATCATGGCGATGTGTTCTGATGTGTACGGAGCAGCAGCAGTGTACACGGAAGCCGGGTTCTCAGCTTTCAACTGGTTGTTTTTTGGGAAACGTCTCCCCTGGTTTGCATTCATGCACACAAAATACTGAGTAATCAGATCAAAGACAATATATTGCAATAATATAAAGTGTGATCTAAAAGGGACCGCCTGTAGATGTGGACCGTAGTCTCACCCTGGTCCCCCACATGATGTCAACCCCCTCTCGACCTGGATCCTCACGAAGCATCCTGCTGAAAGGAGCCGTCAACCATCACCTGGTCGTACGGCGCTGCAGCCAGCAGCATCAATAATTTCAACCACTCAGCGCTCCACAGAAGGAACCAGCTAATGGAAGCTATAGCCCAGCAGTGGGTTTGGCACTTCGCCACTTGCTTTTCCCAATCTAGGTCACCAAATGGTTTTTTTAAGAGCGTTTAGGGAAACACTGCAACTGTACGGGGGGAGGAAAAAAAAGACAAAGAGAGAAAGCGCAGGAGAGAGAAAGAGATGTTCGCGTTAGTATTAGAGCTGATTTTAGCTACTGCTTTGAAGAAGGTCCTGACATGCTAATTAGCAGGCTAGCTCCCATCTTGTCCCCTCAACACTAGATCCCGTTCTGAAATAGAAGCATCAACACTGCTTGCTTCCTCTGAGGCTGATGAAGAGTCGTGCTTCTCTGCAGCGGCGGAGGAAACAACTAACGCACTGTGACAGCGTGGAACAGCCCGCAGGGGCTAACGCAGTGCATGAGCATACATTAGCATAATGTCAGTATGAAGCCAGTGCTGGACTTAAATATAGAGATATACACACACACACACACACACACACACGCATATACATACTTAGTCAGAGCAGGATTAAGCCTCGGGGGTCAGCACATTTGCTTCAACATCAATTCTAACATATGGCCGGCTAAGCTGTATCTTTTGATTTGTGTAAGTGGACGATGTGGCGAGCTGTTTTTAACACACTCAAGTTGGTTATTTCTGGACCTCCATATGGCACCACAGGCTGTGCAGTGAAATCTGGGGTTAATTGAGTTTGTATTGAGTCATGTTTAATTTTAAATTGAAATAACTTTTAAGTCTATGGGAACAGCAAATGTGTTCACTCAGTGTTCTTGGATGCTTCCTTCATGTTGTTGTTTTTCAAAGAGAACCAAAGATGAAACATGTCATTAATTTAGACCAAGATCCAAACAAAGCCAAGCGTTGTGTTCATAAATGTCAGTTATTGCGGGATTAAAGGAGGGAGTCAAGTGAGGCAGTATAAAGAGCAATACAATTCACAAGACATGACAGAAAACACAGGACTTTCACCCAGGAGACCTGTGTTAGACCTGTGTTACATATATGTTAAGTTATGTAAGGTAGCGTACATGACGTACTTAATTTACGCCGCGTACGTAACGTACTAATAACTACGTAACAAAGTAACAACCTTTCGTATTTTAACCCTTTTTTAAAAGTTTATTTTGAAAAGACGATGTACGCATCTGACAGTAGACGGGTACGTTCTGTATTATGAAGATTCGGGTCACTGACCGAGCTGTCGTTTTTGAATTGGGGAGTCCGAATGTTTTGAAATATGGACGAGAATCTGTACATTAATGTGTAGAAAATAGACAAAAATAATGTTTTAACATAAGACACTACTGTTATGTTACATTTTGACAAAGAAACACCTTCAGAATTAAATGAAACTGAACTGTACCTCAACACTAAACACAGGCTGCCACAATGGTTCCCAATGAACGCACACATATGGACACCAAGAACACAAACAGGGTTCAGCAAAAAGAAAAATCAGAATTATAATTACATCACTGAATATTAACCTTTTTCCCCTCAGGGAATTACCTTCAACTTGACCCTGTCATGCCCCGAACAACAATCTACTGACAGGACTCAGTCGTTATCACCCGTTTAAGAAATTCATTCAATTAATTGACAGATTCTTTATTGACTTTTAATCTCTGAGTGGGCTTTATTGCCTCTGATTAGACAGTAAAGAGGTGACGTTAAATGAGGGGGAAGGAGGAGGAGAAGGACATAAAGGTAACAACGGTTTGTTTTATGTTTAGTTTCGTTTTTTATGCTGGCACACTCTCTTTCTCGTGCACTCCCCTTTTCTCCCTCTCAATACTAACATGTTTAACACACACACACACACACACACACACACGCACACACACACACGCAGAGTAATCACCGATTCACAGTGTGTGTTTTCCTGTGCTGTGGTCACAGCAGGCGTTGACCATGAAGCAGAGTTCACCACTAAATCATCCAGACACTTCAGCCCTGCTCATTAATCTCTGTCACACATACAGCACACACACACACACACACACTACACACATGGCTGCATGCATCCACACATGACACACATGGTGGTATAATGAGCTCCAACAGTACATAACGTCGTCTTTTATTTCTATTTGATTGTAGTTGTGTTTGCATTTATTGTGTGTACCTCGGCACCATTTCTAAATGATGGATCTCCCTCAATGTGTTTTAAATTAAATTAAATATACAAAACAAACCAACATACATCCCATTCTCTCTCCCAACTCGTCAGATACCAAAGCATGTTCAGTGCTCGTCGTTATCTGATGCCGAAGCATCAGGTCACCCTTTAGCGTCTGTATGAGACGCACCGGGCTTTCATCAACTGAAAACACACTGTGAAAGGGTTAAAGTTTTAAGACAAAAACACTGACCGAACGACATGGTTCTGACCTATCAATACTTACTCATAGACTTCTATATAACCAGAGGAGTCGCCCCTGATGGTCATTAGAGAGAATGCAAGTTCAAGACTCTTCCACATTGGCTTCACTTCTTTCACCCGGCAGTTGCCGACTGGTCTTCCTCCAGCAGTGGTTTGATCGTCATTGGCAGTTTCCGTTAGAGCCGGTGCTCATTTCACTCGATCATTTCAGGAAGAGGAATTTCCTCTAAAACTCAAAACTGGATACATTTTGCCACAAAAGGGCTCTTATATCCAGTAAATGACTTGAGAATGAAAGCTCTGTCATTATCATGTAAATTGCAGTTTCGATTTACATTTTGGACTGAGGCTCATCTCGCTGCCGGTCCTCTCTTCTTCTGTGGTTGATTACGTATCAACCCATGGACGTTTATTTATAAAGCCTTCATAGCGGTCTGGTGGAGAGAGAAAAGAAAAAACGGATTTGAAGGAGACAATAAGTATTGTTTATGGTGTTACAGAGAAACACCAAAACAAATAAAACGATGAGTCGTAATGCAGTTATCTTTTTCTTCTTTGCCCTGATTGGTCTGTTAAATGTGTGTCAGGTCGGCGGCGTTTTGAACAAATCCTCACAGAGATCAAAGGATTCAGGAGCAGGATTTTACTTTTATTAAACCGTGTTATTCCAGAGCTGTAGTTTTCACCCAGCAGCCACAATCAATTATCTGACGCTATATGATGTCTTTTTATGTTAAATCTTTCTCATGTTTCACATCATCTTCTTTCACTCTTACATTTCCATCTTTCATCTTTTCTAATGTCATTCCTCATTTGTTTGTGATCTTCTATCCTGTCCTCATTTTCCATCTTGTCATCTGTTTTGTTTCGTCTTCTCCTCTTTGCTGCTGCCCTCGTTCATTCCTTTCATCATCTCCTAGATGATCTTCCCTTCTTCCCCCCTCCCACTTGTTTTCTTCTCAAACTCTACAGTTTTCCTTTTTTTTGTCTCCATTTCTTCTGTATCTCCTCTCCTATTATCATCTCCTAGTTTCCTAGTTTCCCCTTCCATCCCTGTTTCCTTGCCTTGTTTCATCTATTTTCCTTGTTTGGTCTCCTCTACCCTGCTTTCCTCTCTTTTTCTTGTTTTGTTTCCTTGTTCCATCTCTTTACCTTGACTCCTCGTCTCTCCTCTCCTCTCCTCTCATCATCTTTTCTCTCCTTGATTCCTCTCCTCTCCCCTCCTCTTCTCTTTCCTCCTCTGCTTTTTTCCTCTCGTGTCTTTGTTTTTCTCATCTTCTCTTCACGTCTCTCCTCTCCTTGTTTTAGCTCCTCATCTCCTCTCCTCTCCTCTAGCTAACCAGCTCCACTGGGGCCCACGAGACACCTAATGAGAACCTGAATGAGTCCTCCAGGGGCCTCTAATGATGGACTGACTCCCTGTGTGTACGTGTGTGTGTGTGTGTCTGTTTTCAGCTCTGTAGTGTGTTTGCCTTTATAGGAATTTGGCAGTTTAGTGTGTGTGTGTGTGTGTGTGTGTGTGTGTGCGTGCGTGCGTGTGTGTGTGTGTGTGCGTGCCTTGTGGGCCTCTTCCTGAGCCTCATGACCTCTGTTACAGTTCTGTGATTGGTAGCTTTCCCCTCGACTCCTAACACATTTTTTCACTTTGGATCGGAGTTCAGTTCCCATCATAAAGTTTGTGTGAAGACCTGAAAACCTTGTCTTGTTTGCAACAACTTGTTGATGAGCAGTGAATCCTTCTGCTGTAGTTTAAAGGATGTGTGCGTCTTTCCGTTTCACTACTGTGCACACGGAATGGAAGGAGAACAACACACACCTGTACCTGTACCGGTGTGACAGTGTCACCTGTCTACATGCTGACATGTTTCCATTTTCTCCTCAGGCCTTTGGGAACGCGAAGACGGCCCACAACAACAACTCCAGCCGCTTCGGCAAGTTCATCCAGGTCAACTACCAGGAGAGTGGCGCTGTCAGAGGGTGAGACACACACACACACACACACACATATATAGGAGTCGTACCAATGCTAATTGGTTGAGTGGCAACATTTACTAATGGTGACTGAACAGTTACTTAATATTTAGAGTGTATCAGTTAAAGCCAGGGTTGATAAAACCCAGCTCAGTGTTGCCGACTCGTTTCCCCTGAACTCTTTCATGTTGTTTACTTAATATCAGCTGATTTTATTATCAGACCTGCAACTGTTTTTCCGGATATCTCTTTTGACTTTTATGTGCCTGTGTGTGTGTTTTATTTTTAACTTTTAGAGCCTATGTGGAGAAGTACCTGCTGGAGAAATCCCGTCTGGTGTACCAGGAGCACAATGAGAGGTGAGCGAGGCACTTTGACTCCTGGTGGTTCATTCAGCTGCTTACTGATTTAAATTTCTACCCGCTTTTTCAATTGTGGTGATATTAAGATCATGTTAACAACATCTTGTTGCAGCAGAAAGCCAAACATCTTTTAAAATCAATCTGCTCCTTAAAATCTCTAAACGATTAGAATAATGAACCTCGGGCAACCCGGGCACAGCCATGAATAAGAAAGGAGAAAACATGGAGCCATATTCCTACTTGTTTGACAGATAGTATGTCAAATCCATATCTCTGTGCTGATTTGTCTTTGTCTAAGAAACCTAATACTAAAATAGCCATCATTTCCTCTGCAAGCTGAGAATATATATCGGGTGTCCATCTGACAAAGGCCTCTGCCCTTTGCTTTCTGAATTAACACGGCAAACTCTCAGGTTCCCCTCCGAGTGTGGTCATTTACACTCACAGGACATGATTGTTTAATAACACAAATTACGCATCAGAACTGTTTTTGAGAAAATAGATTCTGAGATATTTCATAGAAATCGGTTTCACCGTCTGTTCTCTCTTCTTTTTTCACACACACACACACACACACACACACACAAACATAAACATATGCACAGGAATGTCCACCTGTACATCCTTAAGATGTCTTCTCTCAGACAACACACACTCTCTCTTCTCAACCGGCTCAGTATCGCTCATCTCTTCTCGGCGACGGTTTAAAAAAAAAAAAAAACTCATCACAGGTCCCACCAGTGTAATAGCTTTTGAGCGAAGGAGAAAAAACAATGTAAAACCCTCCACCGGTCATCTAATCCCTCTAACCCTGATTGGCCTCTGGGTTTCTATTTCATCCTGATGACAGGCCCTGGCGGCCATATTAATAGGGTAGGAACTGAAGACGGGACCCCCCAGACGCTCAGACCTGAAGCGGAGAGGTGGGGGAGCAGGCGGGCTGATGATGAACCGCAAACTATCTTAAATCTTAACTCCGGTATCGTGACAGGTTGCCTCTGTACGACCTCAGAGTGAGGAAATAAAAGAGTAGCCGAGCTCTCCGGTGATGCCGTCGCGCTTTTACGACTCCGCTGTGACTTTACTCAGCAACCGTGGCTCTGTCTGACATTATTAGTAGCATGGTTTTAGGTTTAAGTTTGCTAATATGTTGTTTTTTTAGCCTCTCTAACTGAGGATCATTAATAGTGCTAACAGTCGTAGCTATAATAGTGCTCCACCATTAACGCTTACATCCCCAAGACAATCACATCCACTCTTCACTTTAAAATACACGCTTTAATAATAAACTTATTATAACGTAATCTTATATTGTTTGTTTAAATTATCATGTTTGTATTCATGTCTTATACTGTAGCGCTCTGTTTATTGTCATGCAACAATCACCAAAGGTTTTGTTTATGCAAAACATACTTAATACATAAACCGTTTCAGATTGTGAGTCACCGTATAGAAGAAAACCTCACATGGAAGAAAAAAAATACAAATAAAAACCAAAACATGTCAAAGATAATAATTTGTGAAATTAGTTTATTCCGCCTTCTTGCCAAGAAGCACTCTCACAGATCTGTACGATAAATGTGACCACCACCAGGTTAGCTTAGCTTAGCACAAAGGCTAGGAGCAGCTAGCATGGCTCTGTTGATGGCTCCTGCCTTTAAATGAGCCTCTGGGCAGGTCAGCAAAAAACGATTTTGTGGTCAAGGGCACTGGTTTTGTAATGGCTGTGCTCAGGGAAATGTAATCATCAAGAAACCCGATCTTCACGTGTCAGTGTTAGTGTTTAGTGCTGTGACTGTAGCAAGCCAGCCAGCTCGGCCTCTATTTTGGAAGCTCATTAAATATTTATTGCCAGTAAATGTTCATTAAGGTTCATTTTATTATTTACCTGAATGTCTGTAGTAGATGGAGGTAACATTTTCAGGAGGATTACATAAATGAAGTTCTATTTGTTAAAGAGAAACATTGATAGAAACGTTACCTTGAAGTTAATTTCAGGTCACATTTCGCAGCTCAAAGTGGCTGTTTTGACAGCAGGAGCAGTGACAGTTATGGAAATAGTAAAACTACTCGTGGAGGTATTGTTTAGAAGCTCGTTAACTCGCACTACGTCTCGGTTTCATTTAAAACATCCTTCTACCCGTCCACCAGTTACAGATCGGGGTTCTTTAATATCCTTTCTGGGCTTTTTAACTTTCCACCACTCCATCGGGCGTTAAGTGTCCCCGTGCAGAGCAGGGAAGCTCGTTTCCAGCTGTAATAAAATGACATCTGGGTGCGTTGGCCGAGGCCACAGCCTTTGTCACAGAGGCACAAGTCCTAACCTCCAGCCCACACACACACACGCCACACTGACGCTTTGTTTGACTTGAAACGCGAGCCTGTCGGGTGGAGAGGTGTGACCTATTTATTACATGCTGCAGGTTTGAGTTGTGACATACTGTAGGGTGCAGATGGAGAGTTTTTCCACTGTACTCTACTCCAAAAGCCTCTGAATGGAGTCTCCTCCCCGAGGCGTCGTTTAAGGCAGAGCGAGGAGTTGTGAAAGCTGCTGTCCTCAGTTCACCTCAGAGGGAATTTAAAATGATGGGAAACCTGTTTTTGTGTTAAAGAATCATCCCCTCTAACTTGTTGTGTGTGTGTGTGTGCGTGTGTGTGTGTGTGTGTGTGTGTGTGTGTCTGTAGGAACTACCATGTTTTCTACTACCTGTTGGCCGGAGCCAGCGAAGAGGAGAGGAAGTCCTTCCACCTGCTGAAACCTGAGGAATACCACTACCTCAACCAGGTCGGCACACACACAAATGCAGACAACACAGAATTCAGTGCACAAATACAAAAAATAAAAAATAACTCCACGTTGATATATATTCATGCAAATCCTGTTATGTTGCCCGTCAAGTGATTCAAATCCTGTTTCTGCCACCGCCAAAGAAGGAAAAAAGCGGGAAAAGGATTTGTATTATTGTGATCTAAGAGTTGGATTTGATGGCTTTTCGTAATGTTTTCAGACACTTATAACAACAATCTGAGCATTTTGGTTGCAAAAACAAGCATTTTAGTGAATGTAACATTACACTGAGGTGCACAAATGCCCTCGGGGCTCGTTTTGCAGCAGCCGGTTAAAGCGTACTCCCTCAATACTGAACCCATTTTACAATGTGTTGTCCCAGTTAGTCCCTGAGACACAGAAACACGGGGAAATAGGGTCCAGACATTTCAATCTTATCTTTAAATTCCAAATGTATTCAGATTAAAGCATGAAATGTATTTTTTCATTGCGATGAAAGGCAGAATACCACTCGTAGATCTAGTGAGTAGCTAAGAGAAAAATGTAAATCTGAGGAAAATTGGTGAATGCCACAAATTCTCTTTAATCGCCGTACAAACAAATCTGTTTGTGCAAGTTGTTTTTGCATGAGGCCCACGTGATGGAAATTAGTATTTTCTCCCTTCACAAACTCACAGAAACGAAGCTTGAGAGATTGATGGACGCCCTGAAGATGGTCCCCCCCCCCCCTCCTTTTCTCTCTGTTGGATCTTATTCCCTCATTTATCATAACTGGATCACTTTGAAGTGTTGATTGCAGCAGCTCAAGAAATGTCCACCCTGCATCTGTGACTGTGTCTCAGATGTGTGTGTGTGTGTGTGTGGGGGGGGGGGGGGGGGGGGGGGGGGGTTGTTTACATGCTTGTGTACATGCCAAAAATTCCCCACGTGTCCATCTTCTGCAGCACATCTGTGTGTGTTGGCAGCAGATGTGTGAGGCTTCATATTCTTCCTATGGCAGCACACGAAGGAGGCAATCAGAGAACCCCCTTTGTTCATCTCTTTCCCCCGAAAAGTAACAGTTTTTTTTTTTCCTCCCTTAATCCCCACGACAACAACCCCCCCCCCCCCCCCCCCCCCCCATCCTCATCCTCATCTTCTGCTGCCGACTGCCTGTTACCATGCAGCCCTGTTTCCATGGCAACTGCAATACTCAGGAGTTAATCTGACTTGATCTCGTGCAGAGGACGCCGGCGGTCGTGCGTGCGTGTGTGTGTGTGTGTGTTTATGAGCGTGTGCACGACACACAGCAAGCCTTCTGTCTGTCAGACACACACACACACACACACACACACACACACTCCTGACACACGTGGTGTCACAGAGGAACAAAATGCTTATCCATATTTATCTCTCTCAGATTTTGTTCTCTGCGTGTTCTTGTTCTTAAATGACAACGTGACAAAGGGTCGCTCATTGTGATGATCCGAAAGAGAATCTGCAGCTCCCCTCAACTTCTGTTTTGCTTCACTCTCACAGCTCTCATCGTGTGTCTTTACATCATTTCTCGCCGAGACAGGCAGCTGTTTTCAGTGTAAAATATCTAAATATGCGCAGCAGATAAACACAGTAAGTGACTCGCTGGTGATAATAGTGGAGCATTTAGCTTCTAAAAAGTCAGATATTGACTGTAGTTGACTGTAACAGAGCAAAGAGTGAATATAGGACTTGCAATCATCAGGCTAATGTTCCCTGTACCTGCTTACTTAAGAGGGAAATGTTGTACATTTTAATACTACATTTATTTGACAGTTAATATGACACATTGTTACAAATCAAACAACCGAGTACATTATATAAGTGTAAACTATCTCCAGCGTGACAAGCTAAAACTGTAAAATGCTACTTCCACAATATAATAGTATACAACAATTTAATAATCATTGGGTAATACTTCTGTACTTTAAGTTCAGTAAGATTTCATTTGCAAAACTTGTACTTGTAATGGGAGTATTTTTTACAGTTTATTGCTACTTTTACTTCAGTAAAAGAGCTCAATACTTTGTGTACGTAGTGTAAAAAAAGTCAAAACATAACCTCCACCATCATGGAATAACTGAGTGCTGCTCTGGAGATGTGTGTCTGCGTGTCTGCGTGTCTGCGTGTCTGCGTGTGTGTGTGTGAGGATTGGTCATTTGTTTCCTCACATATTTAACTGCATGTCTCATCTTTCCCAAGTCGTGTGCGTATTCATGGTGTGTAATTCCTTCCTTCTTAACCCGCTCTGCCTTGCTTCCAGATGACAACGAAATCGCACAAACTCCACTGGGACAATTACTATGAGAGCGACCTGGTCAGTATCATGTGGATGACGAGTTGTCTGTGTACGTCTGTGCTCATTGGGTGTGTCGTGGCTCTCTGGTGGTTTTTGGTCTCGGGTCTTGTTCTCTCTCGCCCGCCTGCTTTTCACTGAAATGGACTAAAGATGGAGGCGACCTGAACTGACCTCAGCTGGTCGAGCTCGATAATGAAAAATGTTTAAAGGGATACCTTTAATGTAACGACTTTAGTTCTTTTGTCTCAAGATATTTGTGTACGTTTTAAAGTATCTCAGTTAAAGTGTGATTTGACACTGAAAGAATTATATCATTTACTGTAACTTCTGTTGCAACAAAGATAACAAAGAGACATCTCCCTGAAATGGAACATGACTATATAGATGAACGCTGATTGACCAAGTAAAAGTCAAACATTAAGGAATCCCTTTAATCTAATTTTTGGCTTTGGACGCTTTGCTGTCTGGCGATTGATTGATTACATCAAACCTGGAAACCGACATCTTTAAAGGGAAGGTTCAGGATTTTACCTTCACTTCTACATTTAAATGTATTACCTCCCATGCTTTAAATGATCACTATTACATGTTTTTATCCAGTACAAATACAGATATTTGAGAATATTACCATGCTATTATTCTCTGTATCTGCTGGATATTTAAATAAGCATCAGGTTGATAACAAACTCAAGATCATATTTAATGTAAAGCAGCGACAGTAGGAAAGGTTGAGGTAGTAAACAGTGTGGCTGATATCAATGAGAAGAATCTGGCCTGGATTACATGAATCATTTCCTGTGAATCCCTCGTATTAGAGCAGGACTCCACCACAATAAAAAGTACTTTATAGAGAAGTATTTACAGGATGTACACACATTTTGATGTGCTTGTACTTGTGCTTTGAATGTGAGCTAGCAGCAGTAAGAACTAGCTGCTAGAACTGCTGCTAGATAACTAAATGCAGACATTGTAAGGCTGTATGAGAGTAACGCTTTGATCATTGAGATAGAATGACTGGATTACACTCCCGCATCAATATGCAATTAGAATCCTGCACAGGAATGGCGGACCCCGCCACCAACAATGGAAAATTACCATATAAAGGCGTGATTAAATCATTTAATTACATTAAATGTATATTGCTTAAAAATGTCTGACCACCAAGAGTCTAGAGAAGTACTAGAGAAGTTCATTACAGCCGAACAATAACTTAAAATATCAAGAGACGATAATGGAAATGTCGAGCAAACATTATTATTTCTTTCCTTACGCTGTTTTTTTTCTATGAGAATTGTGATCAATTGGCTTCACTTCCTGAAACTTCCCTTTAAGTGTGTGGTCCATTTCGTCTGTGTGTGTGTGTGTGTGTGTGTGTGTGTGTGTGTGTGTGTTTGCCGGTCTCTGAGCCTGCCACTGTCTTGCCAGTCTCCACCTGACGTGAGTAATGTTTGGTCAGTGGGATTTGTTTCTGTGTGGTTAAGGGATTCAGTATCTCCTAATAGGTGATTGTGTTACTTTGACTTTGCCGGCGAGCAAACACTTGACATGAGAGTCGATTAGTATAAATACGACTCGTCTGATCCCTCTTGACTTTGTCTCTTTGTCTCCCACGTCTTTCAAATAAATTGCACCTTTATGAGGACACTCACTTACTTTCTTCAGAACTTATTTGTAGTTTCTGCTCCACATTTATCCAGTTAAATCTTTCTTTCGAATATCAAACACTCCCCTCCTCTGTGCATGGAAAGGCACTCTGATATGCTGTCGTCCTTTTGGATTCCCAGTAGTTGAGATGGATTCCAGCGTCAAAGCAAAAAATGTGTAGAAATATTTCCTGTCTATCCTTTTTCAAATCACTCCTGCAGAACAAATCTCCAGCAATGGAAGCAGCATATTTATAGGCAAAGTAAACATTGTTTGAAACATACTGAGCATGTAAAGTGGATTTAGCTGCCTGAGTGATTTGAGAAGTTTATACTATTTATAATAAGTTTTGATTAATGTTTTTCCGGGTTGCCGTTTAAAACCATCGTAACTTCTGTGAATCAGCTACAACACTACAAAGGTTTCACAGAAAGCTTCGAGGGGAGGAAGACAGATTTGCAGTTGACTATTATTTTCAAAGAATATATATATTATACTATTATTACTGCTATATTACTTGTTTGCTTTCTTTCCACGAGTGAGATGAGAAGATTGACATCAATGCGTTCCGATATGGAGACAGTCAGGATGTGTTATGCCTAGCTTAGCATAAAGACAGCTAGCCTGGATCTGTCTTAAGTGAACATCTACACCAAATACAATTGAAGCTGCCTCATTCACACACTTTAGTTTGTCTACTAATACATAAACCAAAAAAAATGTAAGGAGACCATTTCTGGTTTTGGTTGGAGTTGCATGCTAACTTGTAACCCACGCTATGGCCAAATATGCTGCACAGTAGCAATGAGCGGAAGAATTAACTTTGTTCATCAGGAAATGGAGGATATAACTCACTTTAAAATCGAACATTTATGTTTTTACATATCTATGTTCATGTAATGGTTAAACAAAACGACATACATTGTGTAAATATGTCAGAATTAGAGTTGTTGTGCTCTAGGTGTGAGCTAGGCTAGCTGTTTCCCCAGTCTTTATGCTAAGCTAGGCTAACCACGCCCTGATTCTTACATATACTTAAATTTGCACTGTAATCCTTTTGTAATCCTTTTCATGTGAAAGCCGCTACGCTATACAAATAAATGTGCCTCGCCTTAACTAAAGACATGAGATTTATATCGATCTTCTCGTCTCACTCTCGCAAAGGACGCAAAAAGAGCGTTCATCCCAAAATGATGAACCATTCCTTTAACTTCAAAGACTCTTAGTTTTCTTCTCTCTATTCTCTTTTTTTTCCTTTGGCTCCTTTCTGTCATATTTCTTTCCTTACACAACATCCCGCCTCACTGTTTGCTGACACGATGTCTCGCTCAAGGGTCAGTCAATGACCTCAGCAGTCTGTGACCCCACCGTCCAAGGAGATGATGTCACCGTCTTGACAAACCGTCACACACACACACACACACACACACACACACACACACACAGAGAGAGAAAGCTCAGCAGCTCTTGACAGCTGTCTGAGCATCTGACCGGCCTTTTGGGCCTATTTAACCCTTGACCTCTACCATCGGTCAACGGGGGGGGGGGGGCATGCTGCAGTAAATAGAGACACCCGGTGCTTTAAACAGTGACAAGTGTACACACATTCCAGATGTCTGGAGACAAAAATAGAAAATAAACCAGAGTGATTTTATAAAAAGTATTTGACTAAAGATCCCAAAGACCAAACATTTTCTGGATGTTTGCTTTCGATGTGTGCAGTTGGGTGTTTGTTGCTGGGCCTCTGTGGCTGTGGGGGTTTTGCATTCTGTGCCTTTTTGGGTGTCTATGGTTTTTGGTCGTGTGGAATGTCTGGTGACGGGCCTGGCATGTTGTTTTTGGCTTAACGTCGACCGGGTGCCTCGACAACATAAATCATGATTAAGTCATGGTAAGTAGCAGCAAAGCCTCGACTGGATGCACATAAACTTTTAACTGGATCCATGAGCGATCTGTTGAAAAGTGCTGCGTCAGCTCCTGACTTGACTCAATTAAGTGGTGCAAGCCTGCGCCGGGAGTGTTGCAACTGGCATAACTTTACGATTTCAAGTTGTGAGTGAGAGAAGGTCCTTTGTCTAAAATAAAGTTGTTTAGTAATCACCCCTTCACTTTTTTGGTTTTCGACCAAAGCATTCCCTCGCAACCTGCCAAAAAATTTGATCTCTTTATTTTCTCAACTTCCTTCAACGTATCGTATTGTGCTGCTCGGCGCTGAGGTCGAACATACCCGGCAATTTGAAAACTGTCTTTTCCCGGGTCTCGCCGTCGCTCGAGAAGCCTCAAAAGCCCCTTTTGTTTGCAATTGGAGACGCTCGCCGGAGAAAATCGCAGATCGTTGGCTCCGCAGTTACCGACGAGTTCTGAGCCAAAGTAAAAACAATGGCGAGGCGGAGGAGCGCTGAATGTTAGAGCGGAGAGGAGGCAACCCAGAGTGGGGATTATGGGTTCCTGTGTCTTCTCTCGCTGGCCGGTCGCTGTGGTATGCGCTAATTACAGCCTGAGAGAGGCTCGCTGCCGGAGCAGAGACTCGCTGACCGACCGGAGGCCCTGAGGAGACACACACACACACACACACACACACACACACATCACTGTAAACATACACGTCCTCGCTCTCTCCATCCTTTACTATCACTGTATGACGTCAGTGCCTCCCACCTACACAGAAATGCACTCATGAGTACATTTCTGTGTGAACATTAGTAAACAGGTGGCTTGCGTTTCCTCAACTGCAGAATCATTTCTTTCTTTTCTGACACCGCGACGTGTCCCTCTTTCATTAATCACTTTAAAGCGAACGTACCGTTTGATTGATTTATCACCGGTCGTCTGCTGAGCCAAGAGTCCGACAGCCATGACCACATTTAATCTGCGGTAATCAGTTTAGTTTCTCCGCGGTGGTCTTATCCATTAAAGATGTGGCCTTTGCTGCCGGAGGAGCGCCGCGTGGACTCGAGTCACGTGGTTTAGACTCGCGTCATGAATCTTAATCTCTCTTTAGACTCAACTTGACAAAATTCAAAAGACCAACAACTTGACTTTGACTCTGACATCAATGACTCGTGACTTTGACTTTGGCCTTTTGACTTGGAATGACTTCTGATGTCAAAATCAGAGAAGAGATGAGGAGTTTTTTTTAACTTGGACTTGACTCTGGCTTTGTTGTTGTTTGACCTGGGACTTGATGCCAAGACTTGCAAAACAATGGCTTTGTTTTATCTATTAATTTCATTTTCAGGTGCAATAACTTCCTCTAATGATACCAGAGTTCCTCTTTATTTCAGACAAAGTGAAGCACATGCTGTGTGAAACCCTGCTCAGTCACACACATATACTCATTTAGCTTATCTAGACTCATCCATTAGTGAGCCAAGTCTTCGCCATCTGCAAGGGAATAGTTTTATATACGACATAAGCAGTTTTTAGTTAGGTTTACGTGTATATTCATTAAACATCCTTTGTGGTGCTGATGTCTCTCTCCGTCTTCCTCTCTTTTCCTGTGTTTGTGTGTTTCCACCTGACACCAGCAGGACTCCTTCACAGTGGAAGGAGAGGATCTGAAACATGACTTTGAGCGTCTGCAGCTGGCTATGGAGATGGTCGGCTTCTTACCCACCACACGCAAACAGTAAGATGAGCAGTTTGGTCGTAATAATATGTACATGTGAATGATCACAGGACCTCAGCCGTGTCGGTTAGAATCACTGTCAGGAGTCTTGTAAGTAGAATACAAATTACATTTTTTGTGGGAAAATGATCAGGTCCAGCAGAAACAGACTAATTCCTCTATAAATACTCATGTTCTCACAAAACATTTTGAATTCTTTGATTATCACATGCTCTTCAATGTATATTCAATGTGTAGCTTTATATTTAACCAGGCGTCAACCTCCAGATTTGAAAAGTGAAGCCAACCGTGGAAGTGCCTTAAACGTGCATTTATCCTAATGGCCACCAGGGGGCGACTCCTCTGGTTACAAAAAGAAGTCTGATTTTATAGAAGTCTATGAGAAAATGACTCTACTTCTCTCTTGATTTATTACCTCAGTAAATATCGTAAACATGAGTTTATGGTCTCAATCTCTAGTTTCAAGTCTTCTTCAATACAGCATGATGTTCATTTAGTAAATGATGGTCCATTTAGAGTCAACAGGTGTTGTCCGGTCTGAGAGTTGTCCGTGTTTTCGTTTGTTTTCAGTTCATGAAAGTTAATTTTATCATTTTCATTTAAAGATGAATATTTAATCTGATTTGTTTTTGCGTCAGTTGGCTGTGAATAAAGAGACCATTCAATGGCAGCGCTGCACGCGATGACGAGGTTTCCTCTGAGCATAGAATCTCTTTATTTATCGTAAAACAAGCCCAATAAGACAGTAGCTTAGTTGCCCAAAAGCAAAGTAAATATATTAACAATAAGTACCTTTGTTCTCCTTTGTCAGGATTTTCTCCCTGCTGTCAGCAATCCTCCACCTGGGAAACATCCGCTACAAGAAGAAGACCTACAGGGACGATTCCATCGACATCTGCAACCCAGAGGGCCTGCCGATCGTCTCAGAGCTGCTAGAGGTGAGCAGCATGATGCAGCCTTTTCATGCAATTCAAGTAAAGTAAAGTTCAAACACATCAACGCATTTTGGGAGATATAATTCAGTTTTTATTGATAATCCAGTTTTCATTAGAAAATCCAATAGAAAACGCCACATACGACAAGTCTGAGTCGGAAAACAGTGCGTTTTGTCTCGCTGACTTTATGCTGAAATGCAATACTCTAAATACTTTGAAGGATAATAAAACTGAAGAATTGGAGCAGGGCTTTACCACAGGGCTTGTTTGTTCTCCCTAAATACTTTCTTTGCCGTTCCGTCTCCCAAAGTTATTCCATTACATACCCGATGGAGATACTTAAAACTCCACACGGACTTAGTGAACTACAAAAATCAAGTAGCATCCATTTGATCGAATGAGTTTTCATTGTGCTGTGTTTTTTCTGTTTTTTTAAAACACAGTGAGATATGAGGATTCCTATTTCCAGAGTTTACCTCCCATATGTGTGCTTTAGAGAAACAACAAGCTTTCAGAGAGCTGAGGACTCTCTGCGTTCAAACACAGCTTGTGTTGACAGCGGAAGTTAAGAGATGCTTCAGGACCCAAAGAGCCGTCCGACCAGCCAGCGTTTCCACAAAGTACTGTTTGTGTTGAGGCTATTTTCAGACCACTTGTGCTGCCATGTGGCTGCGTATGGGTTGTTGTCTCAATATCACCTGCATATAAATCACATTTTAGTGGTTACCCCCCCCCCAAAACAAAAAAAAACACATATTCATCACTGAGACAAGCTTCAACAATGTTTTTTTTAAAGGGCCATGCTTTTTTTACAGTGTTTATTTGTTGAAATGTGATGAGAACGAATGAGATAAGCATCAAATAATAACTAAAATAGAAAATAAAAAAATTATTAAATATAAAAAGAAGGTAATAATAAAATAAAATAAAAAGGTAATAATAATAAAAACAATAATAATAATAACAGCATTAAAAAATAATTACTAACGAACGTAAAAATAAAATTAATGAGTAATTACACATTTAGTTGTGTGTGTGTGTGTAAATATTTATTTACACCTACCCAAATATAAACAAATTTAAATCATTTTGAGGTGAAATGTCCAATCACGTCCTGCACAACACAAGCGCTTCTTGTCTGAGGGCATACATGCATACATTGTTGTATTATTACACAAATAAAAACTAAACTGAAAAACAGTTCTCGAGGCTTTAATCTATGCACACTTTGTATTTTCCTGACCTCAATCTCGACACTGCAGTAATTATCCGACATACACTAATCGGTCGGGTCTGTAGCTTTAGACCGCTTCGGACTCTTGGTCGTCCACATGATGATGATGAGAGACATGGAAAAACATTTCCTGGCGCGGGTTAACGTGCCACGCAGCGTTTACAAATTTATGATGTGCTGAATTTGAGTTCATTCTTGACACTGAGTGCAGACCACACACACACACACACACACACACACGCTCGTCAGTGTGCACTGTGAGGACAGCTCAAACATCCACACGCTGTTCTGATTTACCTTGGGATGGAGGGATGGTGGCACTTCCCAGTCCCTGTTACAAACTTCAACGATTAGCCGGATGTGCTTGTTGAGTCGCTGACAAAAACAATGTCCGAAGTGTGCTGGAGACTCCTGTCAACAGCACGGCGGGGATGTTATGACTGTGGAGAGCCTGCCAGGGTTCCCCTTTAACATAGGACCCGGTCTCTTTGAGTCTCCAGAGGGCCAGAGGGGCAGTGACGTGAGCTCAGCCACATGTTGGCCACATGCTCGGGGTTAGTGTTTTAAGTTCAAGTTTATTTGGATGTCTGTTCGTTGGCTATTTGTCCCCAGGGACATATAAAACATTGTTAAAGGGATGAGGAAGAAAGAAGGAAAAACCAAAACACAGCTTAATGAAACCAAACAAACAGAGAGTTCCTCTTTGTCCCTCTTTAATGTGGCAACATTCCTTCTGCAACATTTTTTTACTTTTCTTTTTGGGTGGGACAAAGGAGGAGTCAACCAATAGGAAATCAGTGTTATTTAATGTGAGGCGTGTAATGGAGCGTGGGATGATTATGAAAATATGTGATGGTTTTGTTAATTGCATGCAGCCAATGTTAAGAAAATGTGCTTTACAGGAAATAATTATAGACATTTTTTGACATTTCATGGTGAAAATTCCCGGTAAATTGGCTAAAAAGGTCAAATGTTGCCTTCCATTTAGTTAGTTTTCTTAATTTACATGAATAACCAATGTTGTAGTCTCTCTGGGCTTCTCTTTGATTTGTAAAATAAACTTTCAGACGAGATGGGATGAGAACTACTTCTCTCTCTATGGAGGTGGTACACTTGTGTGAAGCTTTCAGAGGAGGAGAACTGATTGGCACTGAGTGTGGACTGATGAATGAATGGGTTTGAAACTGGACGGGACTTCCTGTTTCCCGTGGATGTGGAACTGGAAGAGGAAGTAGAGCTCGTAGGAGCTGACGGACGGCTGACAGACGGGATCCTCTGAGCTGTAGAGTTGAGTGATTTGAGCTAACCAGAAACATTCCTGTGCAAACTGGTAATCGGTCCAGAGAGAGTAGCTCACTGTGAGAACAAATCCCGCTAAAGCCAGAATTTGTTGATGGTATTTTAATGCTAAAAGCAGTATCTTGAAACATATGAGGCCAATGCAGTCCCAACATTTTATTAATTTATCACAACCTTGACATAGGCCAATACATTTTGATGAAATCCTGTCAGATTTCTGTTTTATTTTCCTTATCAGCAACCATACTGTGCTGTTTTACTTACTTATCTTTTGAGACCTTTTTTAAAGATAGGGCAAGTCTCCTAATTCATAGAATAATCCCAGGCTTCTAGGACATTTATCTCATGAATATGTAATGTCTGATTTATTGGTTTCCACTGTGACTTCTGGTTTTATTTAGAAGTAAAGAAAGTATAGTAAGTGCTTCTTGAATTATTGAATATTTAAACCTGTTGGCTGTTGACTGCAACAACTAAATATGAAGGCAGTGGTTGTGTGTGAGAACAACTAACAGCCCTATTGATTAATTCTAAGCACCCATCAATTCCACCTTTAGTTACAGTTGCTACGTCGGACACGTTGTGGTCAACAATATGGCGATGTCTATACTGTAAATGTTGGATAACTAAGGTGACAGCTACCTAAAGTTCCTACGAGGAGTGTTTCCGAGTCCGTTTCAAAAACTTCAGTGATTTTAATGCGGCCAAGTCTGAGAGTCTGCCCTGCTCAGTCCTGGATCTGGTTCCCAGCGATGAGGCCTGGGCCTCCAGCAGCATCTCCAGGAGCAGCGAGGCGAAGCTCTGCTCCTGGAGGAGATGCTGCTGCCAGGTGTGGAGCTCTCCGCCTCCTGCTGGAGCTCCGTCTGCAGGTGGAAGGTGGCTCCAAAGCCGGATCTGGGTTGGTCGCTGCCGGACGCCTCGCCGGAGTCTGAGCTGAAGGAGTTTCTGCATGATTTCATCTTATTTGGCCAGAATCTGACCCGGTGGCAACGATGACAAGCATGAAGAATCCGTCTATAGAAACAGCCAATCTTCTCGCTGACGGTCTTGTTTACTTACGTAGGTCATACAGAGGCATCAGTATTAAATTGAGGCTGTTCACAACCAGTTAAAGTTCCTCACAACTTTAAACTGAAAACATATATTATAATGTTACTTTTCAAAAGAAAGCGATGCTGCTGATGTTGAGCTGACTGTGAGGTCTGAGACTCAAATACGTCTTTTGACCTTCTTCAAAGTGTCTTTGTTGTTTGTAGCATACGAGACGACTGATGTCCAAGTTCATGCAAAGCAAAGCTGTGATTGGTGCATTAAAGGAAAGAGGTGGTGCTAAGCAGCTATCAACGATGGTGTTTTGTTGTTTGCTTTTACAAACAGAGAAAGGAGCATCTGTCAGAGCTTAAGATTTGCTGAGAATCAGACTCGAGGTCTTCAAGTCCCAGGATAGAAAAAACAACTGGTTAATTTGAAAACTGAATCACTGACCCCAAACCAGTGCTTACAAACTTGTGTGTATTATGGTCTTAGAGCTGTGATCATAGCAGCAAGCCTGTTACCAAGAGACTAATACATGGAAATGTACCGGCTAAAGACCAATCACCAGGCTGCAGAATAGGCTTTGCTCTTAGTCGAGGGATTACCAGGCTGTGTGAAATGAAGTCTGATTATGCCACCGCCTCCTACACACACACACACACACACACACACACACACACACACACACACACACACACGCTTCTGTGTTCATCTCAAAGCCTTTACGAAGGCGCCAGTTGACAAACCTAGATCCATAATGGTATTAGCTATAACATTAACACCCTTGACTTTTGTGCATGAAGACATCAGGCAATCACATAAAGACATGCTGTCACATGTATTCACACACACACACACACACACACGCACACACCTACACACACACACACACACACACACACATGTGGTCTCAGCAGCAGCTGTTCGGCCCACTCCCATAATCCCTGTGGATGGAGGAGAAGTGTGTGTGTGTGTGTGTGTGTGTGTGTGTGTGTGTGTGTGTGTGTGTGTGTGTGTGTGTGTGTGGTGACATCTGCTTCTCCCAGTGTGGCCCTGTCATCAATGGTTTGTCAGGGGCCAAGTTTAGAGTCGGTGTGAACTCAACACATAGCATTGTACTGTATGTGTAGCGTTTACATGCTAATCTCGGCCAGCTGTGTTTGTTAGAGGCATCCGAGTCATTATCAGCTTAGTAGGTGTAAGGGTTAGTTAGGGATGAGTGATACGATAACTAAATTGAGAAACTTCTTATACTGTAGATTAAAAAAAGGGGGCGATATACTCTCCTGTGAATATTTCGCATCAAAACAATTCATCCCGGCATTAAAAGGTTTTAACAGATTCTCACAGGCAAAGCACCAACTACCAGGGTCTATCTGTTGAGCTACTGTAAGACATTTTATTGAGTTTCCTTTTATCAAAATACTCGGAGTGAATTTGAGTTCCCCCCGCCGTCTAAATGTATATGTCTAGGGCTTTTATTGTGAAAGGTTAGCACAGAACGAGTGGATCTGGTATGGGCTGTCTTTGTCGACGTTGAAAGGAATAATAATAAGTTTGCTTTGTTGGTTTGTGCCACTGAGCCTCTGTGTTGTACAATATAATGTACGTTTTTATTGCTCATTGTAATTAGTTGATGCTTTTATTCGCAGTGTGAAAGCTCCGAAGAATCGACCTCATTGAGCAAAAACATTATTCTGCTTTTTCGTCCCGTAATATTTGAGTTCTGTGTGAAAGTATTCATGACAAAAACAACCAGATCGAGAAAATATATTGACATCAAACAACCACATTTATTCTGTGAAAACAGTTCTATAAAGTCTGGAGGCAGCTTTTTTTTTTTAATAATCTCTGCTTTGGCTCGGATAATCTACATATTTAAAAGAAAGCATAGCAGGGAGAGGGCGGGGGGAAGATGACATCTATAATGTGTGGCCATTTATCAGGCTGGGATGCTCTAACAAAAAGGTCTGTTGCATTATGGGGAATATCGGATTCTGCATTCGTTGGAGCCTGACCCACACAAGGAACTAAAAGTCTCGATATCTCGGCCTCTGCTGCCTAATCTTTAATCCTTCTTTTATTTCATCCGTCTCTTGTGAGTCCTGCAGATCTATGGAACCCCTTTAATAAAAGTATGTCCATGGAGATAATTGGACTGTCCCACTGCTGCATATTATCGCTTTTACTATTATAATTACTTTCTCAATTTGAACTGTCAAATAAAAGCCATGATGTGCCTTAACGTTTGCGATGATCAAGGGTCCTGTACAAGTTTATATTTGAAATCCCTGATACTGTACGCATTCAGTGTTATACTAATATTTCACATTTTTAACAACACATTCCTTCAACATCACGTAAGACCACCAAACCCTGATCTTGACCTCATCCTTGTGGGGTTTTTTTGTGTCCTCTTCAGGTCAAAGAGGAGATGCTGCTGGAGGCGCTGACGACCAGGAAGACGGTGACCGTGGGAGAGAGGCTCATCGTCCCCTACAAACTCGCTGAGGTGACATTTACAGTTACCGCAACATCCACAGACACCATATCACTCATCTCAGTCTCAAACACATAGACTTCACCTGACCTTCTAAAAATAATGACCTATTGCCAGTAACCCCCCCCCCCCCCCCTGCGAGTATGTCTGGTCCCTTACTGCCACCACACAATTCATTCAGATTGTTTTTATAGTCCATTCCATTTGTCACTGGCATATAAGAGAACACACACCAAACACAACAATGCATTGACAATAATGCGTCTAACATTCTTAGTGACTAAGTGGCAGTAATGGACATTCGGGGACATTTTAACACGTCTTAATCGTTCGCTACTTAAGGTCAGAAGGGCCTGTGTGAGTGTGGCGGGGGTGGGGGGCGTGTCTTTAGTAAATTCCAGTCCGTCTCAAGAAAGCATATTGTGGACGAATGTTTTGTTATGAAGCGCGTCAGCTGTCGGGGAGATTCTGTGTTTGTGTGTGTGCATGTCTGGGGAGTTTGTTGGGGCACTTCCCCTCCATACCCCCGCCGCTTCTCTCTGAGGCTCTTTTGATAGACGTCTCTTCCTCTGCAACTTCCTGTTTCCTGTCGAGTCAAGGGAACAGGGCGACTTAACCCGGTCCACACAGCCCTCTGGATTTACCTCCAGGATGCCTCGGTTGACCTAGATAGACTACTCTGATGTCGGTCATTGTGCTTGTGAATATTAATATTCATGATATTATTTTTTTTCAATCTCTCCGTCCCAAAAACCTTCGATGGTTTAGCAAAGAATTTTTGTCTGAGGAAAGGAAACGCTACACATAGATAGTCTGTTACGCTGCTTCAACTCCACCTCCCACCCTTCTGATCCCGTTCTCACACACACACACATACACCCCCATCCCTCCAGGCATGTGGTCTGGTCTCAGGAATGTGCAGCCTCCACTGGAATATACAGTACAGAGGCCAAAAGGCAGATCCAGAGTCTGTCTCTGTTTGTCTCTGTGTCTCTTTCCCTGACAGTCACACATGTTTGAAACACATACAGTGAGTTCCCTTTTCCTCGACTAGCTGTGAAACAGAGGCCCAGACGGTGTGATCAGAAACGTAATCATGGACTGCAGCTTTGATAAAACCCTGTCCTGCAGCTCCTGGTTTCACGCCTTGGAAGTTCCCTCCTGTCCTTCGCAAGATGGCCTCATCTTTAAAGGAGCGAGAGGATGTAGAAAGGCCTGGAGAGAGTGAGGCAGCGACCTTTCAATCTGTGAAAGTCCCTTAATGAAAAATCATAGAATCGCATAACGAGACATCCCCAGAGTCTTGGTGCCTTAGTGTATCTCTCTCCCAACATAAAACCTGCAATAACGGAGTTTTTGGTCATTTAGAGGAAGCAGAAACGAGGGCCGTGGGAGCGAGTCGAGGCCACCTGCAGAATCCATAACACGCCTGTTTTTATACAAAGGAAATGTGGAAAAGAAAAAAAAGAACCTGGCAAATGTTGCCGGTTCTTCTAAGAAACAATTTCTTCCTTCTTGAGATGATGAGAACGGTTGAGAAAAGTGTGCAGCTGTCCCATCCACCCACGGCTGAGTGTGTGACCTGCTGAACCTCACTGTGCTGCAGTGTAGAGTAGAGGCTGGTATTCCCCCAACTTCAGCCAGTAAGATCCCTAAAACTCATTGGACGCATTGCTGTTGAGTCAGGTGGAACGCATTTATGAGCTGCGCAGTAATCATGAGAGTAAAAGTGATGTTTCTATTCAAGCAGGGAAACTGTGCTTTGCAGCTTCTGAGGAGGTCAGAATCTTTCAGTCTTGCCCAGGGACACTAAAGAAGTGCCTTTGTGGCCGGAGGTGCAACATTTTACTTTTGAATCCAGCCTTTGATTCTTTTCCCATGATTTTTGTTCAAGTCAAGACAACAGGCCATGTTGTTGGCTCAGGCTGTACATTATTAGTCTTGTTATATAAAAAGTCTGATTTTAAGACCTAGTTCACAGCACATTTAGACTGAAAGGAGAGCGAAATAAAACTGGAACTACTGATGAAGTCAGTAACAACATATGGTGTAATATTGTGTGTTTAACCTCACTTAACCAAACAAGCAATCATTGAAAACATATATTGTACAATTAACGGGAACTCCAGCTTACAGACAGGTTTTTTAGTCATGCTGGGTGTTAATAATCTTGACCTCTGTGGTTTAGTTCAGGTTTAATTCAGGCCACGGTTTAATTCAGTTTAATTCAGGTCACATCTGCTTCTGCGACATCATGATTGTGCGAATGTGTGTCTGTCAAGATAAGGTGTGATGTCTGACTGCAACATTTGTGGCTCCAGATAATATGACTCCACCACTTCCTCCTTCCTGTTTAAAAAACAGACGTGGGGGAGGGGAAGTGATGGGGGGGGGAGGGGCATCAGACGCTCATTCATATAAAAGATTCTGCATCCTATTAGAAACTCTGTCAAAGGTGTTGAAGCCTCAAAGTGAGAGTGTAGAGGTAATCCCCCATTGCTGAGAGGTTGTAAAATGTCTGTAATGTATGTACACTGTTAGACAAAAACAACAACTCCATAAATACAAATTAGAAGCACATGCAGGTTGGCATATTGCGGTGAAACACACACGCACACACGAAAACACCCTGCAGCGAGGAAGCTAGCAGGCCACGTGCAGCGTGAGCTCATGCTGCTGCTTCACACCTCCTGTGGTTTTCTGGAGAAAGAAATGTAACGAAAGAGAACAACAACAACTTTCCCCCCCCCGGGCAGAACCGTAGGATCACTGAGACCTGGTTCAAGGGGCCACCGTTACACAAGTCTCTGATGAAGTCCTGCTAATTCTCCTGGTCCGTTTCTTGGGTGGCCCTCCAGTTAAACATTTTCAAACCATTTGCTTCCAGCCATGTTCCCTCCTATAGTTGTTAACTGGTCCCATTGTGTTGAATAATTAAATCAGATGGCAAACACAGAGCTGATTCGTGCTCGGTGAGCATGTCTGATGTTCACATCTCTTCTGCCAATCCCCCGAGTTCCTGCTGAAGCATTCAAAATGGGATTCTTCTCTTCAAATGTTGTATAATTCATAACAATCTTGCATAACTTTGTGGGAGCGGGGACGTCACGAATCCTGCTTGCTAAAAATACCATAAACAATCAATAATGCAAGAGTGAAGAGGCCGCTTTTAAAATGTACAGTTCTGCTTCATCACGGCTGTTGGCTTTATGTGGCCTCAGCAGGCGATGTTTCTGAGGTTGACCGGGTTCACAGTGACCCACAAAGGCCTCTGAAAGAGAGGAATATGTTCATAACTGAGTTTTAATGTCCTTGTAGTTTGAGTCGGAGTGCCTGTTTTTGATCATTCTTTTAGCGAGCTTTAGACCAACTTCCTCTGGCAAATGTAGCTTCATTTTAATCTTCATTCAACCAAATCAATTAAAAGATACGTTAAAAAAGTCATCAGGTGAACATTGCAAAAGTTTCAGTGGATGTAATCATTTCTTCTGCTGGCCATTAAGAGATCCATTCTCAAATCCAAATCAATAAAAGTGATGAGGGACAAAATCTACTTTACATAGTTTAGCTGAAGCTAATATGAGTTGGACAAGTCATATGTTTATCTTACAGTCTTTAACATTCAAAAGGGGGATTTCAAACTGTGAGACGCTTTCGATGATCTCAGTCCAATAATCCGACTGAGGTGCCATTTTGTTTCACTTCTCTTATTCTTGTTCAGCTGTTTCGATATCATCTACACGTGTTGCCATTTTTCTGTCACTGTATTTCATGAGTTTAGGGAGATAGAGTCCCCATGGGGACAACATCAGAACTAAAAAAGAATGACTCCAATTTCACTGTAGAGAAGCAATTCCTGGATTTATGTAACTCTACGCTTCGATCCAAGTGGATCTTCGGGGGATAAGATCGGGATAGAACATTACAAACTGATTTACGGTCAGAACAGTTGTATTTGAGCTGTTTGGAAGGAGGATATTGATTTATGCACTCTTACACGTTTGGTATGAAACCAGGGTTAGACTCCTTTTCTGACAACCAGCTTGACACAAGCAAAGTCAAACATCCTGTTTGGAGTGAAATCCAAAGGGCCCTTGTCACGGTGTTGTGGCATTTATAAAGAGCAGTGGGATTTCAGTTTCACCCATATTCAATCTCTGCCAAATCAAATCTTCTCTGATTGGATTACACAGAGTCTTTCTAAATTGGGGTCTCTGTTGTAATGCACATGACTATTTCGGGTGTTCCTGCCATGAAAATGTTTGACCTAGTTGAAGCAGATTCCTTTTGCCTTGTTCCACTCCTCATTCAGTCATAACACGTGCTCCAAGTCTCCATTTAAGTCTGCTTATGTTAGCTTAGCATGCCTTTCATCATGTCTAAGGAGAGCGCGTAGTTGCTCTTTGGCTGGTTGAGGCGTAATAATGACTCCTCTTGGCAGAGCTGGTTTTTATGGATCAAAAGCGATCCATAAAAAGAGTTGTCCAAGTAGTGATCTGCCGGTCTGGAGGCACTTAAGAGTTCTGGCTCCTGACTGAAAACACCTCAAATATAACAGCACTTCGCACAGCAAGACTCCAAACCTTAAGAACAGTAACTCAGAGTTGTGAGCAGTGTGGGAGCTTTAACACCAACCCCGTGTTTACCCTCTAAATACAAAGAGGCTGTTGTTATAAACCTTGAACAATTTAATAATACCAGCCTGGCGTTTCCCATATCTAAATTACAGTTTCATAGTTGCTATCAGACTTGTATGGTACTTGTATGGTACTCAAGCTCATACTGTTGTTCCAATGATTCTTTAATGCCGGTTGACTGTTCTCTTGTACTCATTTTAACAGCTTGGTGCTATAGTGTTGTTTGTACCCGATACCACTCTAATGTCTGTTAAGTTACGCTAACTGTGGAGAAAGAGCCAGCTGGCCAATTAGCTTAGCTTAGCATCAAGGGAAACAGCTAGTGTGGCTCTGTCCAAAGGTAATAAAACACTTGCATCTTCGCTACGTAACTCCCCGTAAAACCGCAGCTGGTCGATTTAACATTAATTAGATTGAATTACATGAGAAATAACATGTCAAGTAGTAAAATGTGGAGATGCTAATGAAGAGTTTTTTTTCTTTAGACAAAGCTAGGCTAGCTTTCCCCCTACTGCTTCTAGGCTTTATGCTAAGCTAAGCTAATCGCTTCCTGGTCCTAGCTTCATATTAAGCGTATATACGAGAGTAGTATTGATCTTCTTGTGTAATTCTGGTATGAAGTATTCTTGATTACAAGACTTAACAACACTAATATATATATATATATATATATATAGTTTTTCATTATTTTCAAGCTAAACCTACGATGGGGTATCTGGCCTTTGGGAAATCGCTTTATCAGTCAGTGGCTGGAAAACCTAACTTAATGTCTTACCTTAGAGAAATAAAAAAAACCCGAAATTACAATAAATATATTTCTCAATAGAATTCTGGTAAGACAGCTAAGCTTAAATGTCTATCTAGGCCTTAAGGATTTGACACTAAGCAGTATGTATGGGTCAAAAGGCAGCTAACCAGTATTTTCATTATCAATTAATCAACTTTCTTTTGTCAATAAAATGTCAGAAAAAAGCAATAAATGTCACAACATCATCATTACTGTCAGATTTCTTGTTTTGTCAGACCCACATCCTCTTAAACAGCACATTTCTGGTATTTTTTAGTGATAAATGACTTAAATAGTTGTATGTGATTAATTTCTTGTCAGTCATTTGATTGATTATTATACTAAATGTCAGCAGTACTGTGAACCTAAATTTCAATAGTGTCCCTCACCAAATTATTGACAGTCTCATTTGATTTATAGCAGTATCCATGGATCAATTGCTCAGCATACCTTTTTTTGGGGGGGGCGGGTTATGGATCTTTTAGTTCCCTCAGTGAGTCCCTTCAGGTGAAGACAGAGAGGACGTTAATGTTGTGTTCGTCTCGTTGCTCTGACCAGAAGCCGCCTCAGTTGGCAGGTGTTTGGGTTTGATGCAATGAAATGTCGTAAGCCACCTTCAATAACAGTCGACCAATCTGCAGAATGACTTTACCATTATGCCGTTGAAGAAAAGGAGCAGCACTCAATAAAGTACAACGAAAGAAATAGGTTAACGAAGTAGGTTAGGAAGTGTTTAACTGGTTGCGTAAGTGTTCCCAACCACCTCAGTGAAATGAAAATGGTCAAGCAGCAGCGGAGAGTCAGTGTTCTTCAGTAAGGCTGAGAGTGAGAGTGATAAAACAGTATTGGCTCCTGTTCAGAATTTAAAAATCCATATGTTTTTGATCAGGAAGAAACTAACGTGTTGTGTGTGTGTGTGTGTGTGCTGTGTGTGTAGGCGGGCACGGTGAGGGACTCCATGGCCAAGTCACTGTACAGCGCGCTGTTTGACTGGATTGTGTTCAGGACCAACCATGCCCTGCTGAACAACAAGGACCTGGAGGACAAGTCAAAGGTAGGACTGAAAACACACACACTTATTAATGTACACGCTCACAGCCACAACATCTGTCCAGGAGCCAGACATCTCCTTCTATTTTTCTCTCTGAATGTTATGAAATCAGTAACAACACATTGGGATCGAGCTTATCGTTCAACCGAGCTTATCGTTCAACCCTTTGAGGGCCAATCATGAAAGTCTCTCCAAAAATTGCAAACATGCAAACAGTCTGGAGGAGAAATATAAAAACACACATCCCTTTGTCCCGTTCATGTCTTCTCTTTGTTCGTTTTGTCTTTCCTCACCTTCATTTGTCGGACTCGTTCTCCCCGTCCTGCTGTCTGTCTGTCTGTCAAACACATCTGCCTGTCTGTCTGTCAAGACTAGATTTCTCTGCTTTCTGGCTTCCTCCACTCCCAGAGGCAGGGAGTGGTGTGATATCAAGATTCCACTGTGTGTGTGTGTGTCTGTGTATGTGTGTGTGTGTGTGTGTATAGCAGTGTGTGTGTGTGTGTTGGAGTGGCAGCTGGCAAGTCAAACCCTGTGGGGGCATCTAACGGATTAGAAAACAGATCATTCTGTGTGTGTGTGTGTGTGTGTGTGTGTGTGTGTGTGTGTGTGTGTGTGTGTGCCAAGAACATTTGGGCAGATGGCATCAAGTTCCCCTTAGCTCAGTTTACCCCCTGTGGTCCATTGCTGCCCCTGCGCTGTGTGTGTGTGTGTGTGTGTGTATATGCCTCCCTTGGCACTGACATCATCTGTCTGTCTGTGTGTGTGTGTGTGTGTGTGTGTGTGCCGTCCCTCGATGCTGTCAGGGGGTCGATGAGGTTGCACTTTCTGTCAGGGTCATTGTTCTTGTGTGCAGATAACAGTTCATACGTGCAGCTATATGCGTGCACTCGTGTATGTTTGTAAGAAAAGAAGAAAGAAGGCCCCTCAGAGAGAAATAAAACGCTGCGGAATTAAATTGGAAACAGCTTTCACAGTCCATTTCATAATGAAAGGCCGTCTTTGAGTGGATGGTGCATGTTAAGGATATATGACGGCATGAATCTTATTGACACCCAGGGGACAGCTGGGTCACTGGAGCTGTAAAGAATGAGACCATCAGGATACATTTTTACTGATGCTGGCAGTTTTTCATGTCTTGATTCTATAAATGTGTAAAATATAAAAGGAATCTGAGCTGTCTGTCTTTTTCACCAGATTCTGTCGATAGGAGTCCTGGACATCTTTGGTTTTGAGGATTACGAGAACAACAGCTTTGAACAGTTCTGCATCAACTTCGCCAACGAACGACTGCAGCACTACTTCAACCAGCACATCTTCAAACTAGAGCAGGTACAGTCATATTCTCTACTCTTCCTCTCCTCTCCCTTCCTCTCCTCTCTTCTCCTCTCCAGACAATGATTATTGTTTCAGCTGCTGATAAGACATCATTGCATGTTTGTGTTTTATTGCCTCTCTGTCGACGTTAACAACACAGAAACATTCATACGTGACTCGCTCCGGTGTGTCTCGCTATCGTAATGACGTCATAATGGCGTCACATTATTGTGACTGTTACCCGCTGTTCAGAAAACGCCTTCATGCTTTTGATTGGTTCCGCTGATGGAGGCATGAATGGGCGCTCCTGACTGAAGAGATGACTTCCTCTTCAGTGGAGAGCTCTGAGCGCAGTGCAATCCGGTTTAACACACTGAGAGAGGAGCTGCCTTTGTAAGCTGTGCATGTTGTCTGAGGTGTTTTTCACACGTCTTGGTTGTTTTCTCTGATCTGTAGCATTTTCTACTTTCAATAAAGGCTGAAGACAGGAGTTACCTGTAAACAGTAATGGATAAAGCAAATTAAATTGTAGTGATTACATAATAAGAAATACAAACAACAAATAAATTACAATTACAAATTATCGTTTTCCAATACCAGCTGTACTCCTCTAACTGCAAAATAGCTCCCAAGTGTATATGAGGATTACGTTTTTTTTTTGCTTTCATTGACAGAATGCAAACAAATGTGTGACATCACTGCCATGTTTCATCAGTCTATCACGTTCAGTCGGTTCCAGGCGTTTTTTATTGTTGTGATTTTTATGATCAACACTAACAGGGCGTCAAATACCGATGCTTGGGCAGTTTCCCTCGGCGTCCTGATACAGATGCACAAGGCCCCCCTTTCTATGGATGGATACGGCTCGGCTAGTATATATAGAGTCATGACTCAACTGCACCTTTATGCAAATGAAGTCAGCGTATCACAAGGCAGCGGGGCTCGCTATACCAAAACTCAGATCTAACAGTCAAACTAGACAGTGCTGGTCAAATATGATTCCCTTATCGCATTGCCTATTTCTGTGCCTCAAATATATTCAGATACAGATACTTTGTGTACTGTAAATTCAGAAAGTTTGTCGCCCGGCTGCCATGTTTATAACAGCCCAGCAAATACCAAGCAGCTCCCTTTCGGCCGGAGCAAACCGGACTGTTTTGGGTTCCGTCACGTCACGTTAAGGGCGGGAAAGAAGGGCGACGGATGAGACAAAAACACCGGCGTTTTCCTCAGGGGACCGAAGCTAGAAGCTGAGTGCTTTTTACTGACGATGTTACGTGATGTTATTCGATTGAGTCACACGTTTGCAGCTTAAGTTACGTCCTAACCCTAACTAAGTGGTCTTGTTGCATAAACCTAACCTAAGTGTCAAGTTACTACTCAAAAATAAGAAACTACTTCTTTGTGCCCAGTGTGCAGTTCAACTAGCGTTCTCTACATTTCTGCCGTTCATGGCCTGTAGATACGTCTTGGGGCCAACCCCTATTAATCTTTGGTTAAAGTAATTATAAATACAAAAAAACATCTCAGTCGCAAAATGGTCACATGCTTGAAAGCAAGAAAAGGACAAAAACCTTCATAATACATTGTCACCAAACTAACATCATCAGACCTTTCAGTTCAGCCGGTCTCTGCCGGTTGAACGTTCCCTTGTACTGTATGAGTGCTTTGTGCTGGACAGCCACGTTCCCTCTGACATTACAGTACAAGCAGCTGTAATTATGTAGCTCGATCAAGTTAACACGCACACCCATTAAAGTGAAAAAGGTCAGAGGAAAAGTGCTGCATGACCAGAGGAGGCCGACGGGCCGGGTTATAGTGCAGCAGTCAAGCAGAGCTGCTTGTTTCCTGACGGCTAAAAGCAGCTAACGCTTTTAGCTTTTTGTGCATTTTCTCTGACTGGGTTTGCTTTGTTTGTTTACTTTTTATGCCTCTAAATGGCCTCGCTCTCCGGTGTAAATCTCATCACTGTTTCTCTTCATTGTAACGTCTGCGCTGATCAGAGAGACGTCAGCGTCATGATTACGCTCACTATTCCACTGAAAAGGACGATTACTGAACCACTAATCCCTGACCAGCTTTATCTTGTATTCGTTATATTCATTTATTCAGTTTTCCCACTTTCAAACCACTTAATAACATATCCATAGAACAAGTAAGAAAGCTGTAAGAGGGGGAAAAAAAGAGAGAGATAATTAGTCTCAGTCGGTTGCACTGTGTCACAGAAGCTGTCGGCTCTCGCCCGCTTCGTGCTGAGCCCTGATAGGCCGCGGCAGGTTAGCGGGCGGGCCCGTCGCTGAAGGCCAAATGAGAAAGAGCAGTGTTTCAGTAAACGAGTGCAATAACGTCCCTTCAACCTCAATGAAGATCACAGGCTGCCGAAGCCTCTAATGGTTCTGTTATCTGTGTCTGACAGTTCGCCCTCAGGGTCCTCACACACACACACACACACACACACACACACACACACACACACATATACACACACTGCAGGATGTAACATGTACTAACAAACTGTAAATGAAGAATTGACGGTTTAGCACTCTGGGGCTTTAATTTTACATCCAGAGGTTTTCACTGCTGAAGCTGATGGAAGTTAAGATAATTATTATTAAGGCATCAATAGAATTCAATGAAACATTTTTTTACTTTTCATAAACAATAAAAATATAGAAATTAAACTACAGCACTGTCAGTCTAATCGATCAATGTTCATTATAAAACATATGGAATAAATTGCCGTTAAAAACACAAAACAATGCATCTGATCATATTGGTCAATAAAAACTGAAAAGGAGACGGGAGCTTTTTATCTGTTGCATTGTGATTCTGTAAAATATGTAATGTTTGTGTTGTCTGTCACTCTGTGGCAGCAGGTGCTCCTCTATCTCTCTTTCGATTGACCCTTTCGCTTGAAGGTTGTGGTTTTTTACCTGTTATTTTCAACTAATAAGTGTCAAAGTGCTGTTGAGACGCTCGCCCTCACAGGACGGCGCCCAGAGTTCACGTTTATTATCCTTTAATCACTGGGGTCCTCCGAACTTTTGGCTCTCGGCCTGTCTCGCGTTTATTTGACAGGACAACAGTTGAGGTGGCCGCTGAGCTCTGAGGCCCCTCTGAGGCAGGTTGGTGTAGCTTCCTCATCGAGGGTTTCCAGATCTCTACTGATTTGTGTTTGTTTGAATAAAGCTGTGCAGTTCACGCTCACGGGCCCCCTCTACCCTCGGCTTGACGTCTCGAGGAAAGAAAGCACTCCACACCTTGTCCGACGCATCGCGTTGAGCCTTTGGCTGCTGGCACTCAGTTACCGTTTAAAAGATACAGAAACTTTCCTGTCTTGCATAAACTCAACAAACTAAAACGGTATTATACTGTGTTTTTTTGTTATTTGTTGTGAGTTTATTACCAAAATATTAGAAAAATGGCAATGCACTCATTTAAAAGAAGATCATGGCTTTTGATAACCCAAAATGGGGATGAAGTTTCCAGATTTGTCCGTCTGCTTACCTCAAATATCTTTACATGGTAGCGAGCCATCTTTAGAAATGTGTCTATATTTGTTGTCACTGTGTTTACGTTTTTATTAATTGTGGGAGGAAACAGCGATCACTGTGAGCATATGATTTATTTAAATATGTGTGAGAGGAGAGGGAGACACATATCTTTACATAGAAAATAGTAGTTTACTGCTATATTAATGGTCTAAATGTCGTATAGAGAACCTTTTGAAGGTGAATATCTAAGAAGTATTCAGCTGAAAGTTATGATGAAGATCAAAACAATTGAAATTGTTCAAGCGTGAACCGCTGCTTTCTCTTTGTCCGTCACTCTGACTTTGAAAGGTGATTTTCCATCAGTGGGATTTTCCTCTTCTGCTTCCTCCGGGCTTCACTCTCCTCCAAGCCAATCAGTTGTTCTTATCAGCAGCGTGTGTGTTTACCTTCGGAACAGCAGCCAAAGCTAATAGGACCACACCAACCACAGCCCCTGTGTGTGTGTGTGTGTGTGTGTGTGTGTGTGTGTGTGTGTGTGTGTGTGTGTGTGTGTGTGTGTGTGTGTGTGTGTGTGTGTGTGTGTGTGTGTGTGTGTGTGTGTGTGTGTGTGCGACTCCAGTGTTTACACTCAACATGCCAATCGGTGCTTGATTTCTTGTCTGTGTGAGGACGGTGTATCAAAGAAAGAAAACACAGGACCGCCACCGCCTTAGGCAAACACGGTATCGTGTTTAACTCGTGAGATATCCGTAAAGAAATAAAAAACATGTGGCCAAGTCTACCTTCATGATGATGCCCACTGTTATTGAGTTCATTGTCTATAAGTATATACACAAGTAAGTCCTGGGGGGGGGGGGGGGGTTATATTTATGGTTATACTGGTGTAGATCAGGAAAGCCAAGTTGGAGTTTTTGATGCAGATTTTCCACACTCTGCACCCTTATTACCATCAGCACAGCTCATTCCTTGACGTCATTTTTGTGAGTCATGCTGGTTACAAAAAGCAAAACTCAAGAGTGTGTTAAATGCCAACTAGGGCTGAACGATATGGGGCAATAACACACTACCAGTATTATTCAGAAGCAACACATGATTCTATAGTATGACCAACACACCACTGGATACAGCCGACATGTAAACTGAGGCCTTTGTGTTATGATGAGATGTGATGAATTGATACGGATACCGTATCTTTATTGAGCCATTGAATTGTAAAAGCCTTAAATCACAGTCGAGTATTCTAACTCGTAACTTTAAGCCTTGTAAACATGTAACATGATCCCTGCGACTAAATTTAAATTAAATCTGAAAAAATGAGGATAAAGCGCTGCAGAACAGCAAGCCTGGTGTGAACATTAATATATGGAAAATAGATATAAATCGTACTGATCTCCAGTAAGCTACAGCAACAAATCACACAAACTAAAGTGAAAACCTGTTGTTAACCGTTTTCTGTACATTTTCTACCACTTGACCACTTTCTGAAACCACCAGGAGCTGCTCCAGCTCTCATGATCGTCCTGTCTGCTCAATAAAAACACTCTGCTGTCATAACAAGAGACAAGCGCGCTGAGGAAGGGAGGAATAGAAATGAAGAAAGAAAGAAGAAATAGAGAAATAGTAACACGGACACACTCACAGCCTCCCTGCCCGGCAGAAAACAGACACAGAGCTGACTAACAGTTTGAGGGACGACGTCAAATCAGAACTCGCTGTTTTCTTCAGCGCAGCAGGACGTCCTGGGGTCTTTATTGCTTATAGATTTTTAACATCTGCGACTGTTTCCCAATTTCTTGTATGTCTCTCTCTATTGAAAGTAGTCAGTGGACACTTTAAGGGTCCGTTCTCCTAATTTATTTCAGGATGTTTTGCAAATGATTGCTTGTATTAGGGACACTGAGGGGGACGTCCTCTAGAAATGATTAATTAGACAAATAGTAGACATCAGGGAATATGAATGTATATTGGATTATAATGATTGTGTAAGCATCACTTACACTGTTAAAGCTGGTTACGTTGGGGCTCATTTTAATGAGGCTACTTTGTATACTGCTGGATAGTTTAATACATCATTAATATCTTGTATTGTTTATCTTTAGCTTTAACATACATGTAGGGGAGTAAACACTATTTGCCTCTGAGTTGTAATGGAGTTTAAGAATTAAGTTACATAAAATGGAATTAGTTAAATAAATTACAAATACCTCAAAATAGTTCTTAAAGGGACAGTGGGAAGGATTCGGTGGCATCTAGTGGTTTGGTAGCAGATTGCAACCAACTGAATACTCCTCCACTCCTCCCTTTACTGAATACTCCTCCACTCCTCCCTTTCCAAGACTACGTTAACGTGTACCTGTGTGGGAGAACTACGGTGGCCTTCAGGTTCGGTAAAAACTCAAAAGGCTTTCTGTAGAGCCAGTGTTAGGTTTGTCTGTCCTGGGCTACTGTAGAAACATGGCGGACTCTGTGAGGAGAACCCCGTCCCATATGAATTTAAAGCTAACAAAAACACCATGGTTCTTAGTTTCAGGTGATTATACATTAATGAAAATATAGTTATGAAGATTATACTACATTTCTGCTCATAGATTCCCCGAGAAGCTGCACACTGGCTCTTTAATTCCATCCATGCCTTAATGGAAACCAGGATTCATAAGTATTTGTTACTTAAAGTCTTCGCGTTTCGGTGAGCTTTTGCTCAGTTTGGCTTCATCTTTGCTGACGGGACTGAAACCAGACGAGATCTGCTTTCAACAGTGCGTGCGCTCTGAGACCTCCTGAGTTATTCTGTGCTGTTGTCGTCTCACTGTGTCTCCTCTGTTAGCTCAGAGAAGTCTGACCTCGATCTGCTGCAGTGTTTTCATTTGATGTCTCCATTCTCTGTAAACTCTACGAGGCAGCCCTCAGGGTCCAGAGCACTGCTGCCTGTTTCTGTTTGGCCGGGTCTTTAGTTGCAGTCGCTGTTTAGAGAGGTTGAAGTGATAAATAGACATGTTCAAAATGAGGACTGTGAAGAAAGATTACTTTCATTGTCAATTACTTTTTTTCTCATTTAATAGATTCATCATTTTGTCTAGAAAGAAAAAAAATGCACATTAAAGCTGCAAATCTTCACATTTGAGATGCTTGAACCAGCAAAAATGTCATTTCTGCCAAAAAGAATAAATGAAACAATTCATCGAATTATAAGAATAGTGGCCTTTTGTAGATTGACTAATCAAGAACGATTTGTTTCAGTTGAAACTGTAGCAGCTGGTGAGGTCAGAGGTCATATAAAAAAACGTCTGTTTGTTCGTTGCTGGCTCTTTATGATGAAACTCTGCTCGCAGCCACTCGGCCTTCCTTCTAACTGAACCGCCTTCATTGCGTGCCTCACACGCTGGGCCACAGCTTTGCAGTCATCCGTCTGTTTACGTAGAGTATGTATGTAATGAAACGGCTGATGGGTGCAAGTGTGTTTATCTCTGTAAATGTGTGTCTTGCATCTAATTGTCTCTCTGAGTCAACACATCTGTCCTCAAACTCTCTCACAGACACAACAAAGTCAGCCAGATGAACTGGGTCAGTTATCTGTGAGTGCACGGCTCGATGAGTTCTAAACAAAAGCCATGCAAAGATTTTGTCATGGCTCACTTTTTGTTTTGCTGGATCCGGTGCGACGCCTGAGTGAAACCAAACGCACCACATGTCCCGAATGCCTCGTCGGTGATTCAGCAGAACTGAAAAACGGAGGAGAGGGCAGATGTGCCGCATGTGTGTGAAAGCTTAAATACTTGACTGTCGGCTCATTTTTAGTAATTAGGTCGTCAAAATATATTTTTTCCTTCATTATCACAATGCTCGTTCAAAAACACACTCACACGCTCTTACATACACAAAGGGTACCAGCATGCAAAGGTAGAGACGTGCATGCATCACCACGTACAAATACAGTGTGCACATACTAACACACAAACCTGTTTGTTATGCACGCATAAAACCGCCACCTTTACAGCTTATTTTACAGTTAGACCCGATGCACATTCCTGTGCATGCTGGTCGTCCTGTGATGCTGGAGGTGGAGTCATTTGTCTTCTTACTTTCTCCCCTTTGCATACCTCCAATCACCAGGCCAGACAACAACATACGATACAATGTACTTTATTGTCCCCATAGGGACATTTGTCTTGGATTTAAATGCTGCATACATGATATGACACATAACATATTGTCTTATCGTTATAGCTGCCTCTATAGTAGTAAATAAAAGAAAAACAGTCAAACAAAGCCATATGTACTAGAGCACATTGCATATATTGTACAATCAGATAAGAACATATTTGCACGACCCCCACATCGTATCATGAATCTATTGCACGACTCATTCAGCCTCCAGCAACATTATTCAAAATACTTATTGAGGAAGGCCCAGGTGGGTTTTTAAAACGGTTAAGTTTACATGAAGGTACCCTATACCGCCCACCGGAGGGCAAGAGCTCGTACTCGACGTGGAGAATGTGGGATGGATCCCCAATAACCCTCACGGCAGTCTGTACCAGACGAGCAAGCTCGTACAGAAAGACCTCTGTACCATGCTGACATACCAGACCTGACTATACTCTCTAGTAACATAATCCTCTGATCCACCCCGTACGCCCTGAGTCTGCGTAAACAGTATCGGCTCTGCTTGGGCTAGATTTGGTGTCAATATTTATCATTCCTAGAGGATGATTCCCAATGATTTGTTTGCTCCCCTGACCTTTTTTTAAATCTGTTTCTTGAATTTGGAATTGACCAATAAAAAGCATCTGGAGATAAAACCCACTCGTTTTCTTGAGCTCACAACTTGTATATTTTATGGTTTATACTTTATCTCCTTGTTTTTGTATTCTGTTGTCTTCTCTGTCTGCTGTTCTGTCGCTCTCTTTTCTTTCTCCTGTAAATGTATTTGTTACTTCTGTCTTGAAAAGAGGTTCATAAAGTTTGCTTGATTTTGTCTAGCGCCTCAAAAACAGCTTTGTCCATGATAGCAGTTGCACATTGGAAATATGAACTTCTGGGTGGGTTTTCATGAAAGCATATTCATGGGACCCATAGGATCAGACTTGTTCCTCCACCACCATCTGCACAAAATATTCCCATTTATGCTAAATAAACATCAGTGTAAAACACCATTAACTGTACTGAGTACATGTATTTTCCTAAGGGGAGCAATTTGTCAACGTTGCACATAAGATATTAATCTTGAACAGACATGTCGGCATAAGATTTTCTAATCACACTCGTGCTTCCAAGAGGGATAAATCCTTTTGTTCCTAATGATCCCACTGCTTTTCATCTAACTACTGGCAACGCTCTAAGAACAACAAAATCAGTGTGTTGTCCTTTCCATCATTTGGGATTGGGAGATGTAAAGAGCCCTGCAGCATCTGGAGGCTGCTGCCATAAGCGATTTTAATCATTGTTGTTATTGATTTTTCTGAGACAAACGCCCTCCTTTTCTTCTGTTTTTGTTCAGCTATGGCTCCCTGCCTCGCCAGTGCTGACCCTTAAGTTTTAGTGTTATACTTTGTGTTTGCTGAGTATGCATGCTCTTTTCCAGCAGTCCAACAGTAAGACACACTGTGACCTCTTTATTTACCTTCAAATGTATCTCAACAGTAGCTTTCCAGGGAGAGAAGAACGTTACCCACAAACCTCCCCTTCCACCCCCCCCCCACACTGTTCCTCCCAGCTGGCAGTGGGGTTGTAACTGGTGTCTCTCACTGGTTTCTCCCATAGGGGTTTTAAGAGGACACGGGTCATATACCTCAGTTGTCATTGGCCCCAGGGGCCACATCGATGTTACCAATTAACTGTGGTTTTACTGATAATCTACAAGCAGCCAGGTGTTTTCATCGTGGGGGTTCAGATATGTTTTGTCCTGTGGAAGCATTGGTTTGGTTTCATACCACAGAGAGTATGCACAAGTCGGGTACCTGTTAGTCAAGTTGAGAGCAGGTCTGTCACCTGATAGTTGTTGAAAACTACATAAAGCCACCATGAGGAACAGTTATTTTGTGTCGATTTTGGCGGTCCCTGCGGACAAAAGTGGTAATGTTTCTGAGCACCAGAGTCCCTTTACAAAACTTCTCCTCTTACTGCAGCAGGGTCTGACAGTTAGCCCCGCTCAGTCCTGGTTCTGGTTTCCCTGTGCCTCCTTTCGCTCCAGCGGGCCCAGCAACACGGCCTGGGTCTCCAGCAGCGTGGTGTCGGGAGTTGGCTCACAGCAGGGACCGGCGGAGCAGCGAGGCAAAGCTCTGCTCCTGGCAGGAGGCCCTGCTGGAGTCTGAGCTGGACTCTGGTGAACCTGCATGATTTCGTTGGTCTTTGCCAGATTTCGACCTGGTGGCACCGATGTCAAGCGTTATACAAACGGCCAATCTTCTCGCTGGCGGTCTCGTTTACTGACGTAGGTCACATAGGGACGTCCGTGGTACATTGAGACTGAAGTTCCTCAGCCTAACTTTAACATGCGTGAGGAATGACCCTGTCTTCTGACGATGTCATGAAAATGTCCCCGAAAAAAAGACACTGAACCCTCAGATTGTTCCTTTTTCTCTGTAACAGCTTTCCCAGAACATATTTGCCTTTAAAGTATCTACCAACCCAAAGTATTCCTTCCTCTGTGTTTCCCTCTGCAGGAGGAGTACAGGGCCGAGGGCATCATCTGGCACAACATCGAGTACATCGACAACAGCGGCTGCCTCAACCTCATCAGCAAGAAACCCACAGCGCTGTTCCACCTGCTGGACGAGGAGTGCAAGTACGTCACCTGCTGAATAAAGAGTTCATACTTTAGGAAGCAGCGCTTCGCCGAATAACTATAAATGAAAATTCTGTACTTCTTGTTGGAGATAGATAGATAAAGATAAAAGCTGAAAATCTGTGATTCTTCTCTTTAACTAATGGTTGTAGATGTATGCATGGTCCCCAGATGATGAACTCCAGTGTTTTTAGTGACCCCCTGACCTTTGCCCTAGCTCCACTATCAGGACATCATTTACACAGCTAGTACTATAAATATACATGGTTATTGTTGGCGTATGTGGGGCATCAATTAGAAGGCAAAGTAACGTTTGTAAAGGATTAAGTCTTTTCCCCTGTGTAGGTGTCCAAAGCCTCACTGACTTATTCATAATTTACATACTTAGCTTGCCTGAACGTTGTGGAGGGCAAAACACATTTCATTGTTGCATGCTTTGTCGATATCGCTCTGCACAAGCACCTTCAGCGTCAAACTGGTGAATCAAAGAGACAAACTCGTCCTCGTTAGCTTGATTGGTACCAATGTTAGCGCTAACACCAGGGCTGAACCAAAGCATGAAGACGTGCTCATTCCTCCTCCAGCATCTCTCCATCACGTTTTTTCCTCCTGCAGGTCAGCACTCTGCCTCTGCATCTCTCCCCATCATAAATCAAACCCAGAGCTCTGCCTCCCCCCCACCACACCCTACCCTCGCATAAAAACACATCAGGCGGTACCCACACAGCCATATTTATCTGTGTTAGCTGTCATCTTACTTGCCACTTAGCATAGCTGGTTTATCTGGATCTAATAACGCTTGGAATGGACCAAATAGTGTGTATATGTTTGTGTGTATAAATATGTACTGTATATGTGGAGAGGGGTGGGGGGGGTGGGACCACTTTTGGAGAATTAGGGTCAAAGGGGGATCTCTGAAGGAAAGAAATGAGGGAGAGAAAGGATCTCTCCTGGGGTTTCATGCTGTCACAGGAAGGAGCTTCATGCTAAATGATTACACAGTAAGAAAGAAAGACGCTTAGAAATCTCATCATTCACAGTTAGTGGTTAGCTCGCGGGGCTTCGGGGCCTCTGGAGAAGTGGATTAGGTTTCTGCGGGACAGGGGGGCGAGTGTGGGGGTCCATTTCTACAGTAACAGCATCAAGCCTTAAGCCCCCTGCGGATATACTGCAGCCAGCAGTCAGTTTCAGAGGTGCCAGGGAGGAGAGGTTTAGATGATGTGAAACATCCCGTTGAGGTATGTTGAGGTTAGAGGTAAATGAGTAAAATGTGCGTGAAGCAGATGTAAAAACACCAAAGATGAATGTCTAAGCAGAGGTGCTGCAACTTTGGTTAAATTTGAGCCATTGGCATTACGTTTGTGGCATGTTTTTAATCCCTGAGGGTTATTGGAAGTGAGTTACATATGTTGTGTTCTTTCTTTAAACTTTGAGAAATGCAGGGTGCAATCATCCGCTGCCACAGTGGCGCTGCTTTGTTGTCCAAAGTAGATGAAAATACGAATTGGAATAGTTGGTTGTTTATGCTATTTAGCTTCCCCTGCTACAAAATAAGTGCCAAAGAGTTTCCCAAAGAAAAAATGTTTTGGTGCTTTAAGTTTAAAGTCAGAAATGTTTTAATTTTAGAGTCTTGACTTTAAAATTTCAGTGTTTTGAACCTGCGTCTGATTAAAACCGCTGTTTCCTGTAGTTTCCCCCAGGCCTCCAATCAGACCTTGCTGGACAAGTTCAAGCGACAGCATGAAGGAAACAGCTACATCGAGTTCCCCGCTGTCATGGAGCCCGCCTTCATCATCACACACTACGCTGGTAAAGTCAAGTACGGAGTCAAGGTGAGATGCTCCTGTGTGTCAGTATATGTGACAATGTACACAAGTTAAGTGTGTTTGTATTGTTTGCACACCAGCTAATCGTACCATTAGCATCCTGCAGTATTGTGGGATAATCCTTTTTATTTTTGTTTTATTAACCCAAATCTAAAATGAACTCTTTGAGTTTTTTTGCTGGTGCAAAGCTTCACACGTAACTCTGGTCCGTTTGCACCAAGCGGGTTTTGAGTGTTTACTCAATTCACAGTTTTATGACACATGAGAACAACTCCATTTCATTTGAATAAGCAAATCAAGGCTCTCTAAAATGTGAGTCGCTGTTCTTTCAAGTTATGTCAGACTTTATTCAAACTGAAGATTAAGACGTCTTTTAAAGACAGGGCTCCATCAGGGATTTGTGGTTACATCGAGATACATGTTGACATCTATTTGCCAACAGAGGCAAACCACAATCTGGATCGACGCTTATTCAGTTGTTTTTTCAGGAGGTTTGAACACTGAAGACATAACGCAAAGGCCAAAACTACAGCGGCTGGAATCAGATTTGCAAACTTGTTTTTGAGGTTTTACAGCTGAGCTCCGGATGTCCTGATTGTATCAACTGTTGCCTGATTTTTATCTTCCTTTGGTCGACTTAATAAAGAACAATTTTCATTACAACTAGCTGCAAATATATGAAGATAGAATGTTTTTATTGTGGATTCGAGCCAAGCGGTTGCTCGATAACCTTGTACTTCTGTGGGTGTCGAACCTGCCGTGTAGGTGTGTCACACGTCCGTATGTTAAACAAAGTCTGATCACAACAAGCTTTCATTATCTAACAGTGAGGAGACCTATACATGCAGTATGGCCCCTTCAACAGCAGTGAAGCTGGCGCGGTGCGTGTTGTAAATCAGGATTTGATCTTTTCCTAGTTCCTTAAATGTACATTAAACAGAACTCTTCTGTCCGTGTGGTTAAAGTCTAAAATCCAAGCGATGAAGGAAGCTTCTCCTCGCTTCACGTAAACCTTCACGGATCTCTGCAGCCGACCTACTTGTTGTTCTGTCGACCCATTTCTTCAGCTTAACCAAATTCTCCGTTCGCTTCCCAGCTGCGTTTTGATAAGAAGCACATGTGCTGGAATGGGGCGAGCGTATTGTTGTTTGACTGTTTAATGTAAATCCATAACAGTTGGTTATCGTGGAGGTGGAAAGGTATCCAATGTCCACTGAGAGCCAAGGAGTTGTTTGGTGTGAATTGTGTAGCGAGAGCCACGGTCGCTGGCTCGCTAGTGAGCGCACAGCTGAGTCGAATCATCCGGAGAGAGAATGCGTTGAAGGGTTTATAGTTCATAGCTCTGTTATCGTAGCGCAGCTTCAGTCAAAATGCTTAATTGTATGCAGACACACGAGGCCGAAGAAGAGAGGGCGCTTAACTTTGTGCGCTTAAGCAAGTGTTTCTGCGCCTCATATTTAAAATCCGGGTCAAGTAAAATCTGGGATTCGTTTCCAAACAGATTATACATGTTAGAAAAGAGTCGCTGAAAACATGTGGAAACGTCTTTCACTATTTTGTGCGTGATTTCTTTCTTTTTTTTTAAATCATCCAAATTTGTCTGGGTGGTTGATAACACATTTTTCTGTGGTGGGACAAACACCGGTCTCCTGGGTGAAAGTCCTGTGTTTGTCTCACACGTTCATCCACCCCGTCCTCGTCCCTACGCTGACTTTCTCGCTCTTTACTCTACGTCACCTGACTTCAGGAGTACGCTCTCATGACAGGCTGAACGCAAAAGATGTGCAGTGATGACACACAAAATGATTTCAGGATTTGGCGAGTTATTCATTCACCATTTGGTGATACCTGGCTGGCCTACCAGCACCTCTAAAGTTCACTAATCAACCACGTGATATCTTGTTGCTCCAAACAAAAGTGAAAAAACCATCAAGTTGCGTATTTACTCACTTACTTTTCTTGTCTCCCACCCCACTTCAACTTTTTACATTTTAGTTTTTGTACAGATTCAACAAACAAGATGTGACTTGTAATTTCTGAGCTTTAGAGGTGCTGTTGTTACAGGGCCGGGCTAGCTGTCCCCCCCCCCCCCCCCCCTTCTTTCGGTCTTTATGCTAAGCTAAGCTACCCGCTAGCCTTCATATCTAACAGATGTGAGAGTGGTGTAGATCTTTGAAACATTCGCACGTAACGTCCTGAACAAGGCAACATGTTCTGCTTGAGTTTATGATTTTTAATTTCTCTATTTTGATATTGTGAAACTGCTCAAACATCAACAACAGGATAAAGAAGCATACAGTTTATTGTTGTCTGTGTATAATTATGATAACCTCTGTCCCCAGAGGAATAACTAACGCTTGGCTGGATGCACATGTGCCTTTCCTTCATCCAGGACTTCAGGGAGAAGAACACTGACCACATGCGTCCCGACATCGTGGCCTTGCTCAAGAGCAGCAAGAACGCCTTCATTTGCAGCCTGATGGGAATCGACCCAGTGGCGACCTTCCGCTGGGCCGTGCTGCGGGCCTACTTCAGAGCCCTGGTGGCTTTCAGGGAGGCCGGCCGCAGACACACCCACAAAAAAACTGGTGAGGAAACGTCTTTTAAGTCCCAATATAGTAAAGAAGGAGGCAGCAGCTTGAAGGTTAGAAGCCCTGAAAACCTGTTCTCTCAATCAGGATCCTACATGAACACACTTTGGTCTCAAGTTTGAATAGTTTGGGTTATTTTACATGTTTTCTTTTTTAATCTCAGTGGTCAAAATGTGATGACAATCAAATCTGTTTTATTTTATGTCACAAAGAAATGTGTAAGATTTGAAGCCGAGTTTCTATTGGCTTCAAATCTACACAAGAAAAAAATACAGTCAAACAAAATCACTAAACACCAAACTAACATTCTGTAGAGTCCAATATGAAGTGACATCACTTTACATTAGTAAAAAAAGATGTAAAGAAAAAAAAAAATGTTGTTTGTGGTTAAACGTTCATTTGTTTAAGTGAACGGACAACAATTTTCATAAGCAAATGTTGTTCATGCAATTTACAAAGCAAAAAAATCCCAATATCTGTTACTTGTACCTTCTCAAATGTGAGGGTTTGATTTGTTTCTCTGTTTTATATCATTCTAAGTGAAATATATTTTGGTTTTTAAGAATAATTAGGATCTGCAATGGGCATTTTGACTGCTTTTTGGCATTTCATAGTCCAAACTTTCAATCAATCACAGTAATAATCCAAATGATAAATCCAAAATGAAAATATACATAAGGCGCAGCCCTAATTGTGGTATTATTTTGAATAATAAAACCTCAGTTTGAACCCAAAATACCTACTCCTGCACTCAAAAGTAGTTATTTTACCTCCCAACAACCGTGTGCTCAGTATAATGTTTCCACATGACTGTTTGTGTACGAAGAGATGATCTTAACTTCATCGCTCAACACACACACACGTGTACTGAACTGTGAATCTGCACCGGGAGGAAAGCTGTTCTCATACTGAGACGTCCAAACTCCGGTTTTAACGCAGCCAAGAACAACAGGGTGTGTTTGAAGAGGGAGGAGGTTCAACTTCTGCTGTTGATGATGAAGGAGGAGGAAGAAAAAAGGTGTTGATCTTCTTCTGCAGTGTTTGTTTTCACAAACTGGGAGGAGCGATGCAGTGCAGTGTTTGAAAATGACCCCACTGACTTATCTCAGGAGGGTTTGTGTCTTTGTTCTCTCTCTCTAATTCTTATCTTCCTTTTGTTTTTGCTGCTTTTCTTCTCCCGTTTGCTGATCCACCTTCTTACCCTACTTCCCTTTTCATCTCCTCTTTTTTATTCATATTTTTTCATTTCGTTTCTTGTCTTTTTTTATTTAACATATAAAACATACATATATATATATATATATAATTCTCTTCTTCTCTTCCGTTTGCTCTCCATCTCTCTGTTTTAGGGAACGATGCAGCAGTTCCCTGTGCTGTTGTCAAAACGGTCGACAGCTTCAGTTTCCTTCATCACCCGGTTCACCAGAGGAGCCTCGAGATCCTTCAAAGATGCAAAGACGAGAAGTACAGTAAGTAACTCGAAAAATACCGCGAGACCCTCTGCCGTTTTGTATCGAATCATGAAGGTCTTCTGGTTTCCCGCTGCAGCAAACGGGGTCCGCCTGACAGAAATACACTTATAAAGCTGATCTCAATCCAAAAAAACTATAAATATTTGAAGTTATTTGTGTTTTCTTTCTCTCCTTCAAATTTGTTGGGAAGGTTTTGTGTTTACGGGTGTCAGTAAAGACTCCTTTGAGTTAGGAGCCACCTTAAGAAGTCTTCTGAGGAAGTGGTTTCCTTTTCGTCAGGATACATTTTTATATGCATTAAACTGGACTTTGAATTATTTCTTTTGTACAATAATGATATTTTAGAGTGAAACTCAACCTTGATCTGGTTGAAGCAGTATTCGAAAGGTGCTCTCTGTTAATGGGGTTCATGATGGGATGGATTCCTGTCGATAAAGGTTCGTTGAATTGAGGTGAGCTGAAGTTCTCCTAAAAATCAATCAGAAGCTGTTCACTAAGCTCGACCCATGAAATACATTCATTCCAGGCTGTATTGAAGAAGTCGTTGGTGGTGAAATTGAGAACTATGGATCGCTGATGATTTCCAGCCTCCGTGAGCTGCTTTTATTACAGCTGTTAATAAGATATTGGAAATCAGAAATGATCTGAGTCATTCTGAGCTCTGGTCCGATTGGCTCACCTAACAGCGGAGACTTATTCCCACGCACGAGTGACCAGACGAATGAACCGGTCCCATGTGAACCGGCAGCGTTCGGGTTTTCTGGTCGTCCTTTTCCCCAAATTTAGCTTCAGATGTGAACGTTTTTTATTCTACACGTGGGGCGGAGTGTGTATTGTGTGCCTGAACCTCCAAGTGTCACATGTCCTCATGTTGTAAAGCAGCACTTTGTTTTCATGCACATAACTCCAGTGGGGTTTCACTGAAATTGATTCCCTTGGAAATTCCCCAAAGAGTTTCCCCCACTAAAGGGAAACTCCACTGATTTTACACATCAGCATCAGTGACTTGTACCACTCAGCCTGTTGTTTGATGTCTTTTGTTGTTGAGAAATATTAAAATAACCCTGTTGATGTCCTCAAGGGTTAACTTGCCTTGGGTTGGGAGACTATGAATGGAAATCCTGTGTTGTATAAGATGGATAGGATAAGACACTCACGTTGCATTATGGGAAATGGAGGATACAGCATTTCTTGACTCATCGTAGAGACCACAAGTTCTCCACCTCTGTCGCATCAATTTAAACCATTCTTTTCTTTAAATCTGGATAATCGGTCATTTTTGTCATCTTTGGACAGAGCCAGGCTAGCTGTTTCGTGTGTGTGTGTGTGTGTGTGTGTGTGTGTGTGTGTGTGTGTGTGTGTGTGTGTGTGTGTGTGTGTGTGTGTGTGTGTGTGTGTGTGTGTGTGTGTGTGTGTGTGTGTGTGTGCTGTTTGACCACAGTTTTGTGAAATAAGTCATTGCATAGTAAAATCAGTGGGTTTAAACTTTTACAAGAGAAAACCCCAAATGTAAACTGGAAACACCCAGCTCATTAGCTGCTTGTTTTCATATGTAATGTCTCCATCGGTATTACTGTACATTTCCCACTGCCAGCTCCACCGAAACACACACACACACACACACACACACACACACACACACACACCCCAAACGCCTGGGGCCGACTGGGGAAAAGTAAAGCCAGTCTAAGACAAGAGCAAGATGAAGCTTTAGTATAGTGGGTGAAAGTAGGCAGATCGTGCAGATAGAGAGAGATAAGGAGAGGGTCGTACAATCCTACTTTCAGCTCATTTAAAGTTTGTCTGTAGTCAGAAGGCCAAGCAGGTTCTTTCAACATACGCTAGCCTATCTTTTCCTGTGTTCTGTTTTCAGTCCATGTGGTCGGAGATAAAGATGTCAATAAATAAAACATGGCTTTTTCTCACATGTGTCCTCCTCTCCCCTCCCCCTCTCCTGTCCTCCTGCCGTCCAGGTATCACTAGGAAGAATCCGCGGACGCCTCTGTCAGATCTTCAAGGCACCAACACCCTGAATGAGAAGGCCAGCTGGTGAGTGCGACCCAAATACAAGTCAGAGTCAGGTCGGCCTCGAGGGGTTTCAAACTATACGCACAGTGTACGACACACACCATCTTTTGACCTTCGGATGAGGAAGAATTTAACCCCAAAAACACATCTTAACAGAGTAAAAGTGATGATGATAATGATAAGTATTATTATTATTGTTATAAATGAAAAAAAATAAAACAGCAGAAATAAAAATAATGGATAAAAATACACAGCAAGAACAAATAAGAAGTACCAGATAAAATACATAAGAAAAAACTGAAGTTTAAAATGGCAATGAACAGTATTTCTGATGTCAACATTATCTCAAATTGCTCTTCACTCCCTTTCAACCCCCCCCCCCCCCCCCCCCCCCTCCCCCTCCCCGCCTCTTGCAGGGATGGCTACGGTGTCGGCTGCAACGGTCGCAGCTCCAGGTCCGGCCGTCTGTCCTCGACAGGAAGTCCCGCCCTGGAGGAAGACGGGATCTTCCTCAACTCGACCAGCAGCAAGCTCCTGGAGAGAGCGCAGGGCATCCTCCTGTGAGTGACACAGAGACTCACTCCAGACTTTTGATTTCTTCTTCCTATTTAGAAACTATCGACTCCAATCTGTTGGTCTAAGCTGATGGATTTAAAACACCACTCAGCTGTAGGCTCTAATCAATCGTACTGATATCCTCGATATGTGCAAGGAATTAGTTTCAACATGTGTACCTTGTCGTACTTTCAGCAGGTTTTATTTCCCTCTGTTAGCTGGTGGATGAGTTTTCAGGGACAATCCAGGAGGACCTAGGGAAAGAATGCTACCCATTTGCATTATGGGTAGTGTAGTAGCCAGGGTATTCAGAGGATGAAACATATATGGGTATATCTGGTTCCACGGTATTAATTATTTTAAAATAATATAATATATAATAGATTTTAAATTATTATTTTCAAAGTATCTGTACTCATGAACCCAACTTGATGAATGTACATACTCTTATAATAATACGATAATACTCTTTTAAATGGTATTATCGTACCTTGAATCCTTATTTTAAATATTTTTGATATTAATAATAATATTGATTATTATAATAATATTTCTCACCTGTAGGAGGAACAAGAACGTCAAAACCAAGCCGAGCCTTCCCAAGGTAAGACACAAACACGACACAGCATGACAGCATCGTGAGAAGCGCATATCAGACATCCGTTGGTGCATCACGTGTCAGCTTGCAGACACAGCTTCATGTCTTTTTTTTTTTTTTTTTGTGAACGCAGCACTTGTTGGACGTAAAGTCTCTGCGTTACCTGAGCAGCGTGACGCTTCACGACCGCATCACCAAGTCTCTGCTCCACCTGCACAAGAAGAAGAAGCCGCCCAGCATCAGCGCCCAGTTCCAGGTCAGTGCTTCCGTCGCCCCCTAATGGAGGATCTGTGAATTACAAAAACATTAGTGACTCAGCAGCAGCTGCACTCTGAAGTGATTACAGGTGTAAACGAATATATATGCTTAAACATTTCAAAGTAAAAGATGTTATCAACGCTACGCCACTTATACAAATAATACATATTTAATTAAGACATACATCAAGATATGAGATGTTTACACACATTATTATCAACTGTACTGAAATGGCTAAGAAATGTATCTTGAATCATAAATGCAGTCAAACTGTTATAGAACTAGAGCTGTATTGTTTTATAATACAAAAGGGGAATTTGTTTCAGTGATGGAAGACGTACTGTGATATTTTACTGATGTGAAAGTAGCAATGACACAGTGTGAAAATACTAAAAGTAAATTAAACATTTCAGAATAGAATATATATATATATATATATATTATATGATTTTATCATAAATGTTGATCTATTATGTCTAAATCACTTTAATGTTGCAGCTGGTAAAAGTGTCGCTAATCTCACTACTTTATATTCTGCTTAGTAGTTTCATATATATATATATATATATCATATTTTATTTATTGATCATATTTTTTACTAATAATCTTAACCTGTAACGTAACAACTAAATCTATCAAGTACCTGTTGGTGAATTATAAAGTCCAATATTTCCCTCTGAAATGTAGTAAAAGTACAACGTAGCAGAAAATGGAAACTCTCAAGTAAAGTAGAAATACCTGAAATAAATAATGTAAATGTACTGAGTTACTTTCCACCGCTGCATTTAAAGAGGCTGTGATGTCCCTGATGTGTGTGTGTGTGTGTGTGTTTGTGTGTGCAGGCGTCCCTCAATAAGCTGATGGAGACTCTCGATCAGTCTGAGCCGTACTTTGTCAAATGTATTCGCTCCAACGCAGACAAGGTAATGTCTTCTTGAGAGGAGTCATTGCTTAAACCTTTTCTCTGAGTGAATGACTGCTGATTTGCGTTTGTTTACTTTCTGTTTCTCTCCGTGTCCATCAGCTGCCGCTGCGTTTCAACGACAGCCTGGTGCTCAGACAGCTCAGATACACCGGTATGCTGGAAACCGTCCGGATCCGACAATCCGGCTACAGCATCAAGTACACCTTCCAGGTAATCCTCTCCCGCTGCCGTCTAACAGCAGATCTATTAGTCGATGCCATGTTAGTGTCACATGTTTAATCCCATGTTTTAATGGTCATTATACTGTCTCTTATCTTTTCTCCTTTTTGTAGCTGTATGTTTTAAGTGTAATCCTTCTGTACTTTTCTTCGTGTCAGTGTGTGTAGCAGTACACTGCGAGCCATTAAAAACACTGAGTCAAATTCTAACAAAGTCAATAAACCTGATTCTGATTCTAATCCTACTTTTTATTGCTGCAGAAATATGGCTGAATATAGAGCTTCACAGTTATTACTCTATCAGAGAAACTGTCATTTTTTATTTGAAATTGAAGAGCTGATTTTCTTAATAAATGAGATGTTTATTAATATTCTCTATTTCTCGGAGGGGAACTAAGAATTACCTGATATTGTCAAGCTCCTTGTATCTAATAACCCGCTTTACACCACGCTGCAGGACTTTGTGCGTCACTTTCATGTGCTGCTGCCTCAAGGCACGAGCCCCACCAAGTCAGGCATCAGGGAGTTCTTCAGACGGATCCACCTGCCGCCTGCCGGGTATCAAGTGGGCAACACGATGGTACGGTTTCTGGAAAACCAGTTCATCTTCGTTTGTACCATTTTACTCTGTTGTTGGACTGCAGCGCCACGTTTGTTTAAAAATGTTCCCGTGTGCTGCAGGTGTTCCTGCGGGAGGCGGAGCGCCAGCGTCTACAGACCCTCCTCCACCAGGAGGTCCTGCGGCGGATCGTCACGCTGCAGCGCCGCTTCAGGGCCGTCCTGGAGAGGAAGCACTTTGTTGACATGAGGCGAGCCGCCTTTGTCATCCAGGTGAGACGTTGTGGTGGAGAGGAGAGGCTCAACAAGTCCGCATCCCCGTTCCTGCTGTCTCGTTCATGCAGTTAAAAATAGTATTACAAATTCTGATTCGCTATAAAATGACCGCTGTAAGTGCAGCATGAATAGATTCAACTATCCAGTACAGGCAAGGTTCTTCCATTTGAGGAAAAGTCCAGTTCAGTATGTATTTGTTCTCTTGGGTGATTTCCATTCTAAAATGAGCTTTCTACCATTTGAAACATGTTAGAACATACTGGAACATGACATCTTAGTAAAACACATGTTAAACGCTAACTTATAATCAAAATCCACCAGCTGTGGTTTAACTTCTCACCGTGCTGCAATAAAGTTATGTTTTTAGTGGTTGAAAAGTACGCATTTACTATTGTTTGGCTTCGTATTTTTCTGAATATGAGCCATATATACCCCTGTTACAGACGCACTGTTATCTCTCTGAGGAGAGAAAGAGAGAGAGAGACCGAGGGAGGGAGAGAATGAAAGAAAGCAAACAGTGAAAGGATTGACGGAGGAAGAAAACACTGCATTCAGGCCTTCACATCTGTATGTTTTTTCTGGAAGAGTCCTCAGAGGGGAACTGTCCAAAGAAAGTCAGTGGGAAAGAAAACTAACCCAGTCGCAGGAGCCAATGAGAGACAGATAACATTTAGTAAAACATATATACTCTAAACTGCTGTTTGAGTCTTAATAATTGTTGTTTCAAGACTGAAATTTCAAATACACTGTGCTGAAGATGGGAAAGTTTGTCCGAAATTGAGACATTTATTCAGTAGCTTGCTGATAAAGTTTCTGTTTGCACGCGGTAAGAATACAATCTGACATTTAATGCATTTCTTAATAACAAGAAAATGAAGTTATTCCTGTGTCTGATCAGGTGTTTCATCACATACTGCAGCATACCATGAAAAACTAAAATATTAAATTCCACAAACTTCCTTTACTTATTTGGGTCTTACCCGAAGTAGCTTTCAAGGCAGCACAGCAGGAAGGGTCAGAAGGGAGGATTAAAACCTTTTTACTTATAAAAAATATATATATATATATTTATTTACTGCCCAGAATCTTCAAGGAGATCAAACCTAAAACAGGAACTCAACTAAGAGGCATGTTTTTGGAAACATCTTTCATTGAAGAAAAGCAAGATTGATTGTAAATCCACAAATTACTCCATATTCAGATGTGAAAACTAGATATTTGTCTGCTGTACCTGCAGCCTGTATTTCCATCTACTTTTAATAACAATAACATTCTCTCTCTTCCTGCAGCGATGGTGGCGGTGCTGCCTCCTCAGACAGTCCTCCGTGGACTCGGCCGACGAGGAGGAGGCGGCGGTGTGTCTGCAGGCGGCCTGGAGGAGCTACAGGGAGCGCAGGAGGTTCCTGCAGCGGCGGGACTCTGCCGTCGTCATCCAGAGGAGCTGGAGGAGTCGCTGCCGACGCAGGTGTGCGGCGGCCGTGGCGGTTCAGGCGGCGTGGAGAGGGTTCAGGGAGAGGAGCCGCTACTGTCGGACGTACAGGACTGTGACGCAGCTGCAGGCGATGGCCAGGGGACACCTGGCTCGACTCAGGTGAGTGGAAGTTATCTGACAGCAGCTACAGTTGATACATTCATATCAGGTGGGTCGCTGGAGATTTCATTAGGGAATTTCTTCCGTAATCTTTTATTTAACATTGATATCTGCAGGACATCGCTGAGCCACATGAGGGAGCCTGACTTGTTCTGATAGTTGTAGCCGATTTATAACATTGAAAGGCTGGAGTGCATTCAGTTTGTTAAACAATAATACAAAATTCTAGTTGTAGTTTTGAATGTAGAAATAATGTTTTTTTTTAAACTTAAAGGGACTCTGGTGCATAATCGGCAGCTCATGTTCTACTCTCTGAGCGTTACTCGTTGTTTTGTCTCGTAAAAGAAAATGCGGTAATCAGCATCTTGTTGCTGCAGGAAACATTTAGTTTAAAGAGAGGGGATTTTAAAAGCAGCTATAATCAATGTTTTTATATTAACAATAGATCGCATGTCTACTTGTGTGTGGAAGGAGTCGCTCGTAGTGATGAACCCACAGAGACTTCATCACCTGACTCTGCAGTTCATCTCAGTTCTGTTGAGCTCAGCGGTTTTTGTTTTCCCTCCAACTTTACAGTTTTGGTAGAAACAAATACATCAGTGTTGTGTTCACAGTTGTTTCCCCCAAGTGGCCAAAAAAATCAGTTATTGCAGGTATATGTTGAAGTCTGTAGAAATCAAAAATGGCGTGTATATGTTTTCAGCAAAATTATGGTTGGTGTGTTTATAATATTCTGTTCAGTCGTTAATTACCCTTTCTTATTATTATATATATGTCTTTTAGGTTCAGGGAGGTGAAGGAGCAGCGTGAAAGACAACAGAGTCCACCAGCAGAGACGGATGCAGGAACCACGGAGGACCTCGCCTCCTCAGGACAGGAAGCTTATGTCCAGGATGTCTCAGTCGAACTGACCGAAGACTCTAAGTCTGCTCCGTTAGATCCGGGAGAGACAGAAAAAGAAGAGGACTCGGAGCGAAGCAGGAGCACAGACGAGCCGAGCCACAAGAACCGGTCCAAACGAGAGAGCAGGCGGATGAGAGAGCTGGAGCAGGCCCAGTTCAGCCTGGAGCTCCTCAAGGTCCGAACCACCAGCTTCCAAGAAGACTCGGCCACAGACGACGGCACCTGTCAGCCGGTAGACCCTCACAGACATTCACCTCGGGGATCTCCGGCGAGCCACGGTAGTTGTGAACTACTCGGTGTGGAAGACATGGACACCGAAGGCTCTGGAGGTTTCGGTTCCAAGCCGACTGCCCCTCAAGAACAACCCCAAATGCTGGACGTCCAACTGAGAGAATCGAACTTCAGTGAGAAGCCTGCAATGGAGCCGCCGAACAAGGCGGAGGGTCCGAGGGCAACGTTTTATATCGCCTCGGACCAAAGTCCAGTTCATGAACCAGCGTTGAAGTCCCACAGAGAGAGACAAGAGTCCACGTCTCGTAGGCCAGTAGTGGTGTTGATCAGCATGCAGAAGGAGAGCCCTGTGGAGGAGGGGGAGCTGCTGACGGCCCAAACCCTAGAAGGAGCTCCTGAAGCGGGAGCAGCGTCACCCGGTTCCCAGATGACCCACGTTGCGGGCTCGGAGGTAGCATCAGAGGTGGAACAGCCTCACGGGATTGCCATCAAGCCGGAGAGTGATGCATCCGGGGTGGATCCGTCCTTAACCGCCCACGTATCAAGTCCAGAATCGGGGCTTTGCTCCTCAGAGGTGGACATCCAGATCGTCCTGGAGCCGAAGTCCGACGTTCCCGCTGTCCGCCCCAGTCAGCAGGAGAGGAAGGCGGTCCGGCCCCAAAAGGAGGCTCCCAGTCCGGTGCTGGACACAAAACCACCGAAGGCTCAGAAGAAGAGCTCGGGCCAGACTGTGATTGTGAACATGGTGGAGAAACCCCCCAACACTGTGGTCTCCCCACCCAGACGCAAGCTGCCCTTCTCCAAGTAAGTGGACCCGTTAAATGACTGAAGGTCAGGGTTCATTGTTTGCAAAGAGTCAAATCTGCTTTTAGAACATCTCAAAATACACCAAACCCATACCATTACAGCAGATAACTTTTATAAGTAAATATTGGCTCAGACAATCCAGGAAAAGAGCATTATATGTATGTGAATGTGATATTTTGTAAAGATTATAAGCCCTTAACCTGATTATAGCAGCTTTGCTTTAGGCTGGTGACCATTCATTTTCAAAAAGTGTAATGTTTTAACATATTTTAACATGTTTTTATTCGTGCAAACTTCCCCTCCTACATTTCTGTAAAAAAGTAGAGTTTAAAAAAAAGAAAAGTAGATTTTGTCTTTTTCTAAAACGTTGAATGTCTGTTTTTTGTGTTGCAGGTCAGATAAGGATTTGGTGAACCAGGAAAGATCTCTCGCCATGTTCAGAGATGACTCTAAACCTGTCGGATCCAGAAACAGAGAGGTAGGACAAACCCCCCCCCCCCACACACACACACACACACACACACACACACACACACACACACACAACCTGCTCCCTCACACATCACATGCGCATCGTTTGATTCGTCTACAGTGGTCTGTTGATGTGCGCAAACTAATCTTGATGTGATTTTATGTTGAGAGTAAATTTCTCATTATAAAACAAAAGAAAATGTATATTAACAACTCTTGATATTTACTGTATATAAATATTGAAACGTCAGCATCAGATTCACTTTAATTGGCCATGTATGCTCAAGGACTTTGACTGAAAAATGACCTGGTGTGTGTTATCATACCTGGCCAATAAAGCTGATACTAATCCTGAACGTGTTTCACTGTAGTTATCATGTATTCACATCTGTATACACAGATTTATTTGTAGGGAATCTGTAGCTACTTTTTGTAATTTCTGATAAGAATTTACAATAAAGATGTGTTAGCGGTCTTGTACACACCTGATGTTCCTGTGGTTACCTGGAAGCAGGTGGGCCGCCCCGGCCCCAAAAAGAAAGCGCGAATGTCCCGGACGCGCTCCGACTTCCTCACCCGCTGTAACTCCGAGGGGGCGACCCAGTCGGACGACGACGACGAATACTACATCCCCGCCCACTCCCACACGCTGCCCCCCTCCCCGTCTCCCCCAAACGCCCACCCCGAGGCCGACTGTGACAGCGACTCCGAGATGGTAAAGCACCGGACCTCCGGATGTCCCTTGACCTCCAAGCGATCGGCTGTCTCCTGTCCACTCGGGGCGCCCTCCCTCCTCCTCCGCCGCCACCTTCCTCTCAGGTGGAGCTGGCCGAGCGGCAAGGGGAGGAGCCTCTAACACTGCTAACCTTCACTTCCGTCGTTCTGTTCACTGCTGTTTGACTCCCGAGCTGCAGTCCGTCGTTTCTCCACCTCACTCAAACAGCCCGTCACCGTGGCCTGTCTGTAGTCAGTGGCCATTCTGTAGTCAGTGGCCATTCTGTAGTCAGTGGCCATTCTGTAGTCAGTGGTCTGTCTGTAGTCAGTGGTCTGTCTGTAGTCAGTGGCCTGTCTGTAGTCAGTGACATGTCTGTAGTCAGTGACATGTCTGTAGTCAGTGACATGTCTGTAGTCAGTGGTCTGTCTGTAGTCAGTGACATGTCTGTAGTCAGTGGCCTGTCTGTAGTCAGTGACATGTCTGTAGTCAGTGGCCTGTCTGTAGTCAGTGACCTGTCGGCAGTCAGTGACATGTCTGTAGTCAGACTTTACCATCTGTAGACAACACACAGAAGATCTTCCTCCACTCATACGAAAGCACGACGTTGCGCCTCGTGTTGCTCTGCACGCCGTCTGCTGCATGCTGGAGTCGTTCAAACCTCGAGCAGAGTGACTTCTCACTAACCACGTCGTTTTCTACGCATGAGCTCCGTTTCCCTCTCAGTATCTCAACATCAGCGTTATCCTCTGTGATGCTGCTGATTTCACTCACTCAGCAGATTCATGATACCAGTGCATTTAGTAGAATCACCAGAACCAGAAGAAGAAGTAATTTACCTCAATATGTTCAAAGTATATTGACATATTACTACATAACATGATGTTTCTGTCCATAAGGCACAAATATAGAGGAACCAACCTGTCTCCAAAAAGCAACCTGGACCAGTCTTCATAACTTAGCTGAAATATATGTGTCTGTTTTCTCACCCAGTTGTCGTTCTCTGCTCTCCAGCCATCTCACAAAGACCAGAAGAAGATCCACAAGACCATGTCGTCCGGGGACCTGGGCAAGGTGGAGGTCCTCAGGAAGACCTCCAGTCAGGATGGAAGGTGAGAGCACCAAGAGACTCTCTAATCACATAAATATCCTCCTCATAGCGTCACATTTCACATTTGTGGCGGCTGTGGCTCAGAGATAGAGCGCGTCGTCCTCTAATTCAGAAGGTCGGCTTTCGGATCCCCCGGCTCCTCCGAAGTATCTCTGAGCAAGATACTGAACCGCAAATTGCCCCCCCGAAGGCTGTGCCATCGGTGTGTGCATGTGAACGTTAGCATCAGCCTTTTTTCGGTTCTGTAGCAAAAGAAAACACATTCAAGAGGTTAATATTTGTTTGTCTGGGGAAACAGTATTTTACTTGTGTCGTGTGATTCAGCAGGATGAGAGGGAGGATAAGATTCTGGAGTAAGACGAAGCACGGAGAGAAAAAGCTGTCGAGAGAGAAGCAGGCCAGCGGGAGCGAAGCCGCAGAGACACATGGTAAAAAAATCAAAAATAAATCCAATCTGCAGTCATTACAGTATACTATAAAATATTATTTAAAAATGTAAAATAAGTTTTATGAAGATTTCCTGGTAACCTAAGCATCTTGATAAAGCAGTTATTTGTTAGTAATCCACCTTCTCTCTACCTGCCTCCACCTCCTTTCGTCTCCATCCTCCCTGAAGGCCCTTCTTCTCCTCCTCGCAGTCCAGATTTGGAGGCAGCTCCGTCCCGGGGGGTCCGGGACAGTAAGGAGAACAAGGAGCCGTCTCCTAAGATGAAGAGGCGTCGCAGTGTGAAGATCAGCAGCATCGCTCTGGAACCGGGCCAGTGGCAAAACGACGCCCTGCACATCCTCAGCTCGGCCCACGACTACCGCACCATGAACGACTTCCTCATGAAGAAGGTGAGCGGATACTTCGGGTTTAATGCGTCTACGTTTTTAAAAAACATCTGTCTGTGAAGTTTCCAGCGCCACCCCACTGGGGTCAATGTGATTTTGTTTGTTGATTTTGCAGCGTTGATAAAGTCATCTTGTAAAATTGAACAGCAACATCTTACTTCAGAGACAACGTCGCTGTTAACGTGGATAACACACAGACCGTCGGTTAGCACAGGGCCCACGTTATCCCAGTAAATGGTTGCTGACTCTTTTTTCAGCTTGTTTTATTCACGTTTCATGAGTTGAGCTGTTAACTTATAAGCATCTGTCCCTCCAGATCTCCGACCTGGAGTCTGAGGACGGTAAGAAGGACACCATGGTGGACGTCGTCTTCAAGAAAGCGCTGAGGGAGTTCAGGATCAACATCTTCAACTCTTACTCCACCGCCCTGGCGGTGAGTCCTCGCTGCTCTTTGTGTATCTGAAGCACCTACAACCCCACAAACTGTAAAATAAGACAACTCAGTCTGTTTTTTGTGGGCTCCTTAGATCAGAAAACGTGTTTCAACAAGCCATTTTTTGGGAGGTGGGCTTAAAAGGACAGAGGGTGAATACGGGTTTATTCAGACAGACAGTGTGCGATGAAATAAAGTGTTTTTTGAGCATTGTAGAAAGTCAAAACACCGGAAAAAGAAGCATGATGTGATTGGTTGGGATGTACTGAAGATGAGGCAACGCGCCCATCCTTGCATCTAAGTGGATTAAAATGAACTGTAAAAAACAAAAATATTCTATAGAACCCTGAGTAGTAAATGTTTACTTGAAACACAAAGTCACTGATGATTCTGAACATTTCCTTCTCCCACGCCACCAGATGGATGACGGGAAGAGCATCCGTTACAAGGATCTCTACGCGCTGTTCGAGCACATCCTGGAGAAGACCATGCGCCTGGAGCAGAGGGACTGGTGCGAGTCGCCGGTGAAGGTGTGGGTCAACACCTTCAAGGTCTTCCTGGACGAGTTCATGACGGAGTACAAGCCCATGGAGGGAACGATCGGCAGGGTAAGAGAGTTAAAGTTGTTTTACTTACTTAACTACCCGTTGCATTAAAAAAATAATGCCTATAGTTATCAATTCTTTGTTCAGCACTCGCAAGAAAATGTAAAAAGGCTGTTCAGTGTGAAATGCTGTGATTCGTTCAACACATTCGTCTCTTTCCAGGCTCCTAAACGAGAACGCAAGAAGTCGAGGAAGAAGGAAACTGACATTGTGAGTTTTTAATGGTGCACTGACGTCTAAGTGTTTGGATTAAAATACAATTGATTGATTGAGCTGAGCTGACCGGTGTCTCTGCTGCCCACCTGCAGGTGGAAGAACACAACGGCCACATCTTCAAGTCCACACAGTACAGTATCCCCACCTACTGCGAGTACTGCTCCTCCCTCATCTGGATGATGGACCGAGCCTGCGTCTGCAAACGTGAGGACTGGACACGGAAACACACACACACACACTTAAATATATAAATAGACACTTAAATCTTTGTCATTGTCAAATTGCAAAAAGACAATTGAGGTGCTCGTGGAACTGTTGGATAATGTATCCGCGACCTGCATAGGGTGTTCTGACGCCTCTGTTCCTCAATATAATGGAAGAATAATTGTACATTTATGTGTAAACATGTAAAAAAGTCCTGTACACAAGGTTAGAACCTGCGCTATTTTGACCACGTCTGCTAAAAGTCACCTCAAAAGTAGATCAAATTCAGTTTACCCTGTCTACACTAAAAACATACAGGTAGTACCTGAAAGTCTTCCCCCTGGCAGGAGTTTTCAGTGACCTAAAACGCTGTGTGGTTTGTGGACGAAATGCCAAACCGATAGTAAAAGCTACATTTTTAAAATACCTCTGTACGTGTGGATTAGTCCTTAACCGGCCTAGAGCTGCGAACAGGTTTTGCAACTGTCATCCTGCATCATCCGCCGGAGCTAAAACAAAATAAACAATGTTTTTTTCCGTTGAGAGACAGCAGGTCTTACTGCACTTCACTGCACCCTGCATGTTTATTGAACTTCTCTCTTCTGTGGTGACACTAAAAGCTGACGAATAAATAATGGATCATGCATCCTTGATATCAACCTACTAGACCTTAGACTTCATAAATATTGACAAAGAAGAAAGAACAGAACAGAAAAGCGCAGTACAGTACTTTAGATTAGTAGACAGTGATAGTGAAAGTCATGGAATATCTGTTTCTCCTTAGTGTAACACGTTGTAGGAGTTACAAACTCGAATGCATTAGATGAGTGTGAAGCTTCAACATTAACAAACCTGGAAGGAGATTTATGTCACGGAGTACACACCAAATTAACGGTTAATAAGTATTTGCTTTATTTTTACTTTTTACAAAACATGTATTTGCCTTTTGTTTTGCATCATATGTATTCACCATAAAGGCAGGCTGTGAATATCTGCAAGTCTGCCCAATGCCACGCACACACACACACACACACACACACACACACATAGAGATAAATACACTAGCAGCAGTTCTTAATGTTCTCCTAACTCACTTACTCTCAGGGTCTGACGCCATGTGTGTGGTTTTTATTTCCACCCACACAGCACATTACACCCCCTCCTACTCTTTTCACCCACACACACACACACACACACACACACGACACACACACACACACACACACACACACACACACTTTCCCTGCCTCCCTGAGTGTTGGAAAAAATCGATTAAACGTCATAAATTCATCTTCTATCTAGTTTCAAGCTCCATCTGCACTTTCAGTGAGCAGCAGACATCACATCTAAACTCTCTGACGCCTCTGCGTTTACCGTCTTGAGACTTAGAGGTTGAGACTGACTGACTGACTGACTGACTGCAGCTGTTGTTGCAGTTGCGCGGAGGTTTTAGAAGTCTGATTGTGTCGGTCTGTTTTCTGCAGTGTGTCGCTACGCCTGCCACAGGAAGTGCTGCTCCAAGATGACCACCAAGTGCAGTAAAAAGGTAGGAGGACACTTTATTTATTTATCTGAAAGTGTCTGATTTCAGGATGCTGAAATATCACAGCGGTGCTAAAATGCACAAAGATAACACTGGATACGGATATCATAGCACATCAGTTTAATCACTAATGGCAACAATTATTCATTGATTTACTGTGTCATCCAACAAAGTAATAGAATATAGTATGCCGGCCACGTTTTTGGCAACATTTTCCGAATGCTTCTGTTGTGAGTATTTGTACTGTACGTAAAAACTCTCTGTGAGCTCGCTGAGCGGGAATCGTGGTGAAAAAGGACCATAATTGCTGCTTTTTTTTTAACAAAAGCTTTGTCAACTAATGAAAGACTTTCTTCTTTTGCTTGGTTTGATATTCAGCCTTTATGCCTTTGAGGTAAAAGCATTCATTTGAACCGTTTACTCTGAAGAGTTTCAGTTGCAAACTCTGCCGTGGACTTTTTCTGAAAGCGACACTATGTCTCTTTTTAAAATACGAAGTAAAACAATCTTCCTTTAATTAAAATGAAGTTCAATTTATGACGAATAAAACAAACTCTTGCTCCGGTACTGGCTGACTTGATCTGGTGTGACCACCAGCTTATGGTGGCTAATGTTGGCATATTTAAGCATATTGTCGGCCTGAGTCACACACAGCAGGCTCACTTTCATGTGACGTGTTTCTGTGTCTGTGTCTGCGTTTGTACTTTTGTACACAAGTACGATCCGGAGCTGTCGTCGCGGCAGTACGGTGTGGAGTTGTCCCGTCTGACCAGCGAGGAGCGAACGGTTCCTCAGCTGGTGGAGAAGCTCATCAACTACATCGAGATGCACGGCCTCTACACGGAGGGCATCTACAGGAAGTCGGGCTCCACCAATAAGATCAAAGAGCTCCGTTTGGGGCTGGACACAGGTGAGACTGACACGAAAATACATGGAAAAATAGGAATATTTCATATCTGTGTTTTCATGTAGTGAAATGTGTGCTTCTGTTGTGAAAACTATGTTAGCTCAAGTGATAATATGATGAAAGTTTAATGTAAGAGCTTCTTCTACGACTCACCTACTGCTACTACGTCTAAGACTACTACTTCTACAACTACTACGATTCAACTACCCCTTCTGCTACTTCTCCTTCTACTACTACTACTACTGTTACTACTACTACTAGGTCTTCTCCTACTACGTCTAAATAAACGTCAAAAGGAGAAAGATGAAAGTTAAATTGTCTGTTCTAGATGTGAGCATAGTGAACCTGGATGACTACAACATCCACGTCATTGCCAGCGTTCTCAAACAGTGGCTCCGTGACCTGCCCAGCCCTCTCATGACCTTTGAACTGTACGAGGAGTTCCTCAGGGCCATGGGTAAGCTCATAATCAGCCCCGCCAGTGACTCTGTGTCCTCCAGCCGGGAGTCAGTTTCTGAAGGTGGAGTGTAACTTGGTCTGAGGGTGTGTGTGTGTGTGTGTGTGTGTGTGTGTGTGTGTGTGTTTGTTTTCTCTTCAGGTCAGCCAGACAGGCGGGAGGTGATCCGAGGGGTGTACTCGGTGATTGACCAGCTCAGCAGGACACACCTCAGCACGCTAGAGCGCCTCATCTTCCATCTGGTCAGGTGAGTGATGAGATAAGAAGCAACATCAGTAGTTCAGCTTCAGGCAGGACAGTCTGCGTTTAAATAACTGAGGTTTTGAAATGAGATCTGATCATTTCTTTGCCTGTAAGAAAAGTGTCTGAGTGGCGTTTTCAGATTCTCTTTGTTTTTGTTTTTCTCACTGCTTATGAAACACACTGCATTAGCGGTCTCGATCACATGCCGTCCTGTCTGTTGTGTTTGCTGGGAAATGGTTGTCACGCTCTGTAACATCAGGATTAACCGGATTATACTGTGATGTGTTTCAGGATCGCCCTGCAGGAGGAGACTAACAGGATGTCAGCCAACGCCCTCGCCATCGTGTTCGCTCCCTGCATCCTTCGCTGCCCCGACACCATCGACCCGCTGCAGAGCGTCCAAGACATCAGCAAGACCACAGCGTACGTCCTCAACTCTCCTCTGTAGTCTCCTAAATTCACCAAATAGGGCTTGTAAACAAAATAACTTAATAATAATAATAATTTCCTTTCTATTTTATGGAAAGGTTTAAGTATATTGTTTTTACCTTTAGTCATTTCCGAATATCTAGTGCGACCCAATCCTCTGTTCTACTTGTGTTCTATTTGTGTTCTACTCTAAATGGATCTCTTCCCCTGCTGTAGGTGTGTGGAGCTGATCATCAACGAGCAGATGAGCAAGTACAAAGCTCGTCTGAAGGACATCAACAGTCTGGAGTTCGCAGAGAGCAAAGCCAAGAGCAGGCTGACCCACATCAGGAAGTCCATGGTAAGATCAGATGATCAGCCCTCTCTAGGCTTCTACACCAAGTCACATCATTCTCAAGATGTTAGTGTGATTAATCCTTATTGCGCGGCATTGACGTGGATGTGTTTCCTCTCACTCATCATTTAAATGGTGACACACGGTGATTCAGCGGGCATGTTCTTTCACGCGGCCATGGCAGCAGTTCATACATACATCTTTCATCAACTGCTTTTGCTGGGTTTTTCTTTAACACAAGCAGAAAGCTGACCAAATAAAAACACTCAAAACACACTCAATGTGGATAAACCATGAAAATATAACAGGTTGCAAACAAAAGATAAAGTTGTTGTAACATCATGTTAAAATCTCTCCATTATTAAGGCATGCTCCTTCTAACTGACTTCACAGTCACATCAGAATTTAAAAAGGAGCTTGCAGAATTATTTTTCTTTTATTAATAAAAATAAAACATGTACAAAACAAAAAGGACAGAGTGCTAAGAGTGAAAAGATTAGAAAAAGATTAGCCCCACTTGCTAATTGTTAGCATAATGTTGCTCATATTGGTCATTTAAAGAATGGAAAATAAGACAACTGATCTGAATCTGAACTGAACTGAACTAGAATTATGAAAAAGAAAAGCAAAACCTTCCATTGTAGCTGTTCGGAAAAATAGCAGAAGCAGTGACTCACATTCATTGTGAGACATTATGCAACTTCCTATTAGTACACTGTAACAAGGAATGAAATCACTGTTCTCCATATATGGCATCAAGCTGAGTAATATCTATTTCTGGCAAACATGAATCGGAAAGTTGCTGCCAACTTATTCTCAAGCCTCTCGAACTTCTCTACCAGTCAGCTGTATCTAAACTTTGCCAATAAGCATTTGCAGATCAAAAGATGTGCCGACAAGTATTAGCAACAACATGTACTAAAACAACCAAAAGTATACATTTGTTTGTCAGAATGGGACATTATATCATACTATTACTGGCCAATTAATATTGACGCATTAACATTACTTTATTGTTTTAGCTTGTTGATATGGAGCTCATTTTAAAATAGATGGTAGTTGAATCTATAACACAGCATCGTATTTTATATTGATCACATGTTTTGTTTGTAAAATCTCAATATATAAAAAATTAACTATAGCTGTCAAATAAATATAGTGTATATATATTATTTACGTCTCAAATGTAGTGGAGTAGTAGCATAAAAGTACTAGCATAAAATGAAAATACAACATTTTTATTTCAAGGTACTTTGTTAATATGTGCCTGAAACTGAAACCGTTATATTTAACCAAGTGCCCTTAAAACCTTTGACTTTCCAATCAAATTAAGCTCAGCTTTAACCTAAATCTCTTAACATCTTTTGACTTGCAAACCACCAAACCTACGCTTACTTGATTCACCGGTCCCTGACCCTAATCTGTCCTTCCTTCCTCCACCCTTCCTTCGTCCCTTCCTCCCTTCCTTCCAGAAACCTGTACTAATTGCTGTTAGGTTTATGACCATAACCCGCACTTCCACCCCGGTATGTATGCCCCTTCTCACTCCATGTGCCCGCCCACCACCACCGCCACTAGTCCTGTCCTGTCCGTCAAGTCCATCTGATCCGTCCACTCATACTGTCTGTTACCTCCAGTCACAGTCCTCGTCACGTCTGTCTGTAGCTCTTTTAGCTGTCTCACCTTCTGTTTGAGTATTTCTCACTGATGTGTAACAATAGGTAGTACTTCAAAGAGGCTTGAGTGATAGATAACCCTTAGGATAACTTTACTTAATAATGCTGATTTTACTACCTGGGTTCAAAGTTGACATCTTCAGTATATTTACTATAAAACAGCGTGCTATTGATTTATATCTGGGTAAAGTAATGTGGCTGTCAGCAGGTATGAAATAGACATGACACTGTTCATGTTTCTGATTGGACTAGTCTGACTTCAATTTTATTTCTTGGAGACTTGATAAATAAACAAAGCACTGAGACTTGACTTGTTGATTTGTTCTAATGACTTCACATTTGGAGTTTTAATAGTTTCCGAAATTGGCTTTAATTCTTTTTGACCTCTTCTACTCCTTGCGGACGACTCGACTGTCTTTCAGAGTCTGTAGCAGGCTGAGATTTAGAGCCAGAGTGAAGGTACTGGTATCATATGAAACTAGAAAAACTTCAGGAATACATTGCATTAAATTGTTTCCAAATATACTGAGACTTCAGAACTTCAGTTGGACTCCATCATGTCCCAAGATTTAAAGTGATCTTTGTCCTGAGGGTCTAAGGACAGAGGGTGTCGAAAGCTGTGAAACCCCTTGAGGCAGATATTTGATTGGTGATATTGGGCTGCTGTATAAATAAAATGGACTTGACTAAAGTTGCTTGTAAACAACTGTTGTGTGAACAGATGGGAGTGTAACAGCAGCTAACACATGCTAATAATAATTATCTAAGCATTGTGTGAATTAAGTTGATTTGCGCTCTAAAACCAAAACAGTCAACTTTCCCCATAGCTAATGTAGTTAGCGTACTGCTAACATTGTTGAATTTACTTCACGCTTGTAATGTAACTAGCTCTTTGTTGTTCGTGTAAAGGTAGAGGAGTTTCCATCATGGCGTTGTTTCTTTGTCTGCCAAGTCTGTGCGGAAACCAAACCAAGCTAACTACCTTGCTAGCTTGCTGCTAGCAGGAGCTATGCTAGCAGTGCTATCAAGCTAACCTTACTGTTAAGGTTATTAGTCCTTGTGTCGTGAATAAAATGGGTTAAATTAGGCAAATGCTGTATCTTTGTACAGTTTTAAGTCCAGGTCCAGTGTACAGTGCTCTTGTAATGTTTACTGTAGTTGTGTCTTGTGTTTGTGGTCTGAGAGAGCAGCACTGACTGCTGTTTGCTTTCTGTCTCTGCACTACAACTTATTATCATGCAGCCTAACACAGCTAAACTTAAGGTAATGCCTACCTGTGTGTGCGTGTAGCACAAAATGTGTGTGAAGTGTGTGTGTGTGTGTGTGTGTGTGTGTGTGTGTGTGTGTGTGTGTGTGCGGTGATATTCAGCTGGCCTCATAGTTTCTTAGCCGTGATGTTGTGCTATATCCATGTCAATACATCCTCTGTAACGAATGTGGTCAACACATCCAGCCATGTCTATAGCGAGTCTGCTGTCTGTGCTCCATCGCTGTCACCGTCAACAACAACAACAAAATATTATCATTATTATTCGTCAGCCTCCACTAAGACACTCTCTTACTCTATGATTTTTTTTTTTGTGTGGACTTGCAGAGCAAAGGCCACGTTCGGCAAAGCAGCACCCACACGCCATCGCCTCCTCTCAGCCCCAAAGTGGACCCTTTGGTGGTGATGGACGGAGAGAGTGCAGAAGGAGGGGGAGGAGGAGGAGAAGGAGAAGGAGGAGGAGGAGAAGGAGAAGGAGAGGATGCAGCAGAGCCCGGGCTGAACGAGCAGCAGCAGCAGGCGATGCAGCAGGAAGAGCGAATCCTCACCGAGCAGGTCGAGAGTTTGCAGAAAGAAAAGTACGGCGTCTCTGTGGTCGAACTGTTCAGACGACATTAGAAGTGTTTTGTTTAATGTGTCACATTGAGTTTGAACACAAGCAACCAAAGCACATGGAATTAGTTAGTCATTATCGCGAATGTATCTCTCGATAATGGCCTCCCATAAAAAAGCTGAGCTGGTAGCTGTGTTACTGAATGTCATTACTCTGCAATTATTTTAGTAGGAATATCTTGAAGGCCAAGGTCAGTCTATCGTACTAAATCTAAATTGCACGCTATAGAAAACGCCCCAAACTTAAAATGTAATCACAATAATTTAGACAAGCTCGTAACCTGCTATTTGTGTGTGTGTGTGTGTGTGTGTGTGTGTGTGTGTGTGTGTGTGTGTGTGTGTGTGTGTGTGTGTGTGTGTGTGTGTGTGTGTGTGTGTGTGTGTGTGTGTGTGTGTGTGTGTGTGTGTGTGTGTGTGTGTGATGGCAGGGAGGAGCTGACGTATGAGATGTTGATCTTGGAGCCACGGACGTCCGACGATGACGCGCCGGAATCTGAAGCATCCATCGGCACGGCGGACAGCTCTGAGAACATCACGATGGAGGCGGAGGGAGCCACGTCAGACCCCACTGGTGTGTGTGTGTGTGTGTGTGAGATCATGTTGACTCAGTTCGACCTCAATGTGAAACAGTCTGGTTAGAGTGGTCAGGGGAAGCCCTACTCCAGCTGAAGCTGTTTGGTAACTACCAAAAAATTCCAGGAGAAGAACAACTTGTTTAGTTTAGCAGTTTATTTGGATCTATGACCAAGCTAGCTATCAACTGTCCATCACACACATGGATGAATATTATTGAGTATGAGCAAGACAAAAGTTGTAACTTGCGACGAACGTCCTGGACGTGTGGTTCATGGTCAGCGCATTAACCCCAAGACCACAACCATAAGACCAACTGGTTGCTCTGACTCGGGTTCAGATGTTACAGCAGCACGTTATACCGTTTTGTGTGATAATTTATGTTATAAAACAGTCGTCTTTTTATCAGCAAACTGCTCATTGTTGTGATTTTCCTGAATTTCTCAGAGATCTCTTGACTGTGGGATGTAGGTGTGGCCAACATGACAAAATACACCGTGAGGCGATATCAATTTGTCTGCTGCTGCTCCAACTATCAGCACCTTTTGAAGGTCCAGTGTGTAGGATTCAGTGGCATCAAGCGGTGTGGTTGCAGATTGAAACCAACTGAATACCAGTGTTTGGTTTGTCCGTTCTGGGCTTCTGTGAAACATGACGGACTCCATGAAGAAGACCTATGTAGATATAAATGGCTCATTCTAAGCTACGAAAACACACTTTTTTCCTAGTTTTAGGTGATTACAAACTAATGTAAACATAGTTCTGAATCTTATATTTTATTTCTGCTAATAGATCCAACGATATCCTACACACTGGACTTTTAAATCACTGGGGTCACTTTCTTCCTGTTGCTTTAATATGTCAGGGAGGCAGATGTGTAATGTCAGTGTCACTTTACTTACTCTCTCTGTCTCTCTCTCTCTGTGTCTGTCGCTCTCTCTCTCTGTCTCTCTCTCTGTCTCTCGCTCTCTCTTTCTGCAGAGCGCGGCGCTTATCACTCCAGAAAGTCTGAGGCAAAGGGCAGACGAGCTTTGCGCCGTCAGCCCGACTCCCAGGATTCTGCGGACTCCACCTCCACCGTTTCCTCCTCCTACCACCCCTCCCCCTCTCTCTCCTCCAACGCCTCCGGCTCGCCCTCCCCTCACTACCGGTTCCGCTCCTCCTCCTCCGGGCCCCTGCTCACCTCCTGCGGTCTGGGGGCCCCGTTGGCCGAGGCCGAGGGGGGCCACGGAGCAGCCGGCAAGACCCGCCACCGACTCAGGCTGAGCCGCAGCTCACCGCGCGAGCCCTCGGGAGGCCACCGGAGGGAGCCGGACTTCAGCTCGGGGCCTCAGCAGCTGGTTCTGTACGGCAGCAACGAGTTCATGGTGTGAAGTCTGAGGAGGGAGGGGAACGCCGGCCGCCGCCTGTCAGGAGGCAGTGCAGGAGGGCGCTACGAGAAGAGGAGGAGGGAGAGTGTGTGGGAGGGGGGGGGTTTAAATGAGGCTGGTCACGGGGCGTGGTTCCTGCCCAGGTGTCGCCTGCTGCCCCTCCTCGGTGCCTTCCTCTCTCCTCCCCTGGTCCAGTCGGAGCAGAGAGCTGTGGGAATAAAAGAAGACAGGACTGGAAATATGACGCAGAGGGACAGAAAGTCAAGTCAAAGAAAGCCGGAGTGAAGTTTGAAGTGTGAAGTGATGGTCGGCCACGTTTGTTGACCCCCCTTGATCTCAGTGCTGAGACGAGAAGGGAAGGACGGTTGGTGGGACACGGAGGAAAACCCACACCTGCAAAGCCAAATCTTATAGAGCCCCATCTTTATTTTTCAGCATGAGGCAGGTGGATAAAGCCACCCTGAATTAAATGTAGCCATACGGGCTTGAACTGGCGGACGTTTTGTCTGTAACTAGCGCCAAGCTAAGTCTGCTTTCCACGTTTACACGCGACATCATCACACTTTTTCCTACGTCAGTTTGAAGAGACTGTACAGAAATATGTTAATTATTATTATTATTGTTGTTATTATTATTATTATTATTATGTTACAGAGGAAAAGAATGTACATAGAAAGAAACTCCAGTGCTGCTCCTGGGTCGTTCATTGTTGATTGGTCTCTATTTCCTGTTCTCTATTTTGCAGAGTGAAGTGTCTGGAATTCCGGTTCCACTTCTGTTTCTGTGCTGGCTTTTTGCTCAGTTTACCATCATTTGTTTTTTTGTTTTCTTCTTCTCTTGTTTCATATTTCACAGTGAACGGAGCCAGATTCGGGTGTCCTCGGGCTCTTGAGAAATAATAATAATAATAATAGAAGGAAAAGCTGTCGATCTGCACGTCTTGTGTCACGTTTACTTTACCTGACGTGTCACATGCCAATCAGCCATAAGTGTGTCGTATCTGTCTTTCCCTGCAAGCGTTTTGTTTCCCCTTCTGTTTTATTCACAAACATCAGTGTTACTACATCAGAACTTGAATTTTTTTTCTACATATATATATATATATATGTATATATATATATATATACATATATTATTGTTGTATTATAGGTGTTGTTATTGATGTCAAAGATTTCATGTTTTTGTCGTCAATTTTGTTCCGTAGTTTGTTTCTGTTCAGATGAAAGCCATTTTTCCCTTTGTGTGTGTGTGTGTGTGTGTGTGTGTGTGTGTGTGTGTGTGTGTGTGTGTGTGTGTGTGTGTGTGTGTGTGTGTGTGTGTGTGTGTGTGTGTGTGTGTGTGTATGTGTGTGTGTGTTTGGATGAATGAATACTTCCTGCCACTGTATCAGCTCCCACTCTGTGCATGTGTAGTCTTCTCTACACACACATACACTAGTGTTTCCGCGCCCAAAGAATTCTTGTAAAGGTGAAAAAACAAAAGTCTGTGCAACTATCAAGTGACACTAAAACTAACTCAGACGTTGTGAAATGTTTTGAGTGTCATTGCACCTGTTGGGAAAACTCTTGCACTCACTCCGTCCATGATGTCCTCTTGAGCCATCCATCTTCTTCTTCTTCTTCTTTTTCTTCTTCTTCTTCTTCTTCTTACCACAACAGTAGCTCTTCCATCCTCTTCTCTCCCGGCTCTGGCTGTGAAAAGTAGCATTTAATCTTCCTGTAAACCAGACAAAAACAAAGTAGCAACTAACTCAGACCGTCCACGTTGTCTCTGCATATCCTTTCTCTCTTTCTGTCTCTGTCCACACAGACACTGAAACGGTGTAATATTCGGTTTCCTGGGCCGACTCAGCAGCTCAACAGCAACGATGTCTCTGTACTGTAGAGCTCTAATATCTCTCCCCGCTCGCTGCGTCTGTGATCGGACGCTCTCGAGCGATCTCACCAACGCAACCAGCGTTCATCGACTTCTCCTTGAAGCTGGAGGTCTCACTAAAGACTGGGCTGATTGCAGTTTTAGTGCAGGTGTGGAGACGGGCAGCGCGTTGTCGTCTTTACAACATTAAACTGTAGAGCTGTTCAGAAAGAGCTGAAAGGACAAAACTGATTCCTGGTCCAAATATCTATAAGATGATATTTGATGGGATGATCTGTGTACATGTCCAGGCTGACAATATGGCAAACAAAAAACAAAAACAAAAAAAAGAATTAAAAAAAAAGTGAATGTACCTGTCACTGGAAGGCATGCTCTGCTTTCTCTGGTTGTTTTTGTTCCTCTTTTATACACAGTGTATGTACTATTTATGATCATGCTTTTGGGGTGTACATTGGTTTAAAAGAATCTGTTATAAAAGGTGTTATAAAAGGATATATTATCCTGTGTACGGTTCATTATCTACTATTAATCATGGCAACATTTTAACGGGCCACACTCGGTCTGTCATGTTTGTGCTACGAAGCGAGTAAAAAAAAAGAAAAAGGAAAAAAGAAAGCGCTGTGTCTCTTTGTCTGCGCCACAATGGACACGGTTATGTATACGGTGCAATTTGTGTTATATTTCTTCTTTTTTTTTAAATGATACAAACATGTTTATGGTTGTAAGAAAAAAATGAATCTGCTTATTAAAAAAAGCAAAACTGCAGCCAAACACAAATGAGTCGAGTAATGTTTTGCAGAAGTCAAGAGGTCAAATGTGTGTTTTACTTTGAAAGGATGCAATTTTCCTTTTCAACACAACAGTGTATCTTCAAACATGTGTGTTGCTTTTAAATATCAGATGTTGTGTTTTAGTTTAAGGCATAGTGAGTAGGATTTGTCGGATGCAGTTTGTAAGTGCAACTTTCAAAGTTGTCTCGTCGTCCCCGGCCCAACAACGCTATATTTGCGGTAGCCGCCATTTTTGTAGCTTCCTGTTGGATGCGTGATTACTATTAAGGCACCAAGTCGCTACGTTTCTATGACGTTTACGCCCAGAAACGTCCCAAACACAACAAATAAGAAAATACAGGCGGAGGAAGAGAGTCTCTGCAGATACAGACCCCATAAGTGATGATTGAGAGGGATTATTGTTTGTATGACTGTCATTTTTTAAAGGCCGTAAAGGCCTTCTCTTAGAGAATGGAAAGGCCTTTAAAGGTGCCCTGCAGCAGCTTTACATTCAATGTTTCCCACCAAAACACATTGAGGCCTAACAACCATGTGCATTTTAAAAGGCTGCTTTAAAACTATTCTATTCTAATGTGCATTTTTAACGCCCACATTCTCTCGAGCTTTCAGTCTTCTTCACTGACTTCTGCATTTCTTTGCCACATGGCGCATTGAGTGCATTGAGTCAGTTGAGGCAGAGCACTGAGGTTGTGTGTTTTTCATTCGTGCATTAAAATCTTTGTCTCGTTCCTCGGCTGTTCGGCTACCGGAGCAGCCATTAGAAGTACACAAGAGTATGTGGACAGGGGGATTTAAGTTTGAATTCAATACAAAATTCAGTTTAGCCCTTTTTGCTTAATAGATGTAGAAGACATGTTTGAGATGTAACAGTAGGAAAAGGCACATATGTAAATAATAAAATGTATTGCCTCTAGTACAGGGGTCCCTAATAGGCGGTCCGCCTGAGGACCAAAAACCGATAGATAATTGAGAATTATTAAAATTTTGATGGAGCGTTTCTACTTTAACCGGCGCAGCTTTTTCAGCCTTTACGGCACTTGTTCAGCGGTGCAGGAAACACACCGACCAATGCGTTGTAAATCACATCACGTGATGCAGCTCAGACAATCAAATATGGGTATTCTGACTAATGTCCTGACTCGCGTGAGATGTACACACCGTGACACACGGGGAAGAGATGAGGAAACAGAAACAAGAGCAGGAGAATTACGTGAGTCAGAGAAGTTATTTCACATGACGTTCTCCAAAAAGAGGAAGGTGGTCAGAGAGTCTTTAACCAAGAATGGACAGACTCTTATAGGTTAATTCTTCCCACAGTGACAATTATTAAAAAGCGGAAATATGAAGCGACACTATGAGACAAAGCACAAATCTTTTGAGCAAACATTCATTTCAGATGTCAGTGGTACGATCAGAATACATTAGTTCATTGTCCAATGGTGTTAACAGAGAGAATAGAGCTGAAACAAGTGGTTTAATAATCACAGATAAAGTCCAGACACACAAATTTATCTTGTTAGAAGATGAGAAAAATATAATATCGTGGCTTTTGAGTGACATCACTTCACACCTGAATGAACTGATTTTAAAGCTGAAGGACAATTCAGTGAAATTAATTTTTTCTAAAATGAATTACTTTATTTTAAGATGCACATTTTTCCAAAGCTTTCTGTCATGTCAGTTATTCTTTAATCCAGCCCTCATTTTACTTGAAATGAGAAGAACATTTATTTATGTATTTCTATGTATTATTTATAATACATCCAGTTAAATTTGAAAACTGATAATTGTTAAAACATAATTGATGTGTACTTTCTTTATTTGATTTGAGAGTTGTTGACTACACAGACACGTTGTTACTACTGCTAGGCTTCTTGAATATATATATAGATATATATATATCTATATCTATATATAGATAGATATCTATATATCTATATATAGATATATATATATTGCACTAAATAGTGCAAGTTAGATATTATTGTAACGTTCAGGACCTTTGCCCGAGGACATTTTCTCAATCTGGACCTTTTGGAATGTTAGTTGAATAAACCTGAGGACCATCATTAATGTTACGATAACACCTTTGCTTTTTTTTACTATGGACAGTATATGGACAATAGTGTAATTGTGTAAATGTATCATTCAGCTATTTTATAACTCATATTGCATAATATGAATACATGGTGTGGCCCTCTACTGTGACTCTCTAATGATATGTATTTACTAATGTAGTATCACTTTCATTTCTCAAAAGACTGTCTGTGGTGCTTTTACATTTGTTTAAGAAAGGCAAGGCTACATGTTTGTACATGTTAAACAGTGAACGCATGTATTTGCGGAGGGAGCATCTTTAAAGCCACCAAGGCACGCACTAAACATTTATTTAGTTTCCACATTTTATTTTGTATTTTTTTTATTTAAAAATATCAGATGTGTTCACTCTTGAACCTTGGTTGGTTTATTTCTCACGTGACAGTCGTAACTTCTCATCATCCGCCGGTCAAAACTGAGAGCAACCGAACAGCAGCGAAGCTTCCACCGTCACAGAAAACAGCTTTTGTTTCGCCACCTGCGACCTTGTGACACGCGACCAGATAGAGCAGCATGAGGAAGGTGATTCATCAGAAGGAGAAGAAAAACAAAACAAGATATTTTGAGTTTCTGTTCCACTTAAATGAAAGTCGAGTTCAGTTGGTTTAGAAATGATGTGGCAGTAATTGACCTGTTGACTCCTCCCTGCTGATGAATGAAGATAACCGAGTGTATTTAGTAACCAGATGACATCTACTGTAGCTACAACTCAGCTGACACCACTGTGTACTGTCCAAGGTGAGCTCACACTTTTAATTTTTTACATTTCTCACTTTATTAGTTATGTTCAAAATAACTTTACTTTTCATTTTAGATCATTTCTAGCTTGTTAGATACTAATTTTAAATATTATTTAATGCATTGTCAGACAAATCAGACACGACTGAAGGGTTTATACTGTAGATGTTGAAATGTTTCTGTTTTTAAATTCTTGCAGATGTCTGATAACAGAACCATCGTTTTCTTTGACCTGGAGGCCACTGGATTAGGTAACATTAACTTTAATTACATTATCATTGGTAATTGATCTTTTATTTGCCTTATGTGATAACAATCAGTGTTATGACTTTAACCTTTGTAACGATAGCTGTAAAACAATTATGTTTAATTTCTTTGTATTCATTATTTTATTTATTTATCTTGAAAGTCTTTGAAATAATACTGGATTGTTTTCCAGATCTTTCAGCCATTACTTGTTGCCTTCATTACCAAGAATTAAATGTCAAAGTAATACTAATTTAAATGTTCTACATTCATTGTTTATTCAGACAAAATGACTAAAATGACTTTTAAACAGTGCATCATTTGGCCTGAGTCAAATAACAAACTGACTGTAAAGAGCTTTGTCTTAAATGTTTACTTCAGTGTGTACGAGTGTGACGACACACATACATTTGTTTAACAAATCGGTCTGAAGGCTCCACCTGTTGGCATGCATCAGCTGGGGAGTTTCAGTTTCTATTTTTAACTCACATAGGTATCGATTGACTTCATGAAGTTCTTTAGAAATTCAAGTCTGTTCAGAGAAGAAGAGATTTGTCATTGAACCAATACGATTGTAGCTCTGAGGAAGTGTCCCTTCTAAACCACAAACCACCCAGCAGCTCTTCCTGTTCCGCAGGATGACAGGCTACGAAAGCTGCAACCTAAAACATGTTTTATCATAAAGTAACTGCACACCTAAATATGGTTTTTTTATCTGTAAACTAAAAAATATGACTGTACTTTGATGAAACATATCAATGCTGATGTTAATTACCAAATTACCAAATTTATAAAAATCTACATTTCATCTTCAAGGCCAATTCTGGGATGGAGTTGACCGTTTGGGATTTAATCTAAGTCATGAAATAAAATATTTAACTCCCTCTAATCAGACTCCCCTGCTCGCCTCTCCCCACGGCGTCTATTGTTCTTACTTTTCCAGTAACCACACTGTGGTATTTACAGTCACAGCACAGCAAAAAGCCTGTTCTTTACTTTCTGTGTACCGGAAATTAAGCCATTAGCACATTACAAAACCTGGTGAATCAGTTTAAATGACTGAACATCTGGCAATAGCAAAGTTGTCATGATGTCCACGTTGTGAAAAGAGTGTGTAGATGAAGCATCAAGTTGTCTTAATTTGTCTTATTTCGATAACAACCTCCAGATTTGAAAAGTGAAGCCAATTTTTATTCAACTTTTATTTCAGACTCATGAGTCCATATAGCAAAAAAAAAAGAAAAACACAAATACAACAACAATATATAAAATACTATACAATACGAGGACACCAAGACACAAGTGTAGTCATTGCGGTTAAAAAAGTCACTTGTTAAAAAACATACAGACATTTGTTCCAATGTTTCCAGAAACAAGAAGAATACCGTGTGTCACTTTGTGTAGGGTCAGTTAAGGCTTTTATAATTACATTTTCTGAGTCATTTAATCGACATTTAAATTTGTAGATAAAATTCCTCAACACAGCATGGAAGGTGGGAACATTACGACTCACAAACATATGACTTGCACTTGTCCATCTTGGAAGCTTGAGCAAGATTCTGAAAGCATCATTAAATGCCAATGTTAGAAGTGCCTTAAAACTTGCATTCTCTCTGCTGACCATCAGGGGGCGACTCTGGTTGCAGAAACAACTCTGATTGAATGGAAGTCTGAGAAAATGACTCTACTTGTCACTTTATTTATTACCTCAGTAAACATTGGAGCAGCAGCAGACAGATTGAAATCGCCTCACGCTGTGTTTTGTCATGAGATCTCTGAAAAAATGCTGAAAACTCACATCAATGAGCAGTTTGCTGACACAAAGTATTGTATAAGCCACATCTATTGACATGTTCTTTCTCTCCTAACCCTTCTCAGACACTACAGCGTGTGACATCATCCAGCTGTCGGCGGTCAGTGGAGAGCGGGTCTTTAACGTGTACACCCTCCCGGGCCAAGAGCTCACTGATAGCGCCAAGCGGGTGACGGGCTTCACCGTCAGCGACGGCGAGCTGAGGCTCAAGGGGACTCCCGTGATCACCGTCCCTCTCGCTGACGCTCTCAATTCCTTCATCGACTTCCTTCGCTCCTTCCGCAGCCCCGTGCTGCTGGCGGCCCACAGCGCAATGCGGTTCGACGCCCCCGTGCTCCTCAGGGTGCTGCGGAAGCTCAGTTTGCTGCAGGAGTTTAAGCAGGTGGTGTCCGGGTTTTTGGACACCTTCCCGCTGAGCAAGAACTTGCACAGTCTGACCAGTTATTCTCAGGTGAATATGGTGCGCCACTTCCTGGGGAAGACCTACGACGCCCACAACGCGGTGGAGGACGCCAAGATGCTGCAGGAGCTGTTCAACCATTGGAATCCCAGCAAACGGTCCATCTCCAGAGTTATCTCCATGATCTAGTTTAAACAATATATTCCATTTAAAACGGAACCTTTCCTTTGCAGTTTTTGTTCTCATCATATACCCTCGGGTGGTTGAACAGACTGGTATTTTAAACGCTTAGAAGAAAATTACGGGTAGAATTAACTTTTTGTGATTTGGAGGCACATAAATGCATGTTACACCACAAACGTAAAGATATGTAATGTTCGTACTGTATGCTGACATATTGTTTTGTATGTATTGTAGCATGTGTCATAGCCTACTCACAAGTGTTGTATTATGTGTGTCCAGTAATATTAAATAATAGTACATCAATCCAGTAACATTAAACTTCTGTTTGATTCTTCTAGTCAACTTGGTATTTTATTGAATTATTTAGTGCAGCCAGTTTCAGTGATCAGAGAGAGGAATCAATATAAATATCTGAGTACTTATTCCACCTCTGGGTTTAAGTGTATAGATGTTTTATTCTGATTTGCATCACAGCGGCGAAGCGTCCACCGTCACAGAAAACAGCTTTTGTTTCGCCACCTGGGACCTTGTGACACGCGACCAGATAGAGCAGCATGAGTGTGGTGGAAATTAAAGTATTTCCTTGATGAGAAATCAAAAAGTATCTTTAAGCTTTCTGTCTTTTAAGTATTTATTACAAGATAAAGATATAGAAAAATTCTAAAAGCATACAAACAAACAAAACAAAATCAAATAGATCTAACGAGCTCAAACAGCTCAAATGTGCACTACAATTTACCAGAATAAACCACATTAAAACACAGAATATCAACGCAAGATTAAGCACAAAGTCATAGGTTTGCTATCAGCTGAAGCAATTTGAAAGCGTCTGTTCACCCCGAAGAACGGACAGAGACTCTGAATTCTCCACAAAGGAACTTCCCATTTTAGACGTGTTTCACTGCAGCAGGAAGCTGCCTGTCAATCAAACTCCAGTCAGTTAGTCAGTCTCCTGGTCTCTGAGGAATGTTTACATTAAGATCGAGTGACCCATCTGTTTCCTATAAGTTACCACACATATGAGAAGCTGCCCCACTTTGGTTCCCAGAGAGACAGGAAACCCCTTCTCAGTTGCCCGAGTCGAGTTCAGTTGGTTTAGAAATGATGTGGGAGTGAATGACCTGTTGACTCCTCCCTGCTGGTGAATGAAGATAACCGAGTGTATTTAGTAACCAGATGACATCTACTGTAGCTACAACTCAGCTGACACCACTGTGTACTGTCCAAGGTGAGCTCACACTTTTAATTTTTTACATTTCTCACTTTATTAGTTATGTTCAAAATAACTTTACTTTTCATTTTAGATCATTTCTAGCTTGTTAGATAATCATTTTAACTATTATTTAATGCATTGTCAGACAAATAAGTCACGACTGAAGGGTTTATACTGTAGATGTTGAAATGTTTCTGTTTTTAAATTCTTGCAGATGTCTGATAACAGAACCATCGTTTTCTTTGACCTGGAGACCACTGGATTAGGTAACATTAACTTTAATTACGTTATCATTGGTAATTGAACTTTTATTTGCCTTATGTGATAACAATCAGTGTTACAACTTGAACCTTTGTAACGATAGCTGTAAAACAATTATGTTTAATTTCTTTGTATTAATTATTTTATTTATTTATCTTGAAAGTCTTTGAAATAATACTGGATTGTTTTCCAGATCTTTCAGCCATTATTTGTTGCCTTCATTACCAAGAATTAAATGCCAAAGTAATACTAATTTAAATGTTCTACATTCATTGTTTATTCAGACAAAATGACTAAAATGACTTTTAAACAGTGCATCATTTGGCCTGGAGTTTTCAGTTTATACCTCACATAGGTATCGATCGACTTCATGAAGCTCTTAAGAAATTAAAGTCTGTTCAGAGAAGAAGAGATTTGTCATTCAACCAGTAAGATTGTAGCTTTGAGGACGTGTCCCTGCTAAACCACAAACCACCCAGCAGCTCTTCCTGTTCCGCAGGATGACAGGCTATGAAAGCTGCAACCTAAAATATGTTTTATCATAAAGTAACCGCACACCTAAATGTGTTTTTTTTATCTGTAAACCAAAACATATGACTGTACTTTGATGAAACATATCAATGCTGATGTTAATATTGACATTTCTTACCAAATTTATAAAAATCTACATTTCATGGTTGAAAGTGTCTCAACATCTACTGTTCAGCTCTAATCGTCAAGGCCAATTCTGGGATGGAGTTGACCGTTTGGGATTTAATCTAAGTCATGAAATAAAATATTTTATTTTTATTATTATTATTATATATATTGTTTTACTGTCGATAGTGTAATTCAGTTTGCATTTGTTTTGGCTTATGTTAGATATTAAATACTTTTGATTTTAACCTGAACCATTTGATCCTGGCCCTGCTTGCTGATGGAACAAAGAGAGCAAAGGGGGGGGGGGGGGGGCTGCTTCTTCTCCTCTGTGCTCTTCTTCTCCTCTGTTTGAGAAACTTCAGCCTCAACAATTTGAAGCATCAAGTTGTCTTAATTTATCTTATTTCGATAACAACTGTCGAGTAGATTGAGGCGTTTACTTAGATTCAAGCAATAGTTTTATTTATCACAGAGATATTAGCCGAGCAGTTAAACGTGCACGGTCCTAACAGTTCCTCTCCGAGTGAGAGCAACGTGAAAAGGCGCTTGGACACGGCAGCGCGGTAAGTTTTGTAGGTTCTCCTTAGAGGAGCCATTGGTCAATGTCAAGGTGCAGGCGGGATCGTGTAATGGTAAAATATGTATTAAGTATCCTAATGGTAAAATATATTCTAGTATATTGGGATGTTTTGGAAGATGGGTTTTCTACTGAGGGGAAGGTACGAGATGCAGAGATGAACTCTGCATTCCTACAGAGGTGAATCAGGTCATAAAACCCAGGTCCTGTTTTCCAGTGTTGATCTTTACATGCACACTAAAAGGAGAAACAGGGAACCATTGTTTCCTGTTTCTGCATGAACTGACCCCCAGTTGATCGCACCTGGAGATAACAGATAAGGAGCAGAAACAAATCAACCCATGTCCAAGAGGTCATACTCCCCTCTTTTTACGAGGTAACTAAAGGCGTGACTTCTTTACATAAAACATAATGTGCCTTGTATTTCTTTGACAGTGGTTTGCACAGTTCACTGAGATACGTGTCTGTGTGTCCGCTCTCCTGCTTGCAAGCATTAAATTGACTCTTACTACTTTGAGCATTCATCAGATTCTGATTATTTAATCAACTCTTATCCCGCATCTACATAGAAATATTCCACAACAATCGATTTTAGCAGAGCGACGGCCTGGTTGGAGCACTGAGCATATCCGCTCACACTGGCTCTCGTCCGGGAGCCTCCTTCGATGCGTCTTCAGTGTGTGTGTATGTTGTGAAAGCCTAGCCTAACAGGCTCCAAAGTGTGTAGTCTACGTTTTGCTATCTCAAGCTGTGGTACGTACTGTTCTCAGCTGGCAGTTTACTCCAAGATTTGATATCAGTGTATAGTTGCCCAAGCGTGTCCTTCAGAGTTACTGTTTTCCCATTCCTTTGTTCAGGCGAGTGCTAGAACGCCCCGCCTGGAGTTTTAAACCGTTCATAACCTGTAACTCACAACTCCGCTAATTAGCACATAACGCTCTGATTAAGTGTATTTACATAACACAACCTCCAGATTTGAAAAGTGAAGCCAATGTTAGAAGTGCCTTAAAACTTGCATTCTCTCTGCTGACCATCAGGGGGCGACTCCTCTGGTTGCAGAAACAACTCTGGTTGTATGCAAGTCTATGAGAAAATGACTACTTGTCACTTTATTTATTATCTCAGTAAACTTTGTAAAACCTCAACCAAACCAACGGTTGACGTCACGATGACTGCGTCCACTTCTTATATACAGTGTGTGGTTTTTAGGTTTCCTGAAGGCCACTGTAAAGTCTTTGGCGTGCTTGGAAAGGGAGGGGTGAGTGGAGAGGCGTTCAGTTGGTTGCAATCTGCGGCCTCACCACTAGATGCCACTAAATCCTACACACCGGACCTTTAAAGGTGCTGATATAGTTGGAGCAGCAGCAGACAGATTGAAATCGCCTCACGCTGTTTTGTCATGAGATCTCTGAAAAATGCTGAAAAATCACATCAATGAGCAGTTTGCTGACACAAAGTATGTATAACCTACATCTATTTACATGTTCTTTCTCTCCTAACCCTTCTCAGACACTACAGTGTGTCACATCATCCAGCTGTCGGCGGTCAGTGGAGAGCGGGTCTTTAACGTTTACACCCTCCCGGGCCGCGAGATCACTGAGGGCGCCCAGCAGTTGACGGGCTTCACCGTCTACAACGGCGAGCTGTGGCTCAAGGACACTCCCGTGAACACCGTCCCTCTTGCTCACGCTCTCACCTCCTTCATCTACTTCCTTCGCTCCTTCCGCAGCCCCGTGCTGCTGGCGGCCCACAACGCAGAGCGGTTCGACGCCCCCGTGCTCCTCAGGGTGCTGCGAAAGCTCCGTTTGCTGCAGGAGTTTAAGCAGGTGGTGTCCGGGTTTTTGGACACCTTACTACTGAGCAAGAACTTGTACCGCCTGAGCAGTTATTCACTGAAGAATCTGGTGTCCGCATTCCTGCAGAAGACCTACGACGCCCACAACGCAGTGGAGGACGCCACGATGCTGCAGGAGCTGTTCAACTATTGGCAACCCCGCACAGGGGACATCTTCCAATGTACCTTCCCGATCTAGTTAAAAAAAAAAGAAAGCTACAGAAAAGAAACAAAATCTTGCCATGGAAACGATATATTCCATTGAAAACGGAACCTTTCCTTTGCAGTTTTTGTTCTCATCATATACCATCAGGTGGTTGGACAGACTGGTATTTTAAACCTTAGAAGAAAATTACGGGTAGAATTAACTTTTTGTGATTTGGAGGCACATAAATGCATGTTACACCACAAACGTAAAGATATGTAACATTCGTACTGTATGCTGACTTATTGTTTTGTATGTATTGTAGCATGTGTCATACTCACAAGTGTTGTATTATGTGTGTCCAGTAATATTAAATAATAGTAAATAAATCCAGTAACATTAAACTTCTGTTTGATTCTTCTAGTCAACTTGGTATTTTATAGAATTATTTAGTGCAGCCAGTTTCAGTGATCAGAGAGAGGAATCAATGAATATCTGAGTACTTATTCCACCTCTGGGTTTAAGTGTTGATGTTTTATTCTGATTTGCATCACAGCGGCGAAGCTTCCACCGTCACACAAAACAGCTTTTGTTTCGCCATGCGACCTCGTGACACGCGACCAGATAGAGCAGCATGAGCAGGAAGGTGATTCATCAGAACCAGGAGAAAAAAAAAAAAACAAGATATTTTGAGTTTCTGTTCCACTTAAATGAAAGTCGAGTTCAGTTGGTTTAGAAATGATGTGGCAGTGAATGACCCGTTGACTCCTCCCTGCTGATGAATGAAGATAACCGAGTGTATTTAGTAACCAGATGACATCTACTGTAGCTACAACTCAGCTGACACCACTGTGTACTGTCCAAGGTGAGCTCACACGTTTAATTTTTTACATTTCTCACTTTATTAGTTATGTTCAAAATAACTTTACTTTTAATTTTAGATCATTTCTAGCTTGTTAGATAATCATTTTAAATATTATTTAATGCACTGTCAGACAAATCAGACACGACTGAAGGGTTTATACTGCAGATGTTGAAATGTTTCTGTTTTTAAATTCTTACAGATGTCTGATAACAGAACCATCGTTTTCTTTGACCTGGAGACCACTGGATTAGGTAACATTAACTTTAATTACGTTATCATTGGTAATTGATCTTTTATTTGCCTTATGTGATAACAATCAGTGTTACAACTTTAACCTTTGTAACGAAAACTCACATCAATGAGCAGTTTGCTGACACAACGTATGTATAACCCACATCTATTGACATGTTCTTTCTCTCCTAACCCTTCTCAGACACTACAGCGTGTCACATCATCCAGCTGTCGGCGGTCAGTGGAGAGCGGGTCTTTAACGTTTACACCCTCCCGGGCCGCGAGATCACTGAGGGCGCCCAGCAGTTGACGGGCTTCACCGTCTACAACGGCGAGCTGTGGCTCAAGGACACTCCCGTGAACACCGTCCCTCTTGCTCACGCTCTCACCTCCTTCATCTACTTCCTTCGCTCCTTCCGCAGCCCCGTGCTGCTGGCGGCCCACAACGCAGAGCGGTTCGACGCCCCCGTGCTCCTCAGGGTGCTGCGAAAGCTCCGTTTGCTGCAGGAGTTTAAGCAGGTGGTGTCCGGGTTTTTGGACACCTTACTACTGAGCAAGAACTTGTACCGCCTGAGCAGTAATTCACTGAAGAATCTGGTGTCCGCATTCCTGCAGAAGACCTACGACGCCCACAACGCAGTGGAGGACGCCACGATGCTGCAGGAGCTGTTCAACTATTGGCAACCCCGCACAGGGGACATCTTCCAATGTACCTTCCCGATCTAGTTAAAAAAAAAAGAAAGCTACAGAAAAGAAACAAAATCTTGCCATGGAAACGATATATTCCATTGAAAACGGAACCTTTCCTTTGCAGTTTTTGTTCTCATCATATACCATCAGGTGGTTGGACAGACTGGTATTTTAAACCTTAGAAGAAAATTACGGGTAGAATTAACTTTTTGTGATTTGGAGGCACATAAATGCATGTTACACCACAAACGTAAAGATATGTAACATTCGTACTGTATGCTGACTTATTGTTTTGTATGTATTGTAGCATGTGTCATACTCACAAGTGTTGTATTATGTGTGTCCAGTAATATTAAATAATAGTAAATAAATCCAGTAACATTAAACTTCTGTTTGATTCTTCTAGTCAACTTGGTATTTTATAGAATTATTTAGTGCAGCCAGTTTCAGTGATCAGAGAGAGGAATCAATGAATATCTGAGTACTTATTCCACCTCTGGGTTTAAGTGTTGATGTTTTATTCTGATTTGCATCACAGCGGCGAAGCTTCCACCGTCACACAAAACAGCTTTTGTTTCGCCATGCGACCTCGTGACACGCGACCAGATAGAGCAGCATGAGCAGGAAGGTGATTCATCAGAACCAGGAGAAAAAAAACAAAACAAGATATTTTGAGTTTCTGTTCCACTTAAATGAAAGTCGAGTTCAGTTGGTTTAGAAATGATGTGGCAGTGAATGACCCGTTGACTCCTCCCTGCTGATGAATGAAGATAACCGAGTGTATTTAGTAACCAGATGACATCTACTGTAGCTACAACTCAGCTGACACCACTGTGTACTGTCCAAGGTGAGCTCACACGTTTAATTTTTTACATTTCTCACTTTATTAGTTATGTTCAAAATAACTTTACTTTTAATTTTAGATCATTTCTAGCTTGTTAGATAATCATTTTAAATATTATTTAATGCACTGTCAGACAAATCAGACACGACTGAAGGGTTTATACTGCAGATGTTGAAATGTTTCTGTTTTTAAATTCTTACAGATGTCTGATAACAGAACCATCGTTTTCTTTGACCTGGAGACCACTGGATTAGGCAACATTAACTTTAATTACGTTATCATTGGTAATTGATCTTTTATTTGCCTTATGTGATAACAATCAGTGTTACAACTTTAACCTTTGTAACGAAAACTCACATCAATGAGCAGTTTGCTGACACAACGTATGTATAACCCACATCTATTGACATGTTCTTTCTCTCCTAACCCTTCTCAGACACTACAGTGTGTCACATCATCCAGCTGTCTGCGGTCAGTGGAGAGCGGGTCTTTAACGTGCACACCCTCCCGGGCCACGAGCTCACTGAGGGCGCCAAGCAGGTGACGGACTTCACCGTCAGCGACGGCGAGCTGTGGCGCAAGGGGACTCTCGTGAACACCGTCCCTCTTGCTGACGCTCTCACCTCCTTCATAGACTTCCTTCGCTCCTTCCGCAGCCCGGTGCTGCTGGCGGCCCATAACGCAGAGCGATTCGACGCCCCCGTGCTCCGCAGGGTGCTGCGAAATCTCAGTTTTCTGCAGGAGTTTAAGCAGGTGGTGTCCGGGTTTTTGGACACCTTACCGCTGAGCAAGAACCTCTTTTTTCTGCACAGTTATTCACTGAAGAATCTGGTGTCCGAATTCCTGCAGAAGACCTACGACGCCCACAACGCAGTGGAGGACGCCACGATGCTGCAGGAGCTGTTCAACTATTGGCAACCCCGCACAGGGGACATCTCCAAATGTACCTTCCAGATCTAGTTAAAAAAAAAAAAGCTACAGAAAAGAAACTAAATCTTGCCATTAAAACGATATATTCCATTGAAAACGGAACCTTTCCTTTGCAGTTTTTGTTCTCATCATATACATCAGGTGGTTGGACAGACTGGTATTTTAAACGCTCAGAAGAAAATTACGGGTAGAATGAACTTTTTTTGTATGACTTATTGTTTTGTATGTATTGTAGCATGTGTTATACTCACAAGTGTTGTATTATGTGTGTCCAGTAATATCTAATAAATAATAGTAAATAATAGTAAATAAATCCAGTAACATTAAACTTCTGTTTGATTCTTCTAGTCAACTTGGTATTTTATATAATTATTTAGTGCAGCCAGTTTCAGTGATCAGAGAGAGGAATCAATATTAATATCTGAGTACTTATTCCACCTCTGGGTTTAAGTGTTGATGTTTTATTCTGATTTGCATCACAAAGACTTTTATGTTTGTTTCAACATAGAACATCTCTCCTTATGCACAGGATGAGCAGTGGAGCTTAGTGATATAAATTGTTGAAAGAGTTGGAGAATCTGCGAAATTGTGAGTTCCTTCTACCCGGACTGCCAGGGTCATGTGGTGCTAAAGACACCATATGTGCTGCTCAGCAGAACTATAAAAGAAAATGACTAAAAACAAAAATGTAACGTTGAATGACCCCAGGGTTCAAACCTTGAGGCTTTCGTAAGACTGCGCCAGCCGGTGTAAAGGCTGCTTGAACACATATAGTTCCGCTTAATGTAAAGAGGACACAGATGCTGTTCCTTATTTTCATATTTAAGTTCCTTGTCTGTGGGAGAGTTCCTCTTCGGTGGTGGCCAGCCACACAATCACACACATCGGCCCATAGGTCACAGTTCCTCTTATCTGTGTGGCTAAACACACACACATATGCATCCACACACACACACACACGCAGGCTCCGAAACATATACATCGGGGTTACTGTGTTAAAATTGCTCGATTAATATTTAGGATGATTACTATTACATCCTTAGAGGCTTCACAAGATGTAGGCCCGAGTCCCTTAAGGACATGGGCACTAGTTAGGCAGGAGAGTACATATAAAACGAATACTCGATTAATATTCATATTAAAAGAGATAAAAAAGATAATCATTAAAGGATGCCTTGCTGAAAATATAACACATTTCCTTATATTAAGGGAAATTTATTTTAATTCTATAGGTGACAATCATCACATATCACAGCTTTAACAAAAAAGGGGAATTAATATCAACCAGATTAATAATCAAAAGTCATTTATGAAAATGATATTATTCAGGCGACTTTTTTATACTTTCAAGTAATCCTTGCAAAAATAAATACTATATGAAAATATTTTATATAGAAATAAGAATAATGAGAATCTATTTTCTTACAAAAGATACAACTAGAATCAGTGTCAGCCCAACTGTTAGAGATATGTAGTACTTTATATAACGAGGCTCATCTTTTCTTATTTACAGGCTCGTAGCGTTACCGTGTATGTCCTGTAGGGGGCAGCATGCTTGTATTCATGCTTGTATTCTATTTCAAAGAAGAAGAAAGGGCTTCTCTGCGCTTGCGCAAATCTGCTGCTCGGCTACAATCGTGGGAAGTATTTCTTCTTTTTTGTTGAAAAATATTACTTTAATTTGCGACAATTGCACACTGCAGTTTATAGCTACGTATGTGATTTCAACGTTAATCTTTTTAGCGCGAGGCTGAACATATTTCTCGTTCTCTCCGTCAACAAAGCTTTTATTTTGAAAGTTATTGTCTTCTTCTACGCGGGTGTTTGAAACCGCGGAGGGAAAATCTTCTTCCGGGTACACAAATGTTTACCGACGCCTGTATGCGGTTAGATACGTTACTACCAGCGTCTCTAGTGTGTCGTTTACTTTACTAAACTTCACTGTGGAACATTATTGAAACTGTGTCGGGATGAAACAATCAGATGCAGACGGAGATGAAAAGTGTCAACATCCGCTGGTTTTCTTTGACCTGGAGACAACTGGACTGGGTTAGTACCTTTATTCCCTTTATATACTAGATACAACTTTATGGTAATTGTTTAAAGTATCCATGTGTTGTTAGGAGGACACTCCTGCAGCAAGGCTCTTTTATAGTGGACATCACGTCCATGTCTGCAGCATAAACACCGTTTGTTTAATGTCACGTGTTCACTACAACATGAATGAATGAATGAAAAAACTACAAATGGCTGTCCTCATCGGTTACCTCTGCCTGCTAGTGAAAGATACACAAACCATAATGCACGATACCAGATGTTTCCCTAGGACAAAGCTTTCTACTTCAGTTTGACATTAAGATGTGTGCCCTGTTGTTCCTAAATGTGACTTAATACTGTGGTAGCAATTCACTATTATGTTCTGTTTGATCAACTATGTAGGCTTTAAAGAAAAAGTACCACATTCCCAGAGTCCCACGTGACATTTTAAAGTGCTTATTGTCTGTTTACAGTAAACTGAAGTAACTAAAAACCCAAACCAGGAGATTTCTGGTATTTTTGCTTGATACATTATGATTTATTGATAACCTAAATTGTCATTAGGCCTGGCCTGAGACGATATATAGCAATCATTACAATATATACCGTGAGGCCGTTATTTAATCATTTAACATTTTCTCAATAGATTTTCAGCTAATATACTATATCATCTTGGTGTATTCACATGTGCTGCTTTAACACCCAGTGTCCCCCCCCCCCCCCCCCCCCCCTGAAGCACATGAAGTGAAATGCTTTTACGTCTCCGTTTTATTCAGGTCAGAGTTGTGAGATCGTCCAGCTGGCTGCAGTGAGCGGAGGCCACTCTCTCAACCTCTACGTCGTCCCTCGGTGCCGAATGCAGCGTGGAGCCTCCAAAGTGACCGGCTTCAGGGTCCGCAGACGGAGACTGTACCTCCATCACCAACTTGTCCCCACCAACTCCCTGCGGGAGGTCGTGGTCTCCTTCGTAGCGTTCCTCCAGATGCTCGGGCGCCCTCTTGTCCTCGGCCACAACATCCGCCGCTTCGACTGTCCGCTGCTGGCCCGAGCTCTGGATGAACTGGACCTCAGAGCGGAGTTCGAGTCGGCGGTCTCCGGCTATGTCGACACTCTGCCGCTGGCTCGGGAGCTGCTAAAGGATCGCGGCCTCCAGAGCTTTCGACAGACAAACCTGGTCAGGGAGCTGCTGGGCGTGGACTACAAGGCCCATGATGCTCTGGAGGATGTGCGGGCGTTACAGGCGCTGTATAGTGTGCTTCAGCCCACGGCAGAGGTGATCTGCAGGCATGGGTTTACTCTGGACACCATGGAGAACAAACCTGCTGTCTCCAGTGTTCTAGCGGGACAGCGCTCCCCTGTGGGAGAACAGACAGACTGTTAAGGTCTCAGACGGCAAAGAAGAGAAGGCCACAAGGTAGAACCGATGAGCCCCACTGGGTGGCTCGATGGCACAGAACGAGAGGGCTGCTGTACTCCGTGTGCGGCGGAAGCTGTCAGAGCTTTTGAAAGGTGATGGAGGTGTACAGAGGTGAGGCATGCACATCTGGATGATGCATGCACATCTGGAAGTCACACGTTAGCACTTCGGCCCGATGCAGCCGCTTCATCAGTGTGCGATGGGTTCTTCTTCCTTGATTGGCTTTGTCAATGTGGAGTTTCCATTCTGTGCGCTTCAGTCTTCCCCCCTTTTTTTGATTCTTCCAAAAGAAGTGCACTTACATTTATTGTACATTATTGACCAGATTGGAGTCATGAGGGTCGGTTGTATTTATCGGGCCGTTCGATAAGTCTTCACTATTTATTTCTGGAACAACAGACGTCTGTTTGTGTGATTTATAAATCAAGGAAATGACGATGTCGCTGGGCAGATGTTTCTCTTCCTCTCATCAACGGGAGAAAATAGTGATGACTGTTTGAAATTGTGCCTTGTGTATATAGTTTGGTTACTGAGGAAATGTTATGCACTTTTATTCTGACCGTACTAAAGGTTTCAATAAGATCCACAGAATATTTTTTTATTAGAAGTAAATAAATGTATAGTATTTGTTCAGTGTGTCCCACATTATATACTTCATTGCTGGTTAGTGCTTCATAAATACTGAATATTTAATCAATCAAGAACAAGAAAAGGATTTCGCTCAAAGTCAACACACGTTAATGTTTAATTATTGAGTTATCAGGATTTAAACTTGGCTAATAAAACCTTGAACCCCCCAAACATCAAGCACATGGTCGTATGTAAAAAGAACCGTCTCCGGTTTATCCAGATATCTCTGTGAACCGGCTTCTTGTGTTTTGACAGTTATCGTGAAATGAAACAACAAACACGACACATGAAATATTAATGGAACACGGCTTTATTAAACCACTTTTACATCCACGTGTTCTCTGCAGTCCCAGGCTACACAGCATCACCACAATTAAAAATGCTAAACCATGCCCTCACTGGAGAAATATCCCAAGAACGTCTATCGTTAAATAAAACCGTTAAGGTAAAACATTGATTCCTGTGCAAAGTACAGTATTCAAACTAAAAGGTGACTCAAAACAAGATCAGTAACAACAGTGTGTGATAGTTAAAGTAAGTTTAAAAATGCTCTGACCTCACAAGAAGAAGGTCACAAATATTAGGTTGTTTTTGACAAAAATAACCGGAGGTTCAACAACAACCTCAGAGACTCTAATCTGAGATAATAGTTCTTTAATCAAAAATATGTGATGATTTTAACTATAAACTTCATTCTATCTCTTTAATATTCTTCCATTTTTCAACAGTTTCAGCAACAACAAACATCTGAAGGTTTAGTGCATCTATATTAGGGACAAACGCGGTCATGAAGCAGGTAAAAGCATTCGCTCGGATACATATCTACTCACTGGTACGTTGGCAGGCAGATCATTCATTCTCAAACATTTAATTCAAGATAACCTATAAAAGATTATCACAACAAGAAAATCCACTTTATGATTGCCTAAATTCAGACCGACCCGACGATGTTTACTGTGACGACAAACCAGTCACCCCATGACAACGGACAGGTAAGACCTTTATAATACAGGTTTCAGGGTTCAGCTCTCTTAGTTTGTAATGTCACGAATTGATGAATCGGTACAAACAGCAAAACATGCAAAGTCTGTAAAAAATCGGTTTCAAACACTCAGAAATACAGACGTTCGTTCCAATAATACTATAACATTTGTTGTACTACTGTACAAGACGTGTTAACGGGCTCGGGTCAAATTGTATAAGTCTGTAACGAGCAGCATTAGTGCATTTTATAGTCGTATATAAGTTGTAATCAATATGTATTCCCGATTCTCATGTAGCTCTTTGTTGTCTTAACTTTAGGATTGTTCTCTACTTGAAGTTTCCACATGCGCTGGTAACCGTTACAGCAGTACTACCTTCTGGGGTCTGTCTTACTGCTCTAAATCAAACATGCACAGGCGTCTCAGTATTACACTACATATACGAACAATGTTTACTTGTTCAAGCTAAACTAAAATGATCAAAACAGTTCGATGCACCAGTGATTTTTTAGAAAGACTAACTGCTGGCTCTTATAACGGACATGCTCAGTCCTTCACAAGGTGGTTCTGTAGTTGGACTACACCGCTATAAACATATCCCTCAGCTTGAGCCTGACAAAGGTCAATTTAAACAAAGTTCATGTGCATTTTAATATATATTGGGTCCTATTCAGTGTTGTGGACATATTTTACTTTTTATTTCTAGTATGCTTTCCTCGTTCTAGCACCTATACAGAATTGTGGATGTGTGCATCCTCTGCTGTTTCTTCTTTTTATAAGATGTAATTGCATGACTACAGGTAAAAAATACAGTAAAAACCAATTAGCAGCGGATCACTGCTGGATTTTAAAGCTAACGTTGAGGTGGGGGGGGGGGGAGCAGCGGGCACAAATGGGCATCGACTCACTGTCTGAAAGCTCCTTTAACATACTACCTACTAAAAAGTGCAGACCGTTCTGAGTCACACCAGAGGGAAACGAGAACACAGGTAGCATGAGGGTTCTCACACACACACGGACTCACAGCTACAGGAGGCAGCAGGCTCGGAACATGGTCATCCCCGACTTGGAGGCGACGTGCAGGGTGACGCTCTCGTTGGCCGAGACGAACAGGACGGTGCCCCGCCTCAGCGAGATGTCGGAGAGGGCGGCGGCAGAGGTGGCCGTGGCGTCGCCTTCGATGACCAGGAGGATGCTGGCGCTGTCGACCGGAGCAACGGTGTACTGCTTCACCGAGGCCGGGACCTGCAGGAGGGAACGGGATCAGAACATGGTGAGGAGGCTTCTCTAGCACTAATACACATACAAATCTTTTTTTTTCTCCTGTGGTTTCCTACCTGTATCCTCATGACAGTGAAGTCCGGCACTGGGGGGTCGTACAGAGACACGCAGGGGTCTGAAGCGTCCTGGACACACGGGAAGATTTTGGAGCTGGCGGGCGCCGGGCTGTAGTTCAGCATCTCACACAGCGTGTTGACGTCGATGTATTTCGGTGTCAGACCGGCCCGCACCGTGTTGTCGGAGCAGGCCATGCACTCGATACAGTCTGGATGGATGAATAGACAGAAAAAGGGAAAGCAAGTTTTATAAATAAGCAAAGTGGGCAGTCAGCTCTCCTTCAAATGGAAAAATCAATTCTCAAATTCTCTTACAATGTTAGATACAGCTTAGATCAGCCTGAGACGTTCATTACAGGAGCTATTTCTCCTCCTCCACTCGCCTCGTTTACTTTTACGGTTACTGATTCCAAGCATGCATTATGACAATGTCAACGTCAACACTCCACTGTGGGATGAATATATGGGTGGAGAGGAACAGCAGCCAGATAAAGGTGAACTCTACCACTTCATTACCATAAACACACACTGCAGTTTGTTTTGACTCAATCCGACATACACCGTCCTGCTGCCAGACATTCTCACTAGAGCAGCAGATGTGTATTAATCCGCTACTGAAAATAGTCCCTAATGAATGCACTATTTACTCCTCTTTGAGTAATGTTTGATAAAAAAACTGCAGTGTCCAGCTGTTAAAGGAAATTAGTGAGTCTTTTTTTTATTTAACAATGATACTTTATATCTATACATTCTGCTGTACTCATTCAGCCTGGAGAAGATGTACAGCACTGAATCTCACAAAGCGTCGTCTGACCTCCGTAAAGGTAAGCGTGCGGCTCGTTGGCTCCCAGGAACATGGCCTGTCCTGGATCCAGGACTATGTAGTTCAGGAAGTAGATGGAGAAGCAGCCGATGTCTCCGGGATACTGGGAGTGGAGACGGAGCAGCAGGTCACCGTTGCTGCTCGATGTGTCCTTCCCTGCTGCACCTGCGCGGGTCATAAACACCCACGAGTGTGATTATGTCAGAGCAACAAGTTTCAAAAGAGCTAAACAACTGATTTGTGCTTCTTTAAAAATCAGTTTTAAAGCCCCAAAATTGTAGGATTAGACAATGTCTAAAGATGGGCGCCTCCTGGTGGTAGAAAAAGAAACTAAATTGTTACACCTCTACCTCTGAACCCTGCTTAGGCTTAATGACAAACAAACTAAACTAACTGACAAAACTAACTGACTCATCATCATCAGCTGCATCGCTCTGGCTCCTCACCCTCTTCAGTGACTCTCTTGACCAGCATGTTGAGCTGATCTACGAACACCTTCTTCTCGCAGTTCATCATCCTGGAGAAGCACTTCTTCAGCACCTGGCTCGTGTGAACCGCATCTCCCACGCTGCCCTGCAGCTCCTCCGCTGCCGCATTGCCCACCAGAGCACGGAACTCTGGGACAGCTGATGGATGCACACACACACATATATGCACAAGTAGCAATTTAATTTTTGCCAAACGTTTACCCTTCAAGGTACAGTAACTTTTCCTCCCCAAAATATGAGGTTTGACACTAAAATAAATATGTTTTCCCCCTTGTTTCTCCAGTAATTGGTCAAAAATCTACTAACGACCTTGTGGGACTTTGGGACTCACATTTAAGGAATCCCAGGATCTCCTCCATTGGTCTGAAGCCACAGAGGCCCTGAAAGCGGGTGAGAGCGATGGCCATTTCCGGCTTGTGGTTGTTGTCTGGATAGTGCTCCGGGAACTGATCATGGAGACGAGCAGCTAACTCCTGACCAAACCGTAGCGACAGAGAAGGAAGAGGGTGATTACTTAAGGGGGAAGTGAGGGAGGAGAGCGAGCAGACTCATTGTTTTTCAGTTCATACACAGGTCCAGTGGTTTTATAGTTCAAACCAAATTAACTATGCAATATATATTAGCATGTCAGTCGTCCTAAAACAATTTAAACCATGTTGAATACAATACTTCTAACCATATATGTAGATTTGTGTGTAGCACTTTCTTTGTCTCAATTGTGGAGAATTACAGTATTAAGAAGCATTATTTAGTAGAATTTATAGCACCCCTAGTGGTGAATAAAATTGTCACAATGATGAGAATGTAAATTATGTTAAGAGTCACAAAATATTTACTTATGGAATGTAATATAGGTTTACAGGATGTTTACTTATAGAAGATATTATATGTTTGCAATAAGTTTACTTGTAGGAGTCTTAAACATAATCATTGGAAGTATTGAACCAAAGTACAGTCACATAGGTTAGGGGGTTCTGAGCCATGAGGCAGAGAGATCAAAGGGGAGATAGGGTCAGTGAGGAATGCAGAGGACAGGCTCTTCACGACCATATAATAGGTCGAGGACCAGAGACATCAAAGGGGACATCAAAGGGGACACAGAGGTGCTGGACAAATGACCAACAAAGGAGGAGGAGAACCGGAGACAACTGATGAGAAGCAGACTGCCATAAAATAACAGAGAGGACTTCTGGGTAACACCATGCGGCCGCAGGACAGAGGGCAGGTCAGAGGTGATGTCAGAGGTGATGTCAAAAGGAGCCAGCCATTGAGATGAGCAGCGGATCGATAGAGGTGGGGTCAGATCAATCGGAAACCAATCACTGACCCCGGATGACGGCCTTTATGTTTTGCGACAGCGTGGGACGCTTTCCGCCCATCAAAGAACATAAAAAGAATGTTTGAGAGAGAAAGTTTCAGTTCTCGGCAATATTCGTTTTTCAGCTAACTGACCAGGTCGGATCTGTGAGTGAAATTGCACGTGGACTCTGTTCTCGAGAACATTACCGTGCATGGTGTATTTCAGATTGCATTTGTAAAACATTAGGTTGCAATTGAGTGCATCATTTTGCATTGTTTACCTTCGTGGTTGCAGTTGTATCTGCTATCTTTTTATTAAATTACTATTTTTGATTTTTAATTGGATCCAGTTCGTTTTTGATTAGTCTCCGTTGCTGGAAGTCAGCAGCGGCGAAAGTTTGCAGCCTACCTCCTCTCGTGAAGTTCCAGCCTCAACACAATTGAATAACATTTGCCTTTGTCCTTGATTCCACATAGACATTCATCGAGACTGAAACATAAAGACTTTAAGCTTTAAACTGAACCAAACAGCAATTTTTTAAATGGGGATGAACCTCACTTTAAGCAACTATACGAAATAATACAAAGATACTATGAGAGTGACGACAGATTTGTAATAACAAATGACTTAATACAACAAATGAAGTTGAAGGTTGTATCAACAGCCCAGTCTTAAAAGAGTCCAACGCTTTAGAATTGCACTTCTATCACATTTTCACACTCATGTTGGACTTTTTTTTTTAAAGTAGCAAAAGCGGTGCAGCAGTCGTCTTTCTTCTCATCTCTCTTCTAAAAAACGTGTGCCTCCATTACCCACAATGCAACGCGATCATCGGTCGTCATTTACTTATTGCAGCTATAGTAGCCTCGAGCTGCTGGCCTCAGTGTCTCACCAGCGATACTTAAATACTGATGATACTTGTCCGACACCTGTGTATACTCTGAGGATGTTGACGTTTGTGTTAAACTGTAAGTGTTTTTTTTTCCTGGTTTCAACAGTATTCAGAATGACTTTGGAATCAAACATTGTGTAGGCGTTTGTGTGTGTGTGTGTGTACTCACTCTGTTGGGGTGGGCCTGTATGGACAAGGCTGTATTGACAGAGAGGACTTTGAAGAGGAAGGGCAGCTGACCCTGGAAGGTGTCTTTCACCTTAGAGCCCAGGCAGGCAGGGAAGTGGGCGATCCACTGGCCCAGCGTGGTCTGTGCGATCCGGTTGTCTTTAATCTGGGCGTCGCCTTTTGGGTGGGCACCCATCCACAGCTGGAAGAGAAGGTAGAGACGGGTAGGTTACGTCCAGCGTGGGGATTTCATGTTAGTGGGTTGAGGCAGAAGTTGAGTTACAGAGGTAGCTTTGTGACCGGAAGGTTTGGATTCTGACCCAACTGGGAAAATACAAGTGGGACAGTGAATGTGAAACATGACCAATAAAAAAGAATAAATCAAACTTTAGACACGACAGTTATGTTGCTTCCTTCCTTTACGCTCTGTTAACAAGCTTCCTCAGGGAGTCCCAGTCGTACTCCAGACACTCAGAGAGAAAGGCCTGCTATCATAAATGTACATTAAATCAATTTATCTAATGCTGTAATCCAAAGTGATTTATACTCAGTGAGAAGAGAGAAGACTCCCAACCACCTCACCGAGTGTAAATCACTCTGGATAAGAGGGTTACTCTAATGCCTTTAATGTAAATGAAGGACACTCAAGGACACACACTTGTTGGTGGACAAACTTTTTGTACCTACTGTACTTTTTTTGGTACAGGGCGGTGTCTCTAACCTGGGACAGCCCTGACTTGACCCATGTGAGAGTTTCAGTGCTATTCCAATAGCATATTCTCACAAATGGCTTATGTGCTTTCAATCTTGTTCCATTGTATTTGTATTGCTCCATATATTTATTCTTCGAATAAATCGGTCGATACTGAACTTTGTCATCACTACTGGGAAACTGGAATGCAACTGAACAAATGCATAAATAAACAATGATCTTGATAGTATCTCACCTAACATTTATAGTGAATATGGGGAGATACAACTGTAAGAGTAACATGTCGTAGACAACAATAAGTCCCATACTGTGATTTAGGATTAAACAGCCATACCATCGTCTGACTATAAGCATGAAACGTAATATGACCGACCCTGGCACGTGACAGTAATGTGGCCATAACCTGAACTAATGACCTTCATGTCAAAACCCTGCAGAGCTGCTGCAGCTAAATAAAGAAATACTCTGCCAAGTATCTCTGCCAAGACACTGAGCGAAAGTCCACAGTTCAAACCCTGATAATGTGTCCAACACATGCTCATGCATTTTCACAGGGTTATCAGCGTCCTGCCTGTTCCAGTCCAGTGATCTGAACCAGTATACCCTCCCAGTGATGACCTCACCTCTGCGTAGGGCTTGCCATCCTCCACCACAGCTGCTGGGTCTCCACCGACCACGAGTTTGGCCACCTCGCTGTCCAGCCCGACCTTCCCCCACGCATAGTTTTGCACGGCACAGGTCAAGGGAAACACTGAGAAAGGGGAGCAAATCTAGTGTTTGTTTTCTTTAAACAAAAAGTGAATACAGTACTGAATCCAGTATATTCCAGGGGCCTCCAATTGCCCTTTACAGCTGTGAAAAAAACATGACCTTCTTATTACCCTTCCTAGAGGTGAACTGTGTACATCTTTTTTTTCTGTCTAAGGGCTGTGTGCCTGTCACCTATTGTCTAATGAGAGAGATAGATAGATAGTTACTTTACAGGTATTAATCCTGCAAGAGGAAATGTGTTCGCTACAGCAGCAATTATGGTACAGGTAAATACAATAACAGAGTAGACATTAGATATTAAATATCAAATGCACAATATATACAACGAAATAGAATAATATTAAATTAACTAACTAATGTTACATAATTACATTCCTACCACATATAAATAAGGGACAGGAAAAACCAGAAAGCACGTCTTCCTAAAAAAACAACCCTCAGTTTGGCGGCTGCTACTGGTTTGTTAACAGCAGCTCTGTACTTCAATAAGGCGTGGCGTGTTTTAGACGGGGATAAATAATCACACGCCACCTGCCTAAATATACGGTATTCCTTCTTTTTATAATGAAACCGTAACATTATCCTGCGGAACACCGGGCAACTGACGACGCAACGTTCATTGACAGAAACACCAACGGTAAGCAGGTTTATCTCTGCGAGGCGAACTGAGCCCGTTAGCCCGTTTGTCGGGGGAGAAATTACACATCAAGTATGTCCGTAACGCTCAACAACGAGCTTCTTTTTTTTTAACGCGTCAATAAACATATCTCACGTATCCTATGACGTCAACAAACCAATGCACCGTCAGCTGGCTAAGCGTTAACCGACGTTACCGGATGATTTAAAACGGTTGGTGTCGGGAGAAAATCTCGCTCACCTCTCACTTCCTCCATGGCTCGATGAATACGTCAGCTGTTCAGACCGTTTTGGTGACGTCTCTCTCGCTCGCTCTCTCTCGCTCGCTCTCTCTCTCTCTCGCTCTCTCTCAGTTTAATCTAAAACGTCACTATGAAAACGCAAAAAAACAAACACATTTGATGAACTAGTATTTTTTTATGTTACTTGCAAAAAGTTCTTAAAGCTGTAGAGAACCTTGAATGATTGGTGTCTAAGTGATCCATTTAGTTAAGTAGATTATTATTTTTTTGATAAGAATTGGCACCGTTTTAGTTAGTTTTTATTATTTTGTTTATTTTAATTTTATTATAAAATTATTATATAAAAATGTATTATTATAAAATAATAAATAAATTACTTGATCATATATGTTATTAATCATATCTTATGTCATTGACATAAACTTGCTGAATCACATCATTGTCACTTCTTTATTGAGTCTTTAATTGCTTTTGTATAGTTTATATACTTACCTTGTATAGTTTTTATTGTTTCTATTTTTTACGTTAACTTCTATTCTAATTTAGTTTTATTATTTAGGATTTACTTCCTCTATTTATCTGTGTTTATTCCAGTCCTACTGTTCACTTCCCATAATGCAACTCAATAGCATCTTTCATTAGAACCATTCCCTATCAATGTCCATGCACTAAGGCCAGTTTATATGGCAGGTTTTCTATCAAATATTTAAAATCTCAAGACAAACTCAAGTAAAGCCAGATGACATCATCAGGGTTGTTTTGTCAGACTTTAGAAACCGTCACCTATGAACAAATACCACTTCCTGTTTAACCTTAGCAGCAACATTATTTGGAGACATACTACTACTTTATATATTCAGTATGTTGTCCCCTGTTGTTGGTTTAATTGATCGATATCACTTGTCTTCTGCATTAAATTGTCTTTAATAAAGAATTACTAAATACAAAAAAAAAGAAAAAAACATACACGTCACTGGCTGAGTGCGCATGCGCTGTAGGTTCATTCGAGGAAGTGGCAGGAAGAGGCAACTCAAACGACGGAGAAGAGTTTGTTGTTTATTCTGCGTTCAGAGAGGACAAACCGGCCCGCAGCCTTTTCAAAATGTCGGGATTTGATAGCAACCCGTTCGCAGAGCCTGCCAGCGAGAACCCTTTCAATGTAAGTGTGTGCTTTTTTAGATTTAAGGCACAGTCGAGCCTGGGTGCTGACATATCATTCGTTTAAGGTAAGCCAGCACGTCAGGAAACTTGTTGGGTGGATGTCGGGGGGAGGGGTCTAATGCTGCTCTCTTGAAAGCCATTCGACAACGGTAGCATGATTGGCAGTCCTTCGACCAATCAGCGGGCTTTATTTCAAAAGAGGGCGGGGTTTTCTGCTAGCCAGTTTGCAGGAAGTTAAACTGTAGCAAGCTAGGAATGTGTCAACCCCTTTTTAGCCACATAGCAGTTACTATTAACTTTGACATTCATTTGCTTCATTGTGTAGATTCCTTATATGTTGGATGTGATTTTATATCATTTATGTGTCCTGTAATATCACCGAATGTCGCAAAGACACTCAAGCTAGTGCTGCTCGTTTGCTCTTTGAAGAGAATATCTAACATACAGGATGTAGCCTAGAAGTCTGTTCAGCCTATAAAAAGTTCCGAAACTTCTTTGTTTTTATGTCTTACGTCTGGCCTGCTGTGTTCAGTGTGTTAGTATTGTTCAATGTTTAGAAGTAGGCCATATGTCACTAGTTAAAGTGGCTGACCTGACAGATCAAAGGGTTTCTCTATGTAGACGAGACATGCATGTCCACTAACTGATGAGCTATTTATGAAATGCTCTGGAAATAAAATGACCATTGAGACGTAAACTCGCATTTTCACATGAAGGATGCATTCCAGACATTCCACAAGTTGGATGCAATTTGATGTTTCTTACATTATGTCAACATGGGCCTTTTTAAAGGGGCACTTTCATAAAGTATAGTAGTCTTGAGAGCAACAAGGGGCGAGATATCCTGACCTTTATTTTCTTATATATGTCAAACTTCACTAATGTCTGGATCCTACATTTACCATAATGTATGCTGTGATAACCACGGCATTGTATGTTTGTTAGATGTTTCTTGCCTGGTAAATTCACATGTACTTCATCAACATTTGAGTATATTTGATCATAATTTAATATTTTTGCACACCTAAACACACGTAGGTTTCATCTTTTTCCTAAGACAAGAAAACAAGTCTCTTTGAAATCCCCTGACACACTCCATGTGTGTTTTTTCTCAAGTTTATGACCCATGTTCTTTCCTTAGTTGTAAAAGCATAAAGCCATTTGTATACTTTTGTTGTAGTAGTCATGAAGCTGTATATTCTCTCTTCTTATGTGGGACAAAGCAGCTAGAAGAGAAACAGGTTAACTGCCTCTCCACCACTGATGGGAGCATTAAAACGAAGCGTAACATTTTGATTGCAAAGACATGCCACATAAAAGATTAATTCAATTTGAACGCGTTATTCGCTAAAGAGATGCGATTTATCTCGCTGAGCTACTTGCACACTCAGCTCACGGTGCCTTGTATTGTACAAGGTCAGACATGTAGCTCCACCACATTAGTGTAACCAAGCTTCTCTTTGCATATTCACACTTTTGTGATTTGAGTGACATTACATAGCACAGTGACCTTTACAGTAGTGCAGAGGCACACTCTATTATCTCAGGTGGCCGTGACGTCAGTGGAGACTTTTTGTTTGCTGGGTGTGGAAGTGACTGAATAAACAACCCGAGCAGCAGCTGGGTCGTGTTGTCTATGTGACGCGGTGCGGCGGGTCACTATCAGGCGGTCGGATTCATACAAAGCCGGCAGTCTGCGGGGACATTCAAATTGTTCATATGTTGCTTTTCCCCCCCCCCAATCACCTTCATTGTGCTTTTATAAACCATGTACTTCTAAAATATGATGGCACTGTAGGGCTGTAATACACAATATGAAGCGAGACGTAAATCTATTTAGTGGCAATATCCAACTGCAGTTATAAAATGGGTACAACAGCCACACCTATGCAATCAACGGTTATCAAGCAGTCCTGTTTCCTGGTTCAGAGACTTAAAGGTCAGAATAACATGCTGGTTTGATCCCAAATGTACTTGTTCACCCTGTTTTAAGTTGGAATGAGTAACGTTTTCGGACCTGATTAATATAGGAGTTGACATAGATATCAATAAAGATGTGTCTTAGTGTTCGTCTCCACACCCCGTTGTTGTTATTCTGAACATGACGGCGTCTTGTTTTGGCTTGTCCCAGCTCAATCCTTATTTCAGAGAGGCTTAGTTGTTGTTGTCATTAATTCGGTTATAGATTTCTTCATTCTTTGCCTTATGGTAAACACAGTCTGCATAATGTGCTGTTTTTAATATCTCCATAGACTGTAGTGATCAACAAAGACGTCATCTGTCATTTAAACACCCCACCTGGCAAAAATCTCAAGTTGACAGTTAACACGCAGTCAATAAGAAAGTTATTAGTTGTGTTTTTGAAGTGTTAAACTGCTCCAAACCCTCTGTTTCCTGCTGGGAATGTCTACAGGTGTGTCCAAAGCAGATAAGTGATCGTGAGTATCGTCACACTTTTGATCACATGTCCAGTAAGTGACGT